>NC_090829.1:91544192-91847222 GCF_028021215.1 Eschrichtius robustus | reverse complement strand
AGACTGATTTCCAAGATCCTCCTTATTGTGAAATATTAATGCATAATATTAATTGGATACTTTCACAGATCTGAGCAGTAGCCAATGGATTTTTGCTAACCGGCAACCTACTGCCCTTCCATCTTCTACTCTGCATACAAACCAATGAGAACCATGTGTGAATACCTACCAGAACACAGCTTAGCTTAAGTTATACAGTTCAGTGTCAATGAGGAAATGGCACATAAAATGCCAAAGCTTATCAATCGTGAACAAACACTAAACATAGCACAGTCAGAATGGTCCAGTTATGTGCAGAATTAGTTTTACAATAGGCACAGTAAATCAAGAGCCTATTCTGATCATTCATTCATTCATTATTTATTGAGTATGTTTTATGTGCCAAGCTCTGTACTCAGGGTTGGAAATATAGAGGCAAGCAAAAATTGATGAGGTCTCTAGCGACATGAGTCTAGTAGAAAAGATAGACATAACCGGAGAATCACACAACGGAGATCAATGTTGTGAGAGGGCAAAACAGGAAGAAATGACACAGGGAATTCAGGGGAGAATTCCTTGAGGAAGCGACGAATAAGCTGAGCTATGCCTTGATTTCGGGTATGGCTCAATGCCTTCAATAGTTACTAAGGAAGGAAGAGGAGGAAGAAATGATCAAATAAGTAAATAATAATAATAATGGTGACTAACTTTTAAATTCTCTCATTTAATAAATATTTCTTGAATGCCTACTATGTGCCTAGGTGCTGGGGGTTACAGCAGTGGTCAAAGACAAAAATCCCTGCCCTTGTGGGATTACGTTGTAATGCGGGAAGGCATATGACAAACTAATAAAGAACTATAATAGAAAAGAATGTAAAACGGTGATTTCTGCAAAGGAGAGAAATAAACCAAGGAAGTAAGATAGGGAAGTGGTGTGGAGTGGGCGGTAAGGTATGATTTTACATAGTGTAGTCCCATCTGCCTTTACTGACTAATACATTTGAACAAGACCCAACAGTGGTAATGGCAAGCGGTGTGGCTCTGAGAAGTTGGTGGGTGACTGCAGAAGGAAGAACTCCCCAGGAGGAAGACTCTCCAAGTACAAGGACCCTGAGACAACAGCATAACAGACTTGTCTGAGGAAGTACAAGGAGGCCGGTGTGTCTGAAGTAAGCAGAGTAAGAAAGGGGGTAGCTAGTAGATGAGTTCAGAGGGGTAATGGATCTTAAGGGACCTCTTGGTGATTGTAAAGATTTTGGCTTTTGTTCTAAGTGCAATGGGAAGACATTGGAAGCTTTTGAGCAAATGATTGACATTATCTGAGTTACGTTTTAATAGTCACTCTGGCTGCTGGGTAGAGAGCACTTAGGTTCCAGGCAATGTGATATGTGTCTTAACAGGTGACTTCATTTTATCATCACAATTCTGAGAGATACCGATTTTACAGGTGAGGAAACCACAGTGTAGGGAGTTTAGGTTTAAGTACTTGAGGTCACATGGTTAATAACCTACAGAGCGGGAATTAAAAGCAAAGTACTGTATTTCCAGCATGCAAGCCTTTAACCACAATATAAGAGACTGGGATGGTGGGTGGTGGTGATGAGGAAACAATAATACTGATCATTCATTGAGGATCTTGTGCCCTAGCTTTTATCATTAATTTTATTTCATTCTCACACAAATCCTAGCAGATAGGTACTATTGCCCCTATTTTTTTTTAACATCTTTATTGGAGTATGATTGCTTTACAATGGTGTGTTAGTTTCTGCTTTATAACAAAGTGAATCAGCTATACATATACATATATCCCCATATCTCCTCCCTCTTGCCTCTCCCTCCCACCCTCCTTATCCAGCCCCTCTAGGTGGTCACAAAGCACGGAGCTGATCTCCCTGTGCTATGCGGCTGCTTCCCACTAGCTATTTTGCATTTGGTAGTACATATACGTCCATGCCGCTCTCTCACTTCGTCCCAGCTTACCCTTCCCCCTCCCCTTGTCCTCAAGTCCATTCTCTACGTCTGTGTCTTTATTCCTGTCCTGCCCCTAGGTTCTTCAGAACCATTTTTTAAATGCTGGAGAGGGTGTGGAGAAAAGGGAACCCTCTTGCACTGTTGGTGGGAATGTAAATTGATACAGCCACTATGGAGGACAGTATGGAGGTTCCTTAAAAAACTAAAAAACATACCATATGACCCAGCAATCCCACTACTGGGCATATACCCTGAGAAAACCATAATTCAGAAAGAGTCATGTACCAAAATGTTCATTGCAGCTCTGTTTACAATAGCCAAGACATGGAAGCAACCTAAGTGTCCACTGACAGATGAATGGATAAAGAAGATGTGGCACATATATACAATGGAATATTACTCAGCCATAAAAAGAAACGAAATTGAGTTATTTGTAGTGAGGTGGATGGACCTAGAGACTGTCATACAGAGTGAAGTAAGTCAGAAAGAGAAAAACAAGTATCATATGCTAACACATATATATGCCCTTTTATTATAGATAAGGAAAGCAAGATTCAGTGAAGTTATGTAACTAACCTATGTTCAAACAGTTTATAATCATAAGTTAGGATTCAAACCCAGGGCACTTCATCTCCCAGGCCCATGCTTTGCTGACTGCCAGATAAGTGTGTCAAAGTTTAAAATATTTTTATTATAAAGAGCCTATAATTGAATCATGTATTTTAAAAAATTCATTCTTTTTTTTTTTTGATTCGAGTGTTTATTCCATTTATTTATATAATTACTGAAATAGTTGGTTTAATTCTTTCTACTTGCTATTTTTTTCTATTTATCCCATCTATTCTGTTCCTTTCTTCTTCCTTTCCCACTTGCTTTTGAATCAAGTATGAATATTCCATTTTCTCATTCATTAGCTTTTTATTATACATTCTTGGTTTTCTTTTAGCTTTCCACCTAGAGGATCAGTATATACCCTCAGTATATATCCAGTATATATTCTCAGTATATATCCTAACTTAGTATTTTTGCCACTTCACAAGTAATTCCAGAACCTTATAACAGTTTAACCTCATTTAGACCCTCAAGTTCTCTGTGATATTATTTATAATTTTACTTCTACATTGTTATTTTGTCACAAATATTTCCTTATTTTTGTTTTATAAAGTCAATATTTTCAAATATTTACACATATATTTATCTGCTGTAGTGTTCTTTATTCCTTCCCTAAATTTAATATTTAAATCTGGGATTATTTTCCTTTTGCTTGAAAATTTTCCTTTAGTAAATTTTATAGTGCCATTCTCTGGAGACAAAGTCTGTCAAGGTTTGTTTGTTGGAAAGCATCTTATTTTGGCTTAACTTTTGAGGTATCTTTTCACTTGGTATAATATTTTTCTTTCAGCTCTTTAAAGACGTTAAAGCATTATCTTCTGGCTTCCATAGATTCTGTTGAAAAGTCAGCTCTCTGTCTTGATGTTGTCACTTTGAAAGCAGTGTATTTTGTTTTGTTTCCCCCCTTTGACTATTTTTTCTGTGTCTTTAACTTTCAGCACTTTGAATATAATGCCCCTAGATGTGGTTTTCATTGTTTTTATTCTTCTTAGTGTTCCCTGTTCTTGGATTTGTGGGTTGATATCTTTGCTCAATCTTGGGAAATTCTCAGTTTTATCTCTACAACAATTGCTTTTTTTCTAGTCCCTTTCTCTTCCTCCTCTGGGACTTCTCTTATACATGCATTAGATCTTTTGACTAGGTACCACAAGTCTTTTATGTTTTATTCTGTTCTTCTCACTCTTTTTCCCTTACTTTTGTGTTTCAGTTTGGGTTTTCTTTCTTTTTTTTAAAATTAATCTTGTCTTTGAATTAAATATACTGTGTTCCACATGCTATTAAACTCATCCAGTGAATTCTACAGTTTAGATATTATTGTATTTTTCAATTCTAGAATGCCCGTTTGATTTTTTTTTAGCAATGCCAATTCTCTGTTGAAATTTTTAATCTTTTAATCAATTTCTCCTCTATTTTCTTTAATATAATAATCTTAATTATTTAAAAATCCTTTTCTGCTAATTACCATATTTGTATTATCTGTGGTTATGCTTCTATTGTTTTATTTTTTTGCTCTTGATTATCAGTCACATCTTCCATTCTTTTCTCATGTTAGGAATTTTGACTTGTAGTGTAGACATTGGGTATTAAAAACAACACAGCACAAAACAAAAAACCGCAGAGAATGCTCGGCTGAAATCTTCTACCAGCAAGTGTTCCTCCTTTTCTCTGATAGGCAGATAGGTAAAAATTGAGCTGGGTGTGAGGTTGGGTTGCAGTTTTTAGTAAGTGTCAGTTCACCTCTGGTTTGTCCCTGTTCTTTGTAGAGAGTTCTTTTGGGCTTTCGATGGGGAGTCTAACAGCTCCCTGTCCTTCGGCTCTAAAAGTTATGCTCTTCAGAAATCTTGAGCTTACAACGTAGACTTCCACTTCACACAGGTTCAAAGCCTGGCAAATGGTTTAAGGGGAAGAACTGTTGTCCATTCATTGTGAACCCAAATTTCTAGTTGGACTGTGTCTCCTAGGCACTTCAGACTGTAAGAGATTTTACTTTCTCTTTCTGGTTCAGCCCACATAAGTCTTCCCTACCACCCCAGAACATAAGAGAAAGAGTCTTGCATTTCTCTGTTTTCTAATCCATTATTTCAGTCTCACACATTCACCAAAAGTTCTGCTGTATTCTCTTTTGCCCAGTACAGTCCTCTGCTTGGCCTAAATCCAGTCTTCAGCTTGTACCCACAATGGGCAAATGTGCCTTGGGAAGCAAACAGCTGGTGATTGTAAGCTCACTTATAAATTTTAGTTTATCTAATTCTCTTTGCATCCATAGCTCTTCAATGTCTTTAATGATATTTGAAATGTATCTGTTTTTTTTTTTTCTTTTCTTTTCTTTTCTTTTTGCTACAGTGTGGTTGTTAGCCTGCTGTGACCTTCTACATTCTATCCAGGAGTGAAAGTCCCTCTCAGATGCATAAGTGGTTAGAAATTTTGGAGCTGGAAAGGACTTTGGCATTTACCAAATACAGATACCTCGTTGGACATATGGAAAAATAGATACTCAGAACGGTAAAGTGATTTATTCTAGACTCCAAACTAATCATGCTAGAAATTAGACCTGAGGTAAGCCCTGAGATGCGTCTCTTGATCCCAAGTTCAGTATTCAGGAGGACAAGAAGGAGAAAAAGAGACAGACATAAAAAGAATATACCATGGAAAACACTCCACCTGAAACGGAGAGCAATTTTGGCGTCTTTGCAGTAGTTGTCCAAGTGATCAGCCCTCAAAAATTCATGTTGGAAAACCTAGCTAAGGTCTTTTGAGTCAATCATAAAACCTAACATTTGCGTATTTCTTTTCTTCCTACCTTGTCTGAAAACAGGATTTAAAATGGAGTGCCAATGATAAGAGCTCCTCCAGGGAAGGTTACAGATGGGGCAAATAGGATGGACATGTGAAGAGTAGGAAAGGCTGTTATCAGAAAGCTGAGAATATTACCCTTGGCTGGGGGATATTGGTAGCTGATGAAATTTCAGCGTGTTGTAGGTGTTGGCACCTCATATGAGTTACTCTGCTCAACAGAGTAACTGAGGCAAAGACTGGATTCGTGTCCTCAAAAACATAATAAGTGAATGTCTCTATCTTTTTCCGTAGGGAGAGTTTATCACTGTCACCTTTCTCCCCTCTATCGCTGTTGAGCTAGTCAAGGTTTGAAAGGAAGGAAAGAGAGAGCAGGATTAATTTCTGGAACAGGGAACACAGAGACTCATTCCTTCCCAAGATGCACACATACACACCCCAGCTCCAAGACTCATTGGGAGACAGATTCCCTTTGATGCAATTCTGACTAAAGAGCTTCTGGGAAGACTTCTTGGGCAGAGCATCAGATGCCAGGGACACAAAAGCTCCATGATAAGGATGGCAGAGCTGGCAGACAAGTTGAGCTGCCATTCCAGCACTGTACTGGCCTCCCCAGGCTTCTTAACTTGTCATATGAGACAATTAAATCCCTTACTTGCTTTAAAAATAGGAGCAAAACCCATCCCTTCCCACAATGCCCCTCCACTTCCACCAACACACCAAGCCCTCACCTCACATGTAGCATAGGAAGAACCATTTGAATTTACAGAAAGTCAAAATCCAGGGAAGATACATTAAAATAAATGTGATTTTTATGTTTAGTCTTTAATATGGTAGTTGTATATTTATTTAACATTTGTGGTATTTTGTCCTATTCTTGATTGAAATTTTATATCTCTACTCAAGCCTAGAACAGGTGTTGCTAAGCAATTTAACAATGTAAATAAGTAACACAGTGGGGTTCAGAATCAGTGGGAAGTAGTATGTTCAAACTTTTTAGAGAAACACACTGTATTTAAGGATAGTATCTTATTATTGTTTACATGCAAATGTGTGCTGTTTGTAAATGATTCACATTTCTTCATTAAGGAAGGACCTCTTCTTTATCATTCTTGTAACAATTTCTGTGACAAAAAAATCCCCATTTCTTTAAAATTATCCACTATTGATGATAGCTAATGTTTCTTGAGTACTTGCTATGCACCAGGCATTTTCCTAAGCAAGGAACACTTTCTACAAGCTATTGCATTTCATCTTTACAGTAGTTCTACGAGGTAGGTACAACTATTATTCTCCTCTTAAACTAAGGAATCTGAGACTTAGCAAGGTTAAGTAACTTGCCCAAGGACATCTAGTAAAGGGGAGAGTCCAGTTTGGTCTGACCCAAAAGCCCATGTGCTAATAATTTTGTACTTATCAGAATGATCTTTCAATAGCTCCAAACTAGTAGGTGCAAATCTTTCCTTATGAGTGATGGTCAGTCATGGTTGGTTCCTAAACAACAACTCCATTCCTTCTTCCTGCTCTCAGCGGGTCATGTTTTTGGGACCAGTCTTCTCTGTCAGATAGTGGTGGTCAAGCTGAGTTGCCTGAAGCATGAAAAAGAGAAATGAGCAATTTTGAGAAGAAAGACTGACCTGGTATCTTGTGTGTAGCAGACCCCTTGCTGGGCTCCAGCACATCCCTTACTAATTGCATAATCTGAGGGCATTATCTTTGGTATTCCTTATCTGTAAAACTGGAACATTACCAACGTTACAAGGTTGGGAGGGGGCAGGAATGAAGTATTACAAGGGCCTAGGTCAATGCAGACACATGAAAGTATTTGTCAAAGAGGAGTTCCCTTTCCCTTCCTGGTCCTGTCATTAATGCATCCTTGTGGAGTATCTCTCTTCAAAGTTAGCACCTTGTCTAGAAGATTTTTGGAGCACATTGTTGATGTCGACTTTGAAAATAACTGGGGGAAGATTGTGAGATGAATAATGTGAGGTCATCTTTAGGCAAGCAATTCTTCACTTCTTATTTCATTTGTACTCATAATTCTAATACAGTTGACTATTGAACTATGTAGGGGTTAGAGGCACCGACCCTCATGCAATGGAAAACCCATGCATAACTTTTGACTCTCCCCAAACTTGACTACTAATAGCCTACTGTTGACCAAAAACCTTACTGATAACGTAGTTGATTAACCTATATTTTGTATGTTATATGTATATCTCTATATTTTATTTATTCATGTCATACTAACATTTTTCTTAAGCTTTTCTGAAATTTCTAGGCTATGTGGTTTGTCTGTGAGTTTGTTCAAATTGCTGCAAATCTCCAAAAATTTTTCCAACATATTTATTGAAAAAAAATTGTGTACAAGCAGACCTGCACAGTTCAAACCTATGCTGTTCAAGGGTCAGTTGGACTTGCTTTGGGAGTAGTCCTCCACTTTAAATGTTACCCCAATTTCCCCATTTGGCATAAAGATTTCCTGCTCTCCCTCCCCTTTCATCCCAACAGAGAAATTCCCTGATAACATACCCAGGAAGTAGAATTCAGGACTCCTTTTCTTCATCTGAAGTCGAACAGCCCTCCTTGAATGGCGGGCATTTTTCTCCTGTGATAAATTTGTCTTCTTGACAAACTCAAGCCATTGGCCTCCAGGTGGAGCTGCATGAAAGACAGAAAGAAGGGAAGAGAGGAAAAAACCAGGTTGGCACTCCAGAGATGCAGACGACCTGAGAAAGACACAATGAAACACAACAATGGTGCGTGGTCCTTAGGGGATTTGTGGGGAAGAGAGTGGTGAACTGATTCAGCAGTTTACTCCCGCAAGAATTTGAAGAGACTGCCGATGTGCTCAGCCAGCCAGGACAGGATGCAAGAGGAGTGAGACACAGTCCCCATGGAGCTGGAAGTCTGGGAGTAGCAGCACATAGACTTGGAGGAAGAACAGCAAAGTACCCATCACATTCAGTGGGAAACTGTGGTGCAGCTTAGGACATGGTTTCATAGGTGACAGAAAGGCTAGTATCAATTTTTTTCCCTGCTGTTCTATTCTAGGCACTAAATTATATGAGTTAAATCAATTGTCTCATTTAATTTAATTCTAAAAATAAACCTTTGACATGAGTGCATTTTGATGGTGAGGAAACTGAAGCACAAAGAGATTAAATAACCTGTCCAGGATCGAACAGCAAGAAAACTACAGGATTTCAACTTAGACCTGTCTGAATACAACACCCAAGCCCTAAGAAAGCCTAGAGCCTCTTGCCAGTTACATGACTAAGCCCTCCTAACTTTTCTGTGCCTCAGTCTTCTTTTCTGATGAGTGGAGATAATAGTGCCATACTAGGATTATTTGGGGGGTGATGCTTTGCTTGTACCTTCCTGTCTGGCAGTCTGCCTCTCACCTTAGACCCTGCTAATTGGACATCATTGCCCTCTAAGCACATGATCCTGCTTCCAAAAGAAGTCTGCCCAGACCAGGTGGGCACTTGCCTCAAGGGGTGGAAGTAGAGAGCGACAGGTCCCAGAACCACCTTAATTTCATGTGTCCTGAGGGCTGATTGTTCACTTTTTCCTAGATTCCGGTGAGACTGTGCTACAACTTTACAATAATCCCCCCAGCCTCCATTCCTTCCTGTTTTCTTGGGCTGAATTGTGCTTTTGTTACCTGTGACCAATAGATACCTGACTAGAACAAATGTTTTCCTCATAGAGTTATTGTGAAGTATCCATGAGATAAGGTAAATTACAAAGGGCAAGATTGATGAGGCCGTAGCTATTTATCTTAGTGAGTAAAATAGCAATTTGGCCTTTATATTGAGTCCTGAGATGTTCAGTTTATGGAATGCTTCATTATGTCGAAAGGAGGATTTACACAAATTTCACTGCTGCTTTTCCTGCCAGGAGGAATCAAAGTGCCTGATAGTCATGTCAGACTAAAGATGTGCAGCCCCCGGGTTCTCTGTATTTGGGAGAGGATGGCTCCAGGCTGGTCATCTGGGAACCACTTTAAATTAGGTTTCCATTGGAACCAGACTGTACCCTGCGGAATCTTCTAGAGGGATTCATAGATTGCCTGAGTGAATGGGCTGACAGGCTGGCTGGCCACGCACTATCTCTACCCGTGTGAAGGTTCTGAGAGACGTGTGCACCTCAACTCCAACGAGTAATTTCACCAAGGAGACTTCTTATTTGATCTGGTTCATTTGCATCAACTGGTCAGGTCACGCACCACAGCCAAAGCAACTATATAGACATGAACAGGACCTGAGAATACAAACCTGCTTCTTTTAAAAATAAAATAAACTCTACACTGGACATTTTAAGTCTGGGTTATTTAGTATCATAAGTGTTTTGCCTTTGGGCTGACAATTCAGTGGGTTTGAAGAGCTAGTCAGAAACAGCACACTTTGTGCTGCCGTCTTATTCTTCACAGGGTTGCACATTGCTTTATTCGTCACGGACCTCGGGGTGCCAAGCCTTCCTTTGTTTCTTGATAATTTCAATACCTCTCCGATTAAGGCGAAGCCATTTTCACCTGATTTTCCTCCCCCCACCCTCTCAACCTGCACCCCACATTCTCCTACTTTCTCTGGGGAATCACATTCCTTTGTTCACCGCCCCCCCAGGCAGGCAGCAGAGGAAGCAATATTTTTTTCATTGAGTTTTCCCGTGGTTGCTTTATTATTTAACTCAGACTGTGTAAATCACCAGTCGGAGGGTGACCTTTGGGTGAACCTCATTCTGAATGTCAGTTGACTGATGCAAAGACACTCAGTATATTTTCCTGCTACTTTTACGAATCTCACTTTTCTCAGCTTTTGCCCATTAGGATCAGTTATGACCCTTTAAAATAAAGTGCCTTTTGTTGATATTATGAAGGGTTCCATACTCACTCCAGTAAAGTAGCGGGTCAGTGCTTACTCTCTTTGGGAGAATTTTGGAAGAGGTTTGTGGAAGAGGATCCGTGACAGCTTTTAATCAGATGATTCCTCAGAAGAGAATGCTGAAAGCTGCTTCGTGGTTGGTGTCCTTTAATTACCAACATCATCAGAAAAAGAAACCACACCATAATCTCCCATCAGTGGATTACATTGTGGACATTGGGACAGAAATCCTCCTTTTAGAGTATCCCTCTCCATGGTGGGGAGTAGGGGACAGTGGTACTTGCCCAGTTGCCTTCTCTGTGTACTAGGATCTTGGTGGTAGGGTCAACCTAGGCCAGATATCTATCTATAACTATACCAAATGAGTTAACCTGGGACTTTATGAAGTCAACAGTAAATGTTTACCACGCCTGTGAAAGATAAATATAAACAAATATAAAATAAAAATGAACATTGATTACTTACTGTAGGCCAGGCATGAATCCTACCTCATCCTCTAAGCAACACTATGAGATAAAAATAACAGCTAAGATTTATTGAGCTCTCATTATGTGCCAGGAATTATTCCAAGTGTCATCTATGTACTAACTTACTTATTTAATCCTCCTAATAGCCTCATGATGTGGGTACAGTTTTTGGACCCATTTTATAGATGAGGATGCTGAGGTCCACAGAGAGGTTAAATAACTTGTCCAAGGTCATACAGCTGGCAAGTGGCGAAGCTGGGATTCAAACCCAGCAGTGTGATTTCAAATCCCGTGCGATAAATTACAACCATACCTGCAAAAGATACCTGATGGACCAGTGAAAACTTCCAGTCCCTTCTGTGACCGAGGGAATAGTGATGCTTACGTGTGGTCAGGACTTCTCTGCTCTCACCTCCTGCTGATCCTGGCTGCAGCCCCTGCACTGTTTTTGTCACGGGCAGCCTGTGTGGGAATGGTGCTGGCTCCTTGTGGGGTCCTGCTACTACCTGGAGATCTTTCTCCATCTCTGCTAATGTAATTTCTCATCTTTCCCTTTAAATACAGTCTTTGTCTGTTGATTTCTATGGAGATTGGCTCCCTCAATACTTTCTGCAATATATCTGCCTCCAATTGCCAAGAAATACCTCTCTCTGGGTTTGTTTACATGGCACTGTGGCTCTGTCTGCTCCAACCATGCCCTCCATGCCCTGTCTGCGTTCCTCTCCTCTATTAGCATTCTCTGCCACACTGAGGCTGTGAAAAGAGCCATATTTCTCTGCCTTTGCTAGGAAGAAACATTTTGATATTGGGATTTTCAGCTAAAAAGTGAATGTCCCATTGAGCACCTCTAGGACACAATTAAATCTCACCCAGTCTTATAATAGCTCAGGAGTGTTCTGATGGGTTTTACGCATTTTTATATCCAATGTCAAGTAGGTTACCAAAAAAGTACGAGTCCTGCTTTCTACGTTGAGACGGAGCAAAGAGGAATGGACATGGACTTTGGAGTCGAGCAAACCCGGGTTTGCATCCCAGTTCTAGCACACACTGTCTGTGTGGCCTTTGACCACTTACTGAACCTCTCTGAGCTTTCTTCTTCTATGAAACAGATAAAACAATACCTCATAGAACTTTTTGAGCATCAAAAATGATAGTAGATGTGATGTTCCTGGTATAGACTAGGTATGCAATTGTTTTTCTTTTCTTCCATCAGGTTTCCTGTTCTGCCAGTATTTGTCTGTTGACCTTGACCTCTTTGGAACTCATTTTCCTTATTAGTATTTTTTTAATAAATTATTTATTTACTTTTGGCTGCGTTGCGTCTTTGTTGCTGCATGCGGGCTGTCTCTAGTTGCGGAGAGCGGGGGCTACTCTTCGTTGCAGTGCGCGGGCTTCTCACTGCAGTGGCTTCTCTTGTTGCAGAGCACAGGCTCTAGGAGCACGGGCTTCAGTAGTTGTGGCATGCAGCCTCAGTAGTTGTGGCTTGCGGCCTCTAGAGCACAGATTCAGTAGTTGTGGTGTACGGCTTAGTTGCTCCACGGCATGTGGGATCTTCCTGGACCAGGGCTCGAACCCGTGTCCCCTGCATTGGCAGGCGGATTCTTAACCACTGTGCCACCTGGGAAGCCCTCCTTATTTTAAAAATGAGGTGTTAGGATACGTTGACTGCCAAAATCTCTTCCAGCTTTAAGTCTCTCCTATATCAGTCTCGGTAGAGGTGCTAAGTGCTTTCCTTATGTTATCTCATGTGATCCTCTTCACAACCGTTTGAGTCAGGTCCTATTATATTTCACATTTTACCGATGAGAAAACTGAGACTCAGGAAGAATGAGTAAGTGGTCAGCATTACTTAACTAGTGGTTGGCTAGGAAATGAGGATTTGAACCCAGAGCCTACACATTAGATCAGTGCCCTGAACTGCAGGGCTCAGAGCCACATGCAGTAGATCCTTATACAATGGCTTCTCAGCAGTTACTCCCAATGCCTTTGATCATGCACCACCCATGCTATGACGGGCGGGCTGTGTCCTGCCCAGTGGGTTTACTAACAGGGCACAAATCCAGAAAGCTAGGAATTTCCCTGGAATGATAGGACAGTGCCTCACACAGGACACGAGTGGATGACAAAGAATTGTTGACTGATTGGGTAGATGGCTCCCCAGCCACCTGACCCATCGGGGCAGATAGTGTATACAGGTGAACATTGTACAGCCTAAAATGACTGCTGGATGAAATACCTGGCAAGCATGTCTGAGTCACTCTTTGGTGATATCAGGGCATCCTTCTTAGCAGTCCTACTCCCTTATCTAATTTCTTGCCTCTGATATGCCATGGCTTCAGAAACCAGCTAACCAAATGTGTTAGAACTGTGCTTCGCATAAGAGTAAGTATACTCTGTGGAAGTCGCTAAGCCACACTTGAAGAAGTGTTAGTGCTTGAAGACGGTGACATTTCAGTGTCATCAGAGAGAAGGAAAAGCCGTTGAAAATAATTTGAAGCCTATCAAATGTTTATACTAATTTGCATACATAAATACGTAGATGTTTATATCTGCTATACCCACATTTGGCTCTGCTTAAATGTTCTGTTCCTTGCTGGGCTCAAATGCAGACTCAAATAGTAGCCATGCTCAACTTTCCCACAGAAATTGCCTAAAACACCAGGTACTGACTTCTGGTCATTTGATTGGTGTTTCTTTCAGGAACCCACATTGGCATTATAATTATCTGTTGGTAGGAAGCTGACACCTACTTTCCTGGGCTTTGTTACCTTTCTTTTTTTTTTTTTTTTCTTCTGGAGATATATTGGGTTATAGCTTAGCAATGTTACAGAGAAACTCACGTGCTTAGGTGATTGTAATGTGCTATTTTCTTTAACTTATTAAATAAAAACTCACCCATCAGCAGTGTTTCAGATCCAATTGAATTTTTATTTCACTTTAAAACCTTAAAAACCAGCAGGAAAATTGTGCTGTAAGACCCTGAGTGGCAGCCAACATCTTTTATCAAAGAAACTCAAAATACTTCCCAAACATTAATTAAACCCCATTACATTGTAGCCTAGTTGTATGCTGCATTTTTTCTTTTTTTTTAAAAAAAAAATGAATGCAAGCAAGTAAGAAACAGATGTACATAGCAGAGGAAAATGAAAACTTCTTGAGGAAAAAATTTGAGTTTTCAAGTACCAAGGGCATCTACTCCCTCTTTTTTTTTTAAATTTAATTAATTAATTAATTTATTTATGGCTGTGTTGGGTCTTCGTTACTGTGCGAGGGCTTTCTCTAGTTGCGGCAAGTGGGGGCCACTCTTCATCGCGGTGCGCGGGCCTCTCACTATCGCAGCCTCTCTTGTTGCGGAGCACAGGCTCCAGACGCGCAGGCTCAGTAGTTGTGGCTCACGGGCCTAGTTGCTCCGCGGCATGTGGGATCTTCCCAGACCAGGGCTCGAACCCGTGTCCCCTGCATTGGCAGGCAGATTCTCAACCACTGCGCCACCAGGGAAGCCCCACTCCCTCTTAATAAAATGATATTCTAGTCCCCAATCGCATCTGGCTGCTCAGCTTCTTACATATAGAGCTGTTGATCCAATTTTCCTTTCTACAAGCATCATTCTCTTGGCACAGGCAGAAACATTTGCTTCTTAGTTTTATTGTCATCAGACGTGGTAAGGTTGTGGCCCACAGGGAGACTTGAACAGTTTCTAAAGCAACAAGGAAGTTGTACACTTTCCTAGTGTCACACCCTGTGTACCTGGTCCACTGGGAGCGGAACTATTCTAAGCCAGGTTACAGGACCTATAAAATGAGAGTTAGAGCCTAGCCCTGGCTTGGAGCTTCGAATTGCACCTTGAGGTCATGCAAGGAACCTAGCGGGACCGTGCACGGGGCGGGCTGGAATGCAGACAAGCCTGTACCCTGCTCGCTCTCCACTCCCATCACCACTCACCCCTCCAAGCCCCACAAGAGAATGCTGAATTGCTAAGCTTGAAACCGCAGAATCCTTTTCCCAGAAATCCTCTGACTCACCCAAGCAGCAGTACCACCCTTAAAGCAGGAGTTGACTGCCGGTTTGCTAGAATTTTTGGCTGGCCTTGAGTCCGGCTTAATTGCTCCAGTCCTCATCTCCCTCGACTCATCAGATCACGCCTCCTCGTGTCTTGCAGTTTCCATGCCTAGTGGATTCAACATCTGGGCTATGTATTCTTCACCAGTTATGATTATTTTTGCATCTAGTCCAATATTATCCCCATGAGTATTAGTTGTTGCTGCTGTTGTTATTATTATTAAAATCCTCTGTGTTCTTGAAACTCTAGTAGTTTAATCAACAATTTTAAAGAACTAGGTACCATATATAACAGTAATAAAACTACTTTTCCTTTTAAAAATGTTTTCACAACCAGGATCTTACGTCTTGGATTCATTTCTTTATTTGCTCATTTACTCATTCATTCAACCAAGAGATCCTATGGTCTCACTGGGGATAAAACGATAATTAAAATATGGTTCCTGGTTTCAAGGAGCTGACAGTGCAGAGCGGAGACGTGTACACAGAACTGAGAAGACAAGTGCTGTGCTTGAGCTGATCGACGTATTTACCAATGAGAAAAAAGAGCCGTAGAGAGCACAGAGAGCTTCTCAAAGTCACACGGCTAGTTACCTGACGAATAAAAGCTAACATCCAGACCTTCAGGTTATTAAGCCACTGAATTTTTGCCAATTCTGCCACTCGGTTTCCTTTCAAGCTGTGGTTCTCAAAACTGTGGTCCAAAGACCAGCCGTATCAGCACCATCTGAGAACTTGTTAGGAAAGCAAATTCTCAGCCTCCGCCCCAGACCTACTGAGTCTGAAATTCTGGAAGTTGGGCCCAGAAATCTGTATTTTAATAAGCCCTCCAGGTGATTCTGATGCACACTGAAGTTGGAAAACTGTTGCTTTAGATCAATGCTTCTCAAACATCAGTGAGCATAGGAATCACCTGAGAATCTTGTTAAAGATGTAGATTTTGATTCAGTAGGTCTGGGAAGGGTTTTGGTTCTGCATTTTGAATAAGCTCCCTGTCTATGCCTATGCTGCTGGTCTTTGCTTAAGTAGCAAGAATATATGGAATAGTAACATCAACAGGAGCAATGGTTAATCCCAGCTGACGAGTGGTGCTGGGGTGTCAAGTGAATTCAATAAAATGATTTCCTGTCACCTAAGAGCTTAAACACTAGCACAGACAACGTTCAGATGGATAGACTTTCAGGGCACAAAAACTGTCAAATAACTACTGAATGTGTGCACGTGTGTGCATATGTGTGTATGCACGAGTGCACATGCAGGGATGCACATGCATGCATACACACAAAGAGAACAGGTAAATATTTAAAGAGGCAATCTTACATAGCCACACCTCTCTTATCGAGGGAGCATTTGAATATACTGGTATTATAACCAAACATAATCAAGAACCAAGAGGCCAGAAACATTTCTCTGAGTAGTCAAAATAAACAACACAAAGTCCATCATTTTTATGGATAGATTAGTCCTTCAAATCCTTATTTAGAGTTATCTATTTTTATTTTAGATAAAATTCTTACATAGTCACATTAAAAACAGACTTAAGAGTAAATTGGATAAGCGAGGTCAAAATGCTATAGACAGGCATTCTGACAGTAAAGCAGTGCCAACTGACAAGAGGGGAAAAATGTGTGTGTGTGTGTGTGTGTGTGTACAGATACACATATATAAAACTCAGCAGATTGGAACCACTTAATATAGGGGAAACACATGGGTAAACATCAATAAAGAGCATTGTATAGAAAGCACAATGTAATAATCACAGAACATGCAGAAAATAATAAAATTACAAAATGTTCAAGATATTTGGAAAACATATAAAACATTTGAGACAGTTCCCCCCCACCCCAAAAGGGCAGAGCTGTTAGATTTAGCAAATAAAAATATTTTATCTGGAAATCCTAAAAATAGTTACAAATAAGAGGGCTTGATAATCTCTGGGAATTTCATTGATGTGGATTGCCATTTTCTCTGAAATGCCTGTCAAGCATTACTGTAGGGGAGGTTGCAGAGTGGTGACTGAAACAGGAAATGTTGGAGTTGTCTGCTTGGACAGGGAAAGTCCCAGGCAAATTTACTCTAGGCCTCTTAGTTGGTTAAGAAGGGTGTGTCTGTTGGGATTGTTTCTGGCTGCAGGTAACGAAACCCAACAAAAGATAGCTTAGGCAGGAAAAGAGTTTGCTGGTCTCATGCAGCGGAAGATCAGGGTTAGGCAGTCCAAGACTAGTGTGAATCAGCAATGTCATCAAGAGTCCAGATTCCGTTGATACTACTGTTTCATCATCTTTAACATTGTAAAATGGCTGTTGTACTTCCAGACAGTAAGTGTAGGTGACAGGCAAGAAGGGGGAAAAGGCAAGATAAAGTTTAAAGGGCCCAAGAGCACACCAGCCGAAATTGTCTCTAAGAAAATTTCCTGTGCGTCGCACCCAGTGAAGTCCTTTTTCATCTCCTTGGTCAGAACTTGGTCATCTAGGGTTTCCTGATTGCTGGGAATCTGGAAAATTGGACACATACACCTTGGATGAATTCAAGGTTCAGTTGTTAAGGAAAAAAGGAAAGAATGAATGAATATTGGGTGGGCAGTAAGTAGTGTGTGTCTTAAGGTGTTTAGTGAAGAGGTGGTATTTCAATAGTGGATGAAAGAAAAAGAGAAAGTCTGGGTGAATGATGGAGGAATCCCAAAGAGATTTGGAAACATGAGTGAAGAGGTTGTATTAGGTTGGCTGTTCAGGCAAACTAATATATGACCTCAAGTGGCGTCAAATCACCCAATTCAAAGCAAACCTCCATTTTTAAGATCTGGAATATGTCATTTTGCCTGATCCTCTGTACCCCAGACTGTTTTGGAAAACAAGCTTAGTGCTGAGTGACAAGTGTTACATATTTATTTGACACTTACTTATTAGTAGACAATGTTCTCAGTCCAGTTTAATTTGAGAGACATAGCAGGCAAGGTCTCTGAGCCATTGATAATCTATTACAGGGTGAACCTTATGATATTACTTTAACCATCATTATAAGCAAAATGGGAACATCTTTGCAGTTTTCATAGCATCCTCTGACTGGACTAGTGGAATCTATAATACTGTGTAAAACAAATGACTATGTTACATCAGGAAAATAGTGAGAAGTTGGTGAAAACTTCACAAAATAATGTTTGAACCAGACCTTAAAGGATGAGTAAGATTTCACTAACTGATGCAGACACAGAAACACTTCAAGGCCCTGCATGTTTAGAGCACTGTTAAATTACCTTGAAAAGACATCTTGCTATGTCAGAAAGATCAACTCACCTATTTTATAAAGAAAAAATTGGAAGAAAGTGTAGGTGAAGTAAGTTTTCTTGAATGTTGCATTGGCTTTCTGCTTTAATTCTGATTCAATTATCCAGAAAACATCATTCCCCCCAAGTCCTTTGAAATAATCGACATTTTACCTGAATCCAAAAGCATCCTTCTTTTCATAGTGTGTTTTGTGAACATTTCCTGCCGTTCTCTCCTGCAGATATTGTAACCCAATTTTGTTCATTTCTTGACAGGTGAAAAGGTGGCAGTCTCTTATTTCACCTCCATTTAAGCAACAATGTCGGGAATTGTTCCTTCTGGCTTGATATTTGTATGTTGGAGGTGGGGGAACAAAAGGCACGAAGAACAAAATTGGGAAACGAGGGTAAGAACATGTCGCTGCAAACCCTGGGAGCAGTCAAATCAGGCTGCCAGCTGCAACAAGAATCTCTCTAATAAGGAAATTAGAGCATGATCATTTCTGGCTATGTGACTCTGATTCTAAATAGGTTTTACAAATAGATTGTGATTGAGCTTGGAAACATAAACAAATTGGCTTTGTGGAATAAAGGCTGCACTACATTTTAGTTAGACAATGAAAATGCTTTTATGGGAGGCTCTCTGGGAGAAGGGACAGCTATTTTAACGAGAGCGTATGCATTTGTGAAACACACCGGCTTTGTTGCTTTCTCTTTGGAGAGTCCGGTCCGATACACTCAAAAGAAAGTTTCCCAACAGGGTCCCTAAGAGGACAAGTGATAAAGGCAGGGAATGGGCAGTGTGTATTTGAAGCTCCCCATTCAGCTGCTGGGAGGAGAGGTGCCATTTAAAAATAATAGATTTTAAGATATCAGTAGCTTAAAAAATTCTAGTCAGCCATCTCCCTTGGACATTTCTTTTGTCTCTTGGAGGTTTGGGGATAGAGGTTCTCTAAGCTCTATTAATATATTTTCACTTATAAATATTCAAGCAGTGTTCCTGACGCCTCCCCAACTGACTCAGTGCAGGCTCCCTACCCTGGCAAGAGTGTGGTGCCTGAGGAGGTACGAAATTTCTAACAAGGCCCCGGGTCAGTCTCAGACAACCCAGAGCCATTTGAAAACACCAAAGACTTTTCAGTCAGGATAAAGCGTTTATAAATGTCCGTGTGTCCAAGCTTATATTCCACATGAGAGGATTAGCTTCCACTCTCTGCAAACTCTCCCAGTTGGTATAAGTAGTCATGGTTTTGGGTGTTTTGTGTGAAGCACAAAACATGCAAAGGTGAGGAAACACATCTGCCTGATCGGAAGATGCTCTTTTTTATTTCCCTTTTTCTAAATCGACTGATTACTCGCTAAGGCCTAATACACCATGGAGTACAAGTCAGCAAAATCTCTCTGATAGTGATCAGTTCATATATTTAGAAACAAAGTGTGAGGCCTGGTGGGGACCATAAGGTCATTGGCTTGCTGGGTAGGAGTTTAGATCCAGCTCCCACAGAGTACATTCCGCTGTGTCAAAATGCTTACACTGTGGACATTCTTCCTATGATCTAATGATCTAAGCCTAGATCCTTTTGTGTCAGCTGTTCTCCCCACATCCGGGTATATCCCTAGGAAGTGGATGAAGTCTGGAGCTGCATTTACTCATTCTCCCTTATTGGGATATGGGGTCTCTCACATCCCCGGGGCCTGAGTGGGTGATTTCTCCCACTAAATGCTTTCTAGGCCCAAGTGAATCAACACACAAGGGCTTACATCTACACTTCATCTATGGCTCCATTGACACACACACATCCTGTAGGAAAATGAAATATTTTGCTAAAAGAAGCTTATATTGTCTCACATTTTCATTTCAGAGATACTTCATTTTCATTTATGATTCACCTTTAAATGGATGTTTAGTTCTAATATTTCAGTCCCCTGCTGCTGCTTTTTCTGTCAAGCATATAGAAATTTATAAATGAATCACCAGGTGGGCTTCTTATTTAAATGGAACTCAAATTAATTCATTGTAGAAATAAAATTTCTGCTCTCTTTAACCCACTCTCTCAACATAAACAGTTTATTTTTGTTACAGGGTATTTTCCCTAACAAGCAGAGCACAGCAGAAAACACATCAAACTGGGTGTCCTGTGACCTAGATTCTAGCCATAGTTCTTCCACAAATGAATGAATCTGGACAAGTCATACATAAAAGATGGAGTTATGCCAGGTGCATTGGAGGATGAGCTTCTCAAACTTTACTGTGTGTATTAGTCCGGGTTTTCCAGAGAAACACACCAGTAAGAGGAAGATATATATAAAATATGGAAATATAACACACACACACACACACACACACATATATATATATATATATATATATAAAGTATGTATATAGTTTTTAAGGAATCGGTTCATGTGATTATGGAGGCTTGGCAGGTCCAAAATCTGCAGAGTAGGCCAGCAGATTGGAGACCAAGGGAAGAGTTGCAGCTTGAGTCCAAAGATGGTCTGTTGTTAGAATTCTCTCTTCCCAGAGGAAGGTCAGTCTATTTTCTAGAAAGGTCTTCAACTGATTGGGTGAGGCTCACCCGCAGTGTGGTGGGTAACCTGCTTTATTCAAAGTTCACTGATTTAAATGTTAATCTCATCTAAAAAAAAGTTTCTCTGAAGAAACATCTAGAATATTGTGTGACCAAATATCTGGATTCCACGGCCTAGCCAAGTTGACCCATAAAATTTACATTCATGCCATATGCATGAATCACCTGAAGAGCTTGTTAAACATAGATTCCTGGGCTCTGTCCTCAGATTCTGATTCTAATTTGCTATCCTTTTGCTGGGGGATGCTAATGTAGCTCTTTTAGGGGGTACTTTTTGAGTAGAATTGTTCTAGGTATGCTATTGTATGATCATGGGCCAGACTCTTCTACAGATGAGGAAACTGAAGCCTAGAGTTATGAATGGGCTTGTCCCAAGGAGCTCATTTAGTTAGATATTCTAACCTAAATCTTCAAATCTTAGTCCAGGACTCTTTTCACATAACATACTGCTGACATGTAGTGCAAATGAACTTTCTTAGGTTAAAATCTAGCCTTGTAATTGACTCTTTCTCAAAACCGAAGTGAACTAGTGGGATTTTTCATAGAACTTGACAACCTGATCCTAAAATTCATGTGGAAGAGCAAAAGGCCGGGAAGAGTCAGGAAATTTTGAAGAAGAATAAGGAGGGAAGACCCATGCTAATGTATCTGCAGGTGTTTTATAAAACTATAGTAATTAAAGCAGCATAGCATTGACAAATAGACCACTGGAACAAATCAAGAACCCATTGTCAGACCATAAATATTTGAGATATGTATGATACAGGTAACATTATGAGAAAAAGATTAGCTATCCATAAATACTGCTACAAAATGGTTATCAATGTGAGAAAAAATAGACTTCCCACCCATACCACACTTAAAAAACAAATTCCAGATGGATCAATGTAGAAGCAACATTTAAAAACTTCTAATGGAAAATTTAAGATAATATTTTTTAATATCAGGGCAGATAAATATTTCTTAAATGAGACACAAAAACACAAACCATAAAAGTAAAATAACAATAAGCCAATATTTATTGAGCTATTCTATGTGCACACAGTATTCTGAGTAAATTATATATGCTAACTTATGTAATTCTCATGAAAACCCTAGGAGGCCATCATTACTATGATCTTCATAAAAGACTGAGGCCTGGAGAGACTGTTCACTTCCCTAACCTGTGTGGTAAGTGGCAGATGTGTGAGTTGATCCCAGGTCATGTGGATCCACTCTAGAGCCACTGCTCTATACACTACCTCTCAAGACAGGAAAATGGGCCACATTCAAGTGAAAAGAATATATAATATTACATAAATTAATTAAAAGTACAAACCAATACTAGGAGGTAATATTTTTAATGCATATAACCATTAAAGGGTTATACACACACAAACACACACACACACACACACACACACAGAGCACACTTAAAACTCAATATGATGGGACTTCCATGATGGTGCAGTGGTTAAGAATCCTCCTGCCAATGCAGGGGACATAGGTTCGAGCCCTGGTCCGGGAAGATCCCACATGCCACAGAACAACTAAGCCCATGAGCCACAACTACCAAGCCTGCGCTCTAGAGCCCACGAGCCCCAACTACTGAAGCCTGCGTGCTCTAGAGCCCGTGCTCTGCAACAAAAGAAGCCACCGTAATGAGAAGCCTGTGCACTGTAGTGAAGAGAAGCCCCGGCTGGCCGCAACAAGCAAAAGCCCGCGCGCAGCAACGAAGACCCAACGCAGCCAAAAAAT
Organism: Eschrichtius robustus; assembly: GCF_028021215.1. NCBI lineage: Eukaryota > Metazoa > Chordata > Mammalia > Artiodactyla > Eschrichtiidae > Eschrichtius > Eschrichtius robustus. The sequence goes on along the minus strand of NC_090829.1, from coordinate 91,824,865 downwards.
AAAAATAAATAAATATTAAAAAAGGAAAAAAAAAAAAGAGTTCAACAAATTGTAGAATAATTACATTTTGGAATACAAAGTAAGGTAGGTCTAGATATACCTCCACAGATAAAGTTCAAAAACCTAATGTGAGTGAACGAAAGATGTTGAAAAACGTATAGCATATGATATCATTTGAGTAAAGTCTAAAAATCTCACAAAATAATGATATACAGTGTTTTGGGTATGTAACATTGCCATAAGGTATGGATCAACTTCAGGATAATGATTACCTTTGTCGGGTGTGAGGTGGAGATAGGGAGAGAGTGGAGGATGAGAAGAGAAGTTTAGCTTTATCTTATTTCTTTTTCAGTCTCAAGGAGACACGGATAAATATTCAGATATGTTAAATATTAAGCTGGATACCCGAGAGTTTTGTTATTTTCTATATGTTTGAAATTGCCTATAATTACATGTTTTTAAAGAAATAAAAATGCTACCCCACAGTCATTAAGTCATTATTTTTAGTATACAATTGTATTCTTTTTTTCTGAGGACTAAAATACATAAGCTTTCTCCTTTCTGCATATTATTTTTTCCTTAGGTATCCTTTTCTGCTTATTATAAAATCTTAAGAGTTGGAAGAAAATTTAGAGGGTGTTTGTTCAAATCTACCTGTGGATTCAAATTATTGTTCCAAGTAAAAACACTTGGTAGAATTTTCTTTTATGCTTAATAATCTGGAAAATATGGTTTTGGTTAACTGGATATTTTGTTTTAACCGAGTCAAGGTCCATGGATAATGACTTTAAAAAGTAAAGCATAATAAATTACACTTAACTTTAATACTATACTAAGCACATAATTTTATCTGTAATGGTATAGAAGGCTGTGAAGAGTCTCAGGATCATCATTATAACCACGAATTACCATTATTTTGGTAACATGTAGAAGTGCCAATCAAAAGAGATCTGGTTGGCAAAATGTCAGATAATACAGAATAAAAGGAATACATGGAGAGAAGGGAATTACCATTTATTGACATGTTGTGGGAGATGCTTTAGATACATAATTTCATTTAAATCCTGCAGCAACCCCATAAGGTAGATATTGTTGTTCCCACTTTTCAAATAAAGACGTTGAGGTTCAGAGAGATTGGAGGTAATTTGCCCTAAATCCTGTTAAGAAAAATTATCCCAAACATGAAAATAAGGCAAAAGGAACCCTATGTGGAGCTTTATCTAATTGGAGACCACAGATTAATTCTCTAACAGAATGTACCTTTGTTTGACTTACTATTTAGTATTGATTAGTACTAAATTCTGTGAAATTATAGGTTAATTTGTAGATTTTTATTTTATTTATTTATTCATTTATTTATTTATTTGGCTGCACCTGGTCTTAGTTGTGGCATGAGGGCTCTTTTAATTGCAGCATGCAGGATCTAGTTCCCTGACCAGGGATGGAACCCGGGCCCCCTGGATTGGGAGCCTGGAGTCTTAACCACTGGACCACCAGGGAAGTCCCAACTTGTAGATTTTTGTCTGATAAAAATACGAATGATTTTTGTCCAGTAGAAAATATAATTCAAGAGAGATCTTTCTTTCTTTCTTCCTTCCTTTCTTTCTTTCTTTTTCTTTCTTTCTTCCTTCCTTCCTTTCTTTCTTTTTCTTTCTTTCTTTCTTTTTTTTTCTTTCTTTCTTTCCTTCTTTCTTTCTCTCTCCCTTCCTTCCTTCCTTCCTTCCTTCCTTCCTTCCTTCCTTCCTTCCTTCCTTCCTTCCTTCCTTCCTTCCTTCCTTCCTTTCTTTCTCTCTCTCTATCTATAGATATATATCCAGTCTCTCCTATTCTTGAACCAGTATTATAATCCTAATGCTTCCCTCATTCATAGATTAAATGAATTTTGACATGTGTTCTTTGTATGTTTGCATGAGAGTCAAGTTTTTAACTTATTAAAAACCATACTTTGAGAGTCCCACAGCTAAAGCCAGGGCTTTAGCTCTGGAGCATGCATTCTTGCTCTCACATGCTCTTTTTGGGTGTATGTAGTGTACTTCATTACTGAAAACTTGTGCTTAATTAAGGAACTAGTCTCAGTTTTCCTTTAACTGAGAAGTGGAAACAACATGGAGGGACCCCGTCTCTGGATGTGCGTCTCCTAATATTATACATAGAGGCCTCGTCACTTGGGACCCATGGAATTGCTACTTCCTCCTGCCCAATAAATAGAGGGATAGGATGGCTTATCCACAATTTCATACTATGTACTTTGTACATATGTATGTTATATGTATACATACATATGTATGTATATGTATATTTGTACTATGTATTTTGAACTTCATAGTCTGGGTGGTATAGAATGTGTATAGTAATGAGTAGAGTCCATGGCCCTATTTGTAATTTCTATCCCCATCTCTACTCAACCAACTTCTAGCTCTATACTGAATCCCTATAACACAAGGCATTTTACAAAGATAGTTCTATTCTACAAACTCCAAGAACACACATTCACAAACATGTAACATGAAACCCACTCATTCAGTGTAATAAGGGAAGGTGGGACTGAATTAGTGAAAATACGGAATTATGGACTATTTCTAAAAAACTGAAGTAGCATTATTTTCAAGTACATATATGCTCTTATGTCAGTTATGAAACTATACCCTGTAACTGTCCTTGGGGACTTAATTAATGGGGAGGTAACAGTGGTATGTAATCAGCTTATCAACAAAAGGAAGAAATGGGCATTTCTTAAGTGATTGCAAAGTTTGTTCTCTTAAGCAGGTAAAACAACTCTTAGTTTCTTTATAACCCTTTCCAGATTATCAGTCTACAAAGAATAATCTTTCTTGATAAGAAAAAGCAATAGAATTCTTTCAAATCTAAAGCAGGGATATGTGAGCTAAGGAAGTTTCCGTGCTTCTATGGATACATTTTTTCCTCTAGAGGTTAATCCACTGAACAAGCTAATTGGGCTTAGTCCACATCCCTGGTAACACCATCTTGAAGCAAAATGTTGGAAAAGGTCTCCTGGCAAATGGCAACTAGTGGCCACTGCCCTTTTGCCTAGAAAAAGGGGGCTGCTGTTGTACCTGGCGGAGCCCAGCGGACAGCGGGCAGGCGGTCTGGCAGGGTTGCCTGCTGATGCTGATTACCTTAGTCCGGCGCTTCCTTTCTGGGGAAGCAGGAGGAGAGAAATTGATGCCAAGTTCTTGCACAAGGTCAGATGTTTCTGGAGGAAGGGAGCCAGGGTTAAATTAGCAGTCAATGAGGTAGGAAGCTGGGTGGAGAAACGCAGGCTGGGAGAGGGGGGAGAAGTCTGGAAATTCAAATGGAGACAGCAGTAAAAAGTAATTACTAACACATTTTCCAGCTTGAAAAGCCAGCCACATCCCACACCAGGGCCCGACTCAGAGCTCTTCTGTTCCAAGGGGGCTGGAACAGGCTCAAGGGACAGGCAGGGACTGTGCAAGCCAGGTGCCTGTCGCTGGCTTTGGAGCTGTGCTCCCCGAAAAGGGAAATTAGTCTTGAAAGAGAAAGCAAAGGACATTTCTGCTTAAACTCTCCATTCAGAATAACTTTCTCCATACATTCAATGTATCCATCCTTTTAGGACCTTTTAGGATTATTTAGCAAAAAATTATCAAACGTCAAAACAAAGTATCGGGAAACCTTTTAGGCAAGTGTAAGCCTTTGTGAACCTAGAGTATCTCCCTTCTCTGCTGTTCAGCATCGCTGGAGGAAAGAACCTGTGGGAGGGACAGATCTCAGGAGAGGAGGAGGAGGGGAAATGGAAAGGAGAAACAATGGTCTCTGGTGTCAGGGAGAAATTCGTGATTGGATTGACTGTTTTGACAGTTGATTTTTATTATTTTTTTCCCTCCAACTTCAGAACCATGACAGACGATTGCTGAACATCAAATTGATGAGTGAATACTCCATCAGATCTGGTTGCCTTAACAACTAAAATAGCCAAAATGTTAAGGCAGTCAAATAAGATGATTATTTTTGATACAATCTGTGTGTGGTTGACGCAGAAAGTCTCGGCCTAATCACACATATAAACACCGAGGCTATGTCAACAGATGCAAAAGCAGCCAGAGGACAAGCGAGAAATCCGTCAATCACCTGGATGCCTCATGTCTACCGTGCACTGAACAGTGCAGAGGAACACCAGAAAGAGTCTCTGGATTGCTTCTGGCTGCTGGATGTCACAGGAGGTAGCCAACCTTAAAAGCTGGGAATTTTGATCCTTTCCTTTTCTAGCAAAAAGGCAGAGTCTGGCTTGTAATGGAGAAGCAGATTTCCTCCAAATTGTTGTCTAGAGGTGCTGAATCATGCATGAATGTCAGCAGATGACGCCAACCATGGCATCATTTCATGGGGGCTTTATCTGGTGTGAACTAAGCGCATTCTACTTTATGCATTTTCTTTTGTCATCCACAGATAATTGTTATGCTGTGTCATAGACCAAAAAGGAAATTAAATCTCTCTCATTATTGGATTTGGTATTTGCAGGCTTTCCTGAAGACAAGGAAAAGGAAATTCATTTTAGATTTTAGAAAATTCTTAAATTAGAAAATTGCAATCACCATATCAGGAGCCTATCTGAACTCAACTCACCATGTGCAGAGGGATGGATGCCTTAGCATAATGGTTCAGGCACAAAGGTTCCTGAAGCTTTACTCTTGTTTATTTGTTTGGTTAGGTTTTTCTTTTCGTTCTGAGTCCTAAAAAAATTATTAGTTAATAGCTCGATGGCAATGCAGTCTGTGTTGAGAAAAAAGGAATTGATTAAGAAATGAGAGACTGTGAGAGACTGAAAATGAGTGAAAAAGAAAAACCTACGAAACATTTACTGTGTAATTTTCCAGTACAGATTTGAGTAGGTACCACATGCAGTTCACGTGCAGTTAGAAACAGATGCATTTTCAAGCCTTTATTATTGAACAAAGTATACTTTCTGAGTTTCCCCCTTTTTAAAGAGAATCCAAGAAAACATAATGCTAAAATCTATATATTGATTAGCACGGCATTCATTTGAACATCTAATTTCTCGAAATTTGAGAGTCAGGCTCAACTCTTGGAGGTCCTGATGTAGCTAGCATGTAGCTGGATGTCAAGGAAAAACAGTAGCAGTAATCGTTCATGGAAACAAAATATTGATCTGCATATATCAACTTGATAGATTAATTAGCAAGGATATTAACTTGACACATTGATACTTAAAAAGTGAATCTGTGGATCCATTTGAATGTATGTTTAAAACATAATATCACATCTTCTTAGATAACTTTATATTTTACGGTACCTTTTACTTTTCATATTTTAATTGATCCACACCACAACTCTTTGCAGGTTGACATCTACATTGGACTCTGCTGATGAATGTACAGCCATGCCAATCACGGTTGCCTTTTCCTTCCAGCTTGAATTGCTAAGAGCTGAGCTTTCTTTATACAAGTTGTTGGTAAGTAAACAAGAAAATGATGTTACCCAAACACAGACAATCCACTTTGACACCAGCAAATTATTCCTTTCCTGGGAATTTGAACTAGGAAATTCCTAAAGAATAAGACAGTGGTGAGAGCTGATGTAGAGAGAAGCCTTGATGTAGAGAGAAGCTGGAGAGGCCATGATGCTAACTTGGGTTCTAAGAGAGCAGGAACGATGGGTCAGCGGAAGTGAGAAGGAAAGAAAGGACACAGAGACAGCAGAAGGTGAGAAAGGAATAGAAGGGAGAAACTGAAAGGTAGAGAATAGCCAAATGAGATAAATGCAAGAGCACCAAGGTGGGACTCCAAGACCTCCTGCCGCTAAGGTCACGAGGATTCACCTCCAGCTCCGGGGCAGCTGCTGTTCCTGCTCCTGGTTTGGTTTCTCCCGGCAACTCTTAGTAACGTGAGTGAGTCTTTGTTCCTTGCATCCAAAGGAGTTTGACTACAAAGCATTTTTATCTTCCATGTTGCTACTGAGCAGCAAAAAGAGAAAGCAAAAGTCCTTTCCTGAGAGGATGGATCGTATTATATTTCATAGGCACGCAAGTAGAAAGTGGTGGAGTCAACACATGTGCACAGACTTTTCTAAAATTGGTGCTGATGTCAGTTCATCACACTATGGCATTGTAAAAACATGCCCCCAAATCCTTTGACACTCCTTCCATTAAGAGGTGGTGTCTATGTCCCCTGCCCTTGAATATGAGTGGGAACTTTTGACAGCTCCAACCAAAGAAGAGTAGCAGAAGTAATACTGCATGATTTTTGAGACTGGTTTAGAAAAGATTATGCAACTTCTATTAGGTTTTTTGAGAATGCTTTTGGACCCCAGGCACCATGCTGTGAGGAAGCCCAACCTGGTCCATATGGAGAAACTCTCTGGAAAGATCCTGAGGCAAGGCAGGGGGGCAGTGGGGGGGAAATGTATTGCCAGCTCTCAGCTGTTCCACCTTTCTTCTTTCTCACTGGTCTCCACTCCTTCCCCCACCCCCCATTATTCTAACTTCAACCACCGTTTGACTGCAATACCTGAGAGACCCAAGTCAGAGCCACCCAGCTGAGAACTTTCTAGATTCCTGCCCCACAAAACAATGAATAAAATAATTATTGTTTTTATGAATAAATAATTTATAAATAATTAAGTTTTGAACATAGTAATAAACATTCGGTTAGAGCATTATTACCAAATGTGTAAGAGGCTACACCCAAAATCTGAGAGGCCTACCAGCCATTGTACTTCCTCCGTAGGGGTAGAAGGGGCTATTTATGATCCTTTGTTCTTTACCTTGAAGGGGATGTACCTGGAAGACTTCATTACTATGGTAGGTCCCTAACTCTTCTTTAGAGGTATCTTCCGCCTTCTGGAGTTCATGTGTCTTACCAAGGCCTCCAAAATACTTGGCATTTCTTGCTTATCTGATCTGATGAACATACGTCATCAGTAAAGTGAAGAAATGTATGGTTTTTTGGAATGCCCAGTCAGGTCACTATATTATGAGAGGGAGAGAGTTAACATGGCCCTGGGGCAAGATCATAAGTCTGTACCGTTGTTTATCCCATATGCAGATCAATGATTGCATACAGTGTATTAGATACCAGGCTAACCTGCTCTAGCAAAGAAACCGTTTTTGGTACAACAGCTACAACGGGGGCTACTACGTGATTGAGTTTGTGGTAGTCCACTGTCATATCACAGGGTCCATCTGGCTTCTGTAGGTGCCAGACTGGTGAATTAAATGTGGATGGGGCAGTAATTGCCAACTCTGCATCCTTTAGGTCCTCAGACCTGGCACTAATCTATTCCCAAAGGATGCAGTGTTGGTTTTGATTTAATATCTTGTCCATGGTGGGAGGGACAGTATCAGAGGCTTCTACTTGGCCTCTCCCATTATGAGAATTCTTAACTCACAGGTCAAGGAACCAATATAGAGATTCTGTCAACCGCATATTCTAATTATACACTCAGAGACTGGAGAAATAGCTACTGGTTAGGTCCATACACTTAGCTGACCTACTGTGAGCCAGGAACCAACGTCAACACACAGTTCTTGAATGTTTGAGTATTGCACTTTCCTCAGTACATGGTTCCCTAAGTAGATGGTTGTAGATCCCTCTGGAGAAGGACTGGGAGAATCATTATGATAGCATTTGATCTTGCAGTGTCCTTCACTCATGAAATCCAGCCTTGCTTTCAGTCAGAGGTCTTTGGGTTGAAAACTGAATCAGGTCCAGAAACTTAGTAAGGGATTGTGACATTTTATTGTAGCAGTAGCCCTTAGCCTTTGTTTCTTTTTGTTACACAGATTGAGAAATAACCTTGTTGCCCGCTCAGTCTTGACCCTGGAGATGCTGTGTTCCATTAACTATCTCCACAGCACTCCGTGAGTCATGCCACTCCCCGCTCCCCAGCCTTGCCACTCTTTACAATAATTGAGCTCACTTTGCTTTTGATGGCTGAGCGCTACCACCTGGCCTCTATTTTTTCAGAAGTCTACAAGCACTGTACTATTTGAGAGCCAATTTTGCAATAGCATCCTCCAAAATCAGTCCTATTCTACAGAGGTTAACCACCACCGAGATTCTTAACAATGCCGGTGTCCCCTGCACATCCCCTGCTCTTTGGTAGATGGAATGTCCTCTGAACTCTCTCACAGAACATAATAAGCTAACAGGTTTTCTGACATTGAGTAATGTAGCCAGTGCAATATGCCCACTTTCCTAGCCCTTCAATTCCTTCCTCCTTCATTTGCCCCAACAATGTTGGCATGTTTCCCAAGGTTCTTGCCATGATCTTAAATCCTGCATCAAGGGTTAGTGTCCCAAGATCTATAAACTATCCTTTATCCAACTTTGTATTCCATCCCCTTTAATCCAGCACCTCCAAGAATCCAGTCCATTTGTATTCTGCTGGCTCTTGACAGTAAAATTTGGTTACATCTTTCAGCTCCTTAGGTGTATAATCCCTTTTCTTGCTTTGCAACTCCTGCACTCCCCCAGCTGGGTTATGTTGTGACTTGACCCTAAGTTATTCTTCTGGTGATTACAAAGGGAGGTGTGGTAGATTATGGGGGTGGGTGCACATTGTTTTGCAAGGTAGATGCTTCTCTCTCATCTTCAAGTAAGGAGGAAGAACTAGCCTTTAACAAGAAGGAATGGGCCTTTTTTCTTGGCCCAGAGAGTCTAGCAGAATATGAAGATTTAGGTTCCTCATCATAACTCTTAGGGTACCACTCCTTCCCAAGCAGGGCCACAATCTTAGTGTAGGTGAACTGTCAAGGTGAAATATCAACCTTCATGGAGCTCTGCTACTTTTATACTTAAATCCTGGCCTTGATCCTCAGATTTTTCTGCCTGCCTGCTGCAGGAGATGAGAGTCCCTTTAAATACTGCCAAGGAGGCCCCCTTCTGGCTTTCATACTTTGCTTATATTGATGGTTAGTTGCCTTCATTGACATTCTTTAATGCATGGATGGCTCTTAGCAACAGTCATTCAGTTTCACAGTCCTTACAATTAGCATTTACCACAAAACTCTCCAATGCTGTTTGCTAGAACAATTTCCTTCCACCGGTATTCCATCCTAGTTTGCCACTGGTAAAAGTTTTAATAATCGTACTGCAAGTACATGCCAAGGGCTATTAATGCTTCATCTCCCACCAGCGATGGAATCATCATTGCCAGCTGGCTGAAGTCTGTTTTTTTGGGCCCCTTCTGGTACTATATGGCAGGTCAGGTTCTCTAGGAAACAGACTCTGAAATTCTTAGAACTGGGTGCAGGAGGTTTATTGAGAGAGTGTTCTTAGGAGGTGACGGGAGAAAAAGGTTGGACCTAGGGAGAAATTGAACTGTCGTGGAATTACAAAAAAAGCCTCAATCAATCTTAAGAAGAGTTCTGGACCATCATTTTGTCCTCCAGAGTTGTCATGCCCTGAGGCAGGGGTGTTGGACCTTCATAAACCACACCCATTCTCCCCAAGTCAAACATCCTGCCACAGGGTAGGGAGGGTGACCTTGGTGCGTGCAGCTGTCTTTGGATGTTGCCTATTCTTGGAGCGGAGCTCAGCTGAGAGTTCCCAGAATCTGGGGGAATGAGAGTGTTGGTCCTGAAAGAAGGATCTGGTTGGTATACCACAACATCCATTATATCCCTCACAATGACGTTAAAAACAAGACAACAGGCCCAGGATGGAGTCACTTATGCTAAGCTCCATGTCACCAAAACAAGACTTAATTTAATTACAGCTTCAGCTCTCCCGGAAATGGAATCTTAAACCAGTCAGTTGGGAATTGCCTGATCAGCACTAGTTAGGTCATCTGGCTGGTAGACCCCTGCCATCCCCTAAAGGAAAGTAACCTCGCAATAACCAACCTGCTTTTTTGCCTAGTATAACTTCCTTGTATCTTCTCCCTTCTGCCTATAAAAGTCTTTCATTTTGTACAGCTCCGTGGAGTTCTTTTCTATCTGCTAGATTGGATGCTGATTCATTCATGACTTGTTGAATAAAGCCAATAAAATCTTTAAAATTTACTTAGTTGAATTTTGTTTCTTAACAATGATAATGATTTTCCATCCATGCATTAGGACCTACCAAATATTCCTGATAGATTGACTGCGTACCCAACTCTAGACACAGCGAAGCAACAGCATGGGTGGAATTAGAGTCAGACGCTGAGCGATAAATGCCGTTCCAGTAAGAATTCTCGGTCCTGACTTCCCAGCTTTCCTTAGGTAATTCTCTGCATTTGGCCTTACAATCCCTTAGCACAGAGAAGTGGTCTTGGAAAGGACATTCTGTTCCAGGTTTTCCACAGGTTCTCACATCAGATTAGATGTGTTGCACAAGTCCAAATAGTCTGTGAAGTAAAGGAAAGGGTACCTGTGAGATTGTAATTTATTAATACAATAAGAAATATGTATTTGGTTTCCATCCACTGTTCCTGGCACAGAGCCCCTAGAACCCTTGGAATTTCCTAAGTAATGAAAGCAACAAAGTGTCTTTTGTTACATTAATGAGGTGACTTTTGGAAAGTCCCTAGGTAACCGAAGGATGGTAGTGATTAGAGGGTTGGAAATTTCAGTCCCAACCCCCAGGCCAGGGAAGGGAGTGTGCTGGAGATTGAGTTCAGTCACCAACGACCAATGATTTAATCAACCATGTGTATGTAAGAAAACCTCCATGAAAACCCAGAAAGACGGGATTTGGGGAGCTACCAGGTTGGTGAACACGTGGAGATTCGGGGAGACTGGCACCCTTGGAGACGGCATGGAAGCCGCTTGCCTCTTCCCCATGCCTTGCCCTATGCATATCTTCCACTGGACTGTTTCTGAGTTATACCCTTTTATAATAAACCAGCAATTTTGTAAGTAAAATATTTCTCTGAGTTCTGTGAGCTGCTCTGGCAAATTAGCTGAACCCGAGGAGGGGGATTATTGGAACCTCTGATCAATAGCACGGGTGACAACCTGGACTTTTGAGCAGCCTCTGAAGTGGGAGGAGGGGCAGTCTTGTAGGACAACCCTTAACTTGTGGGATCTGATGCTATCTCCAGGTAGATCGTGTCAGAACTCAGTTGTTTGGTGGTGTGGACAAAAACATATCAGAGTACCAAAGCAACAAGGTTTGGACTTTTAACATCATTTGGGCCATAGTCAAAAGGTGGCAGCAAGGGAAAGTCTACTGCTCTTGGAACCAGAAAATACAAGGAAATTTAGACTCTAGTTCCAGCTTTGCCACTCATTAGCTAAATTATTTTGGGAAAAATCACTTAACCTCTCTGCATTTCAATTTTTTCAACTGTAAAATGAGTATAATATGACCAAATTGTGTTATGCTCATTTTACAGGTGGTTTTAAGAACCAGAAGGGCAATGTTTGTAAATATAAAGTGCTGTTATTGTTTTGGTTAAAGGGGAATTTCTTTAAGGATTGTAACAAGGGTTCTAAATTAACTTTATTTTTCTACTTCACTAGCTTTACATCACTAATGGGCACATTTTTTCCAAATTATACTTACTATTTTACCTGAAAATTGTTGGTTTTGCCTCTCTATAGGATTCTAAAGATAAACCCAAAAGAAACCTTGCCAGATGTGAGCCATTGGACATCACTCTAGGATGCTTTGGTTTGGAAACCTCCCCTTGATGGTATAGGAAGGACCAATTTCAAACAAACCACTTAATACATTGTTAATAAAATGAAAAAGCCCCTTTCCCCAATAGCAACCAGAAGCAAAACCACGAGCACTGTTCACCGAGTCTCCCAGGACAGCAATGTTTGGAAAGAGAGAGAGAAAAGGAAGATGGGGGGAATAATAATAATACTTTATGTTCATACAGATTTTTCCCTCCATTGGTTTCCAAGCATTTGGCAAACTTTAATTGGCTAATCCTCACATATCCATTTAAGGTTAAGTAGGCAGAGTTACAGAAAGATAGACAAGATGAAAAGGCAGAGGGCTATGTACCAGATGAAGGAACAAGAAAAAACCCCAGAAAAACAACTAAATGAAGTGGAGATAGGCAACCTTCCAGAAAAAGAATTCAGAATAATGATAGTGAAGATGATCCAGGACCTCGGAATAAGAATGGAGGCAAAGATTGAGAAGATGCAAGAAATGATTAAGGTTAAGTAGGCAGCAGGTATTATCCGTGATTTTCAAATGGAGGAATAAATGTACAAAGAGATTAAGTGCCTCCGGATTCCCAATCCACAGCCCAAACTCCAAGATTTCACTGTGCAGAGTCGTTTGGGTCTTTTGTTGATCTCTCTGAAGCACAATCCTTGACAATGCATTTTCCCAAAGACAATAGATAAGGTATCTTTGTTCCTCTATAACATTTGCTTTGGGTCAAAGGCAAAGATACATATTTTCAGGCATGACAAACTCTTTTACAGTTAAGCAAACTCAATGTGGGCAGAAAAGAAGTCTTTGGTGTGTGTGTGTGTTTAATTTCCAAAAAGACATTGATGTTCTTTTCTGGGGCTGAACACTCTTTGAGTCCAACAGTGAGGCAGAGCTTGCAAACAAAACCCTTCCTATTCACTTCAAACTGTAGTATCTTTGCTAAACGCTCTTCGGAAAATTCCCAGCTTTGTTTAACAGATTACCAAGGCTTCTCTTCAAACTACCCAGCTGACCCCCATTCATCTAGTATCCTCGAGGTTGCCAGGAGAAACAGACTGTCCTCACCAGATTAAAGTTTGCTGTGGGATATAAGACAATTTTGCATAAAAGAAAAAATACTCTGATGAGAAGTGGAAAAAGCCTTTAGGTATATAGGCAGGCAGAAAATCTGTGAGTCAGGACTAACGGAATTATTTCACCTTAACGGGACTCACAAAACATTGACCATTTAGGGCCCAGGCATTACGTGGAGAAAATGAAATTTTCATCCAGATTCCATTCAGCTCTGAGACTCATTCAGGGCCTCATGCCAGGGTCTTCATCAGAGTCCTGATGAGGCCCTTCGGTTCAAGGCCCACGACACCTATGACGCTAGTACGCACCCTCGAGGAATAAAAACCTGAGTTTCTTTCAGTGGAAGTGCAGAGGAAGAAAGAAGGTGGGGATTTCTTGGGGAGGGAGCAGAGGAGAAAAGGCAAATTGTTAACAAACAATTTGTACCACAGCAAATTGATAATAATCCCCAAGTCTTGTATTGAAGTCAAACCATGTCCAGTTTCTGGTGTGAGTATGAATGTGTTCTGTCAAAAGGTAAACTGAGGCATGCTAAACATTTTAAGAGCTTATTTGAGCATTTATCCATTCCAGTGGATATGGGGCAGTGCCAAACCTGACGAGGTCAAGGGGAAGACTTATATAAGGAAAGTGAGGAAGCAAAGAAAGGAAATGGTTTGATTTAAAGCCTACTTGGCTCTTTGTGGCCAGTTGTCCTTAGCGTTTTGATTTGGTAACCCTGAGACGTTTCCAGGCTTAGAGCTGGGTTTGCTTACGTGCATGGAGACATCAGAGCCCCTCAGTCTACTGGCCTCCTTGTCAACAGCAGGGAGTTAAGAGCTCCCTGGACTTGGCCCCAGAAGTCCTTAGTTGGGGTCAAGCTCTGCTATTCACAATGTCTGTGACCTTGGGCAAGGTTTTGGATATTTATGGACTTCAGTTTCCTCATGTCAAACAAGGTAACTAGGGGGTTGTGAGGTTTATCTCTAATGGTCTCTGAATGCCTAGTAGCCAAACAAACGACCACCCCTCCCCATCTCTGTCACTTCTGCCCTCGTGGTCAGCTCTGGGCCTGAGATAAGATCAGGATTCTTTCTAGTCGGGTTGCATTTTAGGGCCTCCTCTTCTTTCCCGAGTTGCTGCCCACAGCTGTCAAGGTCTGTGTCTGCAGAAAGCGGAGGAAGCACCCTTGCGGGAGGGGAGGACCATGCTGGCTGGTGGCTCGCTCTCTCCAGCAGGCCCTGCACGTACAAATCTCATTCGCTCTTCAACCCTGAGAGGAAAATATCATTCAGATCACTTTACAGGTTGGGAAACCGAATGGCAGAAGAGATAAAAGGACTTGTTGAGATCACGCAGTCGTAAATATAGAGTGAGGCCTGGCTGTGCAATTTGTGGGGCCGAGTGCAAAACGAAAACACGGGGCCCCTCGTTCAAAAATTATTAAGGATGTCAAGACGGTGACGGCAGAGCATTGACCCAAGTGTGGGCTCCGTCTAAGCTCAGGCCCTCTGACTGCACAGGCCGTAAGCCGGGTAGAGCCGGAGGACAGACTTCTCTCTGTGGACTGTCGCGTTGTCTCCATTTGCCCCTCCAGACCTGCTCCAGACACTTCTCCACGTGCTCCGTGCCCAGGAGGCTGACCTCTAGGCTGTGCCCGCTGCCTCCTGGTTGGTGAGGCCAATGGGGGGCACGGACAGGAGGCTGGAGGCCTGGGCAGTGTGAGCTCCCTCCCTGCCAGGCAGCAGCTTGGCCGTTGCTGTGTTCTCCCCTCTCTCTCCAGCCCGGTGACCGATCTCATGGTCACAGCTCCTGTAGATTTAGCTAACAGTTCCCTCCCTGCCCCTTCAGGCCTAGGTTTCCCCTGTGGCCCATCCCCGTGTTCTCCTCCATCCCTCGCCGCCGTCCATATCTTTGGAAACAGCCCTCTTTTAAAAAAGAGTGTCATCGGTTTCCTACGGGTTATCTGTTGGTTGACTTGCCTAACTCTCCCTTTTTCTTTTGGGAGCTGCAACCTGCTTTTTCTTGGAAGAACGGTCCTGCCGCCCAGGTACCCAGGGGTCATGTGAAGCAAGCCTGGTCAATCAGAATCCCCCGACCTCTCTTGCCACAGTGACTGCCTCAGGAATGCACATGTCTCTCGGGGCCATTTCTGCTGGAATTGGTGGAGGGGGTGAGGAACTCTTTCCCTTCAGGATTCAGAACATTTTTTGTGTGTGTGAGGGCCAGATAGTAAATATTTTAGGCTTTGCAGCCCACATAGGGTCCTGTCTCATAGCCTTCTTTTTTGTTGTCTTACAACTCTTTAAAAATTTAAAACCATTCCTAGCTTGCCATGTGTGGAGTTGGGGGTGTGCAAAAATAGGCCACCAGGCCAATGATTTGCCGACCCCTTAGGGTCATACAAGGGAAAAACAAGTCAAAGAGCTCCTTGCAGCCATCATCTCTAGTGGCAAAGAGGAAGCCAGTCTGAGTGTATGTATACACTCACACACACACACACACACACACACCCACCAAGGAGAGAAATTCCTGGAAACATTGTATTATCTCCCATTAGAGTTCCCAACACCCTGGTCCTCAACTCTCTCTCCTACCTGAGAGCCACCCAGCACTCTTCCCAGTTACTAAGCTAACCTGAGCTGGTGTGAGTTGGGTTTCTATTACCTGCAAATGACCAACCCCCGGCTGACACATCTTCAGAACACACAGCCAGCCCCTTCCTTGATCCCACTGGTCTCAGACCAATTCCCGTGCAGCCCACGAATTGCACAGCTCTTGGCCAAGAGTATGGGATGAAGGCCACTCCTGCTGAAAGTTTCATACAGTGGACATAAACATCTTTTTAGGATAGAAAATTGGAAGAACGGGAAATTGTAACCAAACGTGAGTGAGATCTCTGTTTGCACACACCTTCAGAGTCACAGCTCACGGTCCAGGCAACATTGCTGATTCTAAACAGGGTCTCCATGGTGTCACAGATGGTCGGCAGAGGCCTCGCACCGGGAATTTGGGTTTCAGGAACGGCAGCTGCCTCTGCCTCTAATTCAGTGGGTCCTGACTGAGAGTTGCTGCAAGGATGCATTGTGGGTCACATTCAGAAATTGCCGTTGCAAATGGCTTAGTGTCCTGCATGTGCAGATGTAAGAAAGGGGCACTTAATAGGCAGAATCTGTGACATTCACTGAAGGGGAGGCCAGGTGGCCACACAGACCAGCTCCATCTGTGCAGCGACTGACCTCGAGAAGCCAGGTGGGAAGGGGACAGATTCCCAGGGTGTGTCCGGTAGGGACTCTTTTTTTTTCCTTAAAAGAAACATTTTTGGCAGAGAAGTGTATAAAAAGCTACCATACAGCCTCATCCATGACTCAGCTGGGGAGGTGGACTGCTTTGAAATAATTCTCCACCCTTTTCAGAAAGAAGAAAGCAAAATGGTTATGAAATGGGAGTTAAATATGGTGATGGTCAATCTCAATGTCAAATATCCTGTGTCCCACTGACCCCATTAAGTCAGTTCATATTTGATTTGACCACGTGTCCAGATGTGGGTTGTAGGAAGACTGTTCACCACCAGGAGAACACTCGGAGAGACTGTCCTTCTGAACAAAGCAGAGTGGGTGTGTCGGCCCTTTCAGGGAGGCAGGAAGTTTGACTACTAGACCTCAGGGCCTCTCAGACTGTTCATGTGGGAACCTCCTGGGACCTTGAGAAAACACAGATTCTGATTCTATCGTTCTAGAGTGGGGCCTGAGAGTCTGCATTTCTAATAAGCTCCCAGGCAATGAAGATGAACCAATCTACGGATGCAGTGTGAGTAGCCAGGGACAAGAGGACAACAGTGCTTCAGTGCTGGTGACATCTGGCCTCTAATACTTGCTCATAATAATAGCTAACAATGCACTGAGTGCTAACGACGAGACAGAAGCCACAACACTAGTAAGGAACGTTGCTAGAAAGTGTCTGTAAAGCCCATGCTCTTTCCACTGCTCCAGCCTGGCTCACTGCATGGTAGAGGCGAACGGGGGACCTCCAGCCCTCACAGCCCAGCACGAGGTCCCGACCCCTAGCAGCCCAGGGGCAGGACCTGGCTTACTTGCCAAGCAGAACCTTCTGGATGGAGGCTTGGCCTCGTTCAGTGAAAAGCAGTCCAGGACTTAAAAGAAATACATCTGGCATTTCCAGACCCTGGGATGAACAGGCTTTAGTCTTTCTGTTCAGCCCATCTGCCTGATTGGGCAGAAATGGACTACCTGGATGAATGAAAGTAGGAGAACATCTATCTGATTGAAAAACTCTTGATGCTATACAAAATACAGTAGCAAGATGAACTGCTCCTCCAGGGCAGACATGGGATGTTTCCCCATAGCTCACAGCACTCCCTGGTGTCTCCTGAAATCCCCAGAAGATAGATCCTCAGGATGTGGTGCTGACTCCTGCCTTTGCTTCCCCAACTGACAGTTAGTAAAACATGGGCCTGCGATGAACAAATCCTCCAGAGAGGAAATATATATTTCAAGCGTTTTTTTGTCCCTGAAAAGAAGCCTGGAGTCCAGAAACTTTTGTGACGTAGGTTTATCATCTCAGTCTTTGTGCTGATTGGACCTGGGTGACTGTGGACCTGCATGATTGGGAAGAAACACAATCAGCTTTTCAGACATGTCTACTCCTGGAAAGCTTCACAAAAGAGTTTTTTCTCTTTGGCTTCCTTTCTGAACCGTTTTTGTTGTAGAGCTCCAGGCAGAAGCAGCTCTGAGCGAAACTGGGCACAAGGGAAATTTCTCTCCGACATTTTCCCAGCCTTTCCATCTGGATCCTCTCTTCCTGCCCTCCACTCCCTCCAGCCTCCTCCGCTTCCAATACTGAACTCCAACCACAGGCACAGGGTGAGTACAATATTTGCAGAGGAGGGAGGAAGTGGGAACGACCACTTGGATATTGTAGTGATCCGTATTTATTTTCTACATTGATGAAAAATGAGTCATTTTTAAAGTCACAAAACAAATAGAATCATGACTTACGTTTTATAATTTATGTAACTGATTTTATGTACTTCTAATTTTTTATCAGATTTCTGACAGTCATAAATCATTTCCCCTCCTAGAAAGATGAAGGCGCACATTTCCCCCTTCTGCCCTGCTGCAGCCATCTGGGAGCGTAGCATTCCACATTGTTCTTCCTGTATGGTGTTGAAATCAGTTCCTTGACCCAAGATGGGGCTGCTTCTGCCCAGGGTGCCATGTCAGCAAATCAAAACTTAGACAACCGTTGTGTCCCTGGAAATGTTCCACTTGATCAGAAAGGTGGTTCCCCAAACACGAAGCCAACTCTGGGGTCTCTACTTAATTCCTCGTTCCTTCTCTAGCCTACAAAAGCTTCCTGCGTTCCACCCCATTTTGACGTTCTCCAAAAGGAGACTGTTCACTTCATGAAGTGTCAAATAAAGTTTGTTTGTAGCACCTAAGTTGTCTTCTTTGGTCATTGTTAACAGTAGTAATCAGTTACTTGTAACTATTAACTGGTGAAAACTCAGGTTGTGTACAACAAGGACCTACTGTATAGCACAGGGAACTCTGCTCAATGTTATGTGGCAGCCCGGATGGGAAGGGAGTCGGGGGAGAATGGATACATGCATACGCATGGCTGAGTTGCTTTGCTATGCACCTGAAACTATCACACATTGTTAATCGGCTATACTCCAATATAAAATTAAAAGTTTAAAAAAAAAAAAGCTATTGCAAAACAAAAGAAAGAAAGAAAGAAAACTCAGGTGGTATGGATCCCAAAGACTATAAGGCCTGTGGGGATGGAAGACTATCTGGTAAGAGGCCTTGAAAAAGGGTCAAGTTAGAGACAAGATGGCCCCAGGACACTTGCATGGGGCAATGTAGGAGATCATGGAGGAAGTCTGGAGACTAAAAGCCTTGATATCTTGGAGAGTAGTTGAGACTGCCTTCTCTTAAGGGAGAGAGATTTATCTGTGATGAATGTAATTACTCAACAGCAAACTTTTATTGCAATAGCAAACAACTGGAAATAATTATTAATAGTGGGAGGAGCTTGTAAAAAAATTTATGCAACTAGTAAATAAAACATGGAACTGCCATACAATGAAGCCATTAAAACAATGAGTTAGAACTACATGTGCTATTAGACAAAGGTCTCTAAGCATATTGTAAACGGGGAAAAATAAGAAATGTATAATTTACTCCTGTTTGTTTTTGAAAAATAAATATATCACTAGATATACACATAAAATTTCTGGAGTAATACATAAAATATTAATAAATGTGCTTATGGTAAGAGAAACTGGTGTCTTCAATATATACTCTTTTATAATATTTTTGCTATTATTAATATTAGTTAACATTTATTGAGTACTTGCTCTATGCCAGGCCGTGTTCTAAGTGCTAGGTATGTATCATCTCATTTAATCATCCAAATACCTGTAGGACAGATTTTATTATCTTTAGTTTACCTTTGTATAAACTGAGGCACAGAGATGTCAAGTAACTTGCCCAAAGTCACACAGCTAGTAGGTGGCAGAGCTGGAACTTGAGATCAGCCTCTTTATCACGTGCATTTCATCACTATACAATAGTGCCGCTATTATTACCTTCACTTTCCAGATGTGGAAATAGAGAGCCAGGGAAGTTAAGCAGTGAATCATGGATTCAAACTCAGGTAACCCTATCCATTATGCTACAGGGTCTTCTTTCTTATATTGTTTGAATTTTTACCAAGCAGATGTATCAATTTTCAGATTTAAAAAATCTTGATAAAAAGTGGAAGATATTCTATAGCTTTACAAATTCTTTGAGGAACTACAGTAAATTAGCTCTAGTCTAGGAATACAGAAACTGACCTCCCTGTCTTACCCTTCAGGGTTCACAGGGGAATGGGAGATACCTACAAATGAAGAGACAGTATAAACACAGTAGTAGACAGAGAAATGCGAGATGCTTTGGAGCCCAGAGAGCTCCAGAATTACGGAATCCCAGAATTATAACATCTGAGCTGAGTTCTAGAAGGATAAGTAGGAAGGAGCTGGCAAATTAAGAAGCTGGTGCATGGGACTGGTGGGATGGGCATGGAGAGGCAAAGACAGAGGTAGAAGATAACAGGCACCTCCAAGAATTGCAAAGTTCAAGATGGTTCCAGCACAAAGTTAAAAAGTTTGAGTAGCTAGAAATCAGACTGGAGAAGTAGTCAGGAGCCAACCAGTGTATTTCAACTCAAGAGCTCTTGGTCTTTGGGCAGGACAGTTCTTTGGACAGAACTGCATCTCCCATTCAGGATATTTGGTATCCCTGGTCCTTGCCCACTAAGTGTTAGTAACATACCGGACACGGAGAAACCCCCAAATAACCCTAAATGAAATGATACTGCTAGATCCCATCTTCCTTTGAGAACCATGAGATATAAAGTCTTATGGGCCATAAGGGGTGAAGACTTTATCATAAAGGCAACAGGAGACGTGAAGAATAACAACAGATTTGCACTTCAGAACTATTTCTCTGAAGGATTCCATGTGATTTGGAGGTGTGAGGAAATTGGAGGCTAGGGAAACAATTGGGAGGTTGTTACCGGAATAAAAGCAAGAAATTCTGAAGGCTTAGAAGAGGGCAGTGGGGAAGTAGGAAATAGACTGACCACTGCTAAGGAGACATTATTAATACGTGTGTCTATTGAGTGGAGGTGAAGATTAAGGAAAGAGCAGCCAAGAAGTCTCCTGGGTAGACCTTGGTGACTTTGGGTAGACATTGGAGCCATGTGCCATAAGGAATACAGAATGAGTAGGTCTGAGAAAAGGAAGGAAGGGTGATTTTAACTGGGACATATCAGCAAATTTGTGGTGCATTTGTGACATCCAAATGGGGATGTCCAGTGGGTCAGGAGAGAAGTGGGAGCTGGAGATACACTCTTGAGTCCTCTGTGTATGTGCTTTGCAGAAATCATGGAAACTGAATGAGTGTAGCTGACTTGGGGAACTGATGTGCCCTACGTTGCCTTTTGAGACAGGAAGAACCATTAGGTGAATCATATGAAATTGCCAATACTTAACTGTTCTTTGACTGTCAAGAAAAGAATTTCATATGGTTCAAACGAAGATTAGCCCCATCTTTATACCTCATGAGATTATTTTTACCCTCTGCAATATTGTAGTACATATAAGAAATACGTATTTGGTCATTTAGATGACCGAAATGTATTTCTCATATGTATTTGGTCTTTGTCCATGGTTCCTGGCTCACGGATCCCCAAACCCTTTTGGTCTCTTGTCCTCAGTTCCTGAAATTGCTTCACAGCCATAAAGGTGAAATAGGTTTCTTGTTATTCATAATAAACTCCTTTCCACTACAACTGGGTTTATATTAATGAGGTGACTTTAGGAAAGCACCTAAGGATGGGAACTTGTTGCTAGGGGAACCAACCATGAATAGAGGAACTTTCAGTTCATCCCCTGATTTCCAGGGAGGGGAAAGGGGCTGAAGACTGAGTTCAATCACCAGTGGCCAATGATTCAATCAGGTATGCCTAGGTAATGAAGCCTCCATAAAAACCCAAAAGGAGAGGGTTTGGAGAGCTTCCAGGTTGGGGAACCAGAGTGCTTCCACGGGTTCCAACTCCGTGAGGACAGAAGCTCCTCTGTTCTGGACCTCGCCCTATGTATCTCTTCGTCTGGCTGTTGGTTCATATCTTTTAGTATTCTTTGTAATAAACTGGTAATCTAGTGAGTAAATGGGTTTCCTGAGTTCTGTGAGCTGCTCCAGCAAATTAATGAAACCCAAGTAGGGGGCTATGGGGACCTCAGATTTATAGCCAGTGGGTCAGAAGCAGAGGTAACAACCTGGGCTCACAACTGGTGTTTTGTGGATCTGATGCTATCTCACGGCGGATCATGTTAGAATTGTGTTGACTTGTAGGACACCCGGCTGGTGTCCTAAGTATTGCTTGGTGGTGGTGGGGGGAATCCCTCGACCACACACATTGGAAATTGGGTTCAGAACCCAAAATGTCCTCATCGCCTACAATAGACATTTAGATAATCGACCTCTTGTGCAGATAGAGGAAATAATAGAAGAGCTGGGTGAGCTGCTGGGCAGAGACTGGAAAACTCGGGCTGCAGCCTGACAATCTGAGGGCCTTGCCAGGGTCAGGCAGGAGAAGGCCAGCCACACTGAGGCAGGAGTGTGCTGATGACCTGCTCGACTGCACTGCCAAGAAGGGGTTTATTCTCGGGGAAGAGTTCCTACACACCCTCAGGAGAAACAAGCCCTCTGTCTTCCTTTTAGTGAAGCCCAGGGAGACAGTCGTTAGCAAAAGAACCATCTGCAGGAAAGTCAAAAGTGTTTAGGTCTGAAGAGGGTGGGTGGAGATTTTCAGGCTGGGCTTCCTCTGATTGGGGATGGTCCAACCTCTCTCTAGGCCAAGGAGAAGAATTCAGCAAGCCAGCTCACCTTGGAGCAAATAAGAGTATCCTTGTACTCCAAGTGTAGGTCTCCCCTGCTCCATGAGTCCCATTCTTCCAGCATTCCTTGAGAAAGAAGGAGTTTATCTCATATCTTCCGTTGAGTCGTGCACCGGGCAGATGTTCTTTCACATTACACGTTATTGCCATTCCTCTGACCACCGTTCATGTTATTGATGGTCACAGGCTGGAACACCTGGACTCCAGTGTTCCTTAATAGAATGTTGTGTCCCACATGTGATCAATACAGAGGAAGAAACGTGGAAGTCAGTCACACTTTCCCTTACTTCTATTCTCCAAAATGCTACTATATAAGGTGGTATAATTATATAAAATGTTCTTGAAAGGCTGTGTATAACTAAAGGGACTTTTACTGAGGGAGGTGGTTTTTTATTTTACCTCCATGTTTTTGTTGAGAGACAATTCTCCATGAACATCGCACATTTCTGAACTATCTGGGTTCTCTAAGCAAAGACATTTACAGCCGAATTAAGAATTTTTGATCCAGCAATTCCATTCCTGGGTATTTATCTGAAGAAAATGAAACCACTAATTTGAAAAGATGTATGTTCTCCCATTGTAAGCAGCTCTTTTCAGGAGGCCCTTTGTCATATTACATTATCAATAGTTATATATATATATACACACACATAATGTTTTTTTATTATGGTAAAAGTCACATAATATAAAACATACTATTTTAACCATATTTAACTGTACAGTTCAGTAGCACTAAGTACATTCACATTGTTGTGCCACTCTCACCATCATTCATCTCCCGAATTTTTCACCTTCCTAAACTGAAACGCTGTCCCCATTAAACACTAACTCCCCATTCCTCCTTCCCCTACGCCCCCCGCCCCAGGCATCTATCAATGTACTTTTTGACTCAGTGAATTTGACTATTCTAGATACCTCGAATAAATGGAATCAAACAGTATTTAACAAAGCTATATTTTAACTTAACCTTTACACCAGGTGCCCTCATGCTTCACTAACCTCTGGACCAAGCACACCCTTCAAATCTTTTGATCACACAATACCTTGCTTAACGTGTTGATTCTTTCCTTAAATTAAAGAAGTAGAAATGATGAATAAGTAATTAACAGATGACTAGATCTTCTCCCCAGATTCCCCTCCAGTAATCCTGTGAGCAAACTGCATGAACAAGACAGCATCTAAAGAAAGATCACAAGTATTCAGCAAGTCTGCACGCAGTGAAAGATGACGAAGATTGTGGCCCCCTCCCCGAATGATTAATAGTGACTAGCTTCCCCTTTCTCCCTTTAAAAACTTTCATGGTTGAGCAGAATCTTCGGAGTTGGTTCTGGGACACAAGCCCACTTCTCCCAAGGTTGCCAGCCTCCTGAATAAAGCAACCTTTCTTTTTCTAACCAACATTTGTCTTTGTATTGGCTTTCGAGCAGCAAGCAGCCGAACCTGAATTTGGTAACACTATGTTCATTGCCACGTTATTTTCAATAGCCAGGGTGTGGAAGCAGCCTAAGTGTCCATCAATGGACAAATGGATAATGAAGGTGTGGTATATATATAGAATGGTATACTATTCAACCACAAAAAAGAATGAAATCTTGTCATTTACAACAACATGGATGAACCTTGAGAACATCATGCTGAGTGAAATAAGTCAGACAGAGAATGACTAATACCATATGATCTTACTTATATGTAGAATTTAAAACAACAACAACAATAACAACAACAAAAACCTAAGCTCATAGATACAGAGAATGGATTGGTGGCTGCCAGAGGCGCGAGGTGGAGGGGCTGGGAGAAATGGGTGTAGGGGGTCAAAAGTTACAAACTTCTAGTTATAAAATAAATAAGTCCCGGGGATGTGGTGACTATAGGTAATAATACTGTATTGCATATTTGAAATTTGCTTGAGAGAGAAAATCTTAAAAGTCGTCATCACAAGGAAAAAGATTTCTTTGTTACTATGCATAGTGACAGGTATTAACTAGACTTATTGTGGTGAACATTTTGCCATATATACAAATATCAAACTATTATATTGTATACCTGAAACTAATATAATGTTATATGTCAGTTATACCTCAATTAAAAAAAAACACTTAAAATAATAATAAAGAGAATATTTGTATAAGGAGACATTCTGGGATACTAAAACTTAGCAACATCTCCCTCCCTAGAGATACTTCAAGGTGGAAAAGATAAAGACCTCCTCTTCCTGTACCCAAAGAAGAGTAGCTTAAATTCCAGATTACAGTTAGGTTTTTTCTCTTTCCTGAGGAGATGATATGCAGGCCACCAGTAGCCCTCTGATGCAAAATCAGAGTTTCCTAACTGTGGGAATCCTCTCTAATAATGCTCCCCACTGTATGAGTCGCCCTCATTTAGCCCTCACTGCATAGCCCTGAGGGCAATATTGTCCAAACATCACGCTGCTTTTGCTGAGAGCAATAAATGGTCTTTGTCTCTGACACAGAAGTCTCATTTTTTTTCTGTGTATATGTATATATGTACAAATAGTCACATATATGTATATAGATCTATTAGATTGATATAGATTTAAATAAAAATATATATCATGGTACACATAAATAAAAGTGTGGCAGACTAACTTGTTAGCTTGCAGGTAAAATAAAAGTCTCAGACCCTTCATAAATTCTCACTTAGTTTTATATGTAGATTCCTCTAAGGAAATCCTTTCCCATTTAGAAGGATTATCCTGGCCTGGGATCCATTCCATCTTTCCCTCAGAAAATAGTGGGAATGGGGACGTTTAGGATCGTTCAGGATGGATTTGGCATCCACGTCCAAGGTTATTAGCGCTGCTCCTACAGGTACGGATTGTCTCCTCACTACTCAAGGTCATCCCATAGGTCACCACTGGATCAACTACCTTACACCTTCACAGGTAATAAGGCCTTAGGAAAATCATTAGTATCGACAACAGAAAGTCCCGGAACTTAATGAGGAGGAGACCTTGTTTCCTGATGGCACCACTAATCCTGCACAGCTCACACCCCCCTAGGAGTCTGAACACTTACCCTCTATACCTCGAGCACCTTTGGAAATTCTTTTTTCCTCTTCCAGCTTCCAGACCAGGCCTCAGGGCCTGCAGATGTCAAAGGAAGGACAGTTCCTTGGGCTCTACCACTTAATGGCCACCTCTTAGCTACACGAAGACCTGGCAGCTTTGTGTGTGTGCCGACACAGAAAAGCTTCAGCGGCTTTAAAATGAGTGTGTGCTTACCCAGAAATACTTTCTAATTACTACCTGGCTTCCCCTCCCCACCTAGAACATTCTAACAGCCCCCAGCAACTCTCAGCGCTCACGGAGGCCCAAGCAAGGGAGGATAATTAAGCTCTATAAACTTTACAGAAAAATCGACATCTGTTTATGTCTTCCCTGTCCTGACACTACTTCATGGAAGTTCCCCCAATTTTCAATACTTAAAAGGAAACAAACCAAAAGTAGGTAATGCTTTGCAGTAGGGCTTCATGTTTCTGATCAAGGATCCACTTTCCACTCACCCGTGTTATTCCGGCCTCCCCACCACATAGTTGCTCATCTCCATCCGGCGAAGCCAGTCTGGACCATGTATTGAGATGGTGGCCAGTATGGCAGATTCCAGACTTGCCTTTATGGAGACAGCCAAACTGTTCTAATAATCACCTCCATACTCTCCTCCAGGATGAAATTCACGGGATCCTCCCAGGTGTCTGCCCTGTCATTCACTAGTAGGAAAGATTTTGTGCTAATCCTCCTTCTCCCGTCCAGGAAGGAAAAAAAAGAGCTCATCCAAGCCCTGTTGTGCAGTACCGCCTGCCGATTTGTCCACAGCCAAGTGATGATGGATTTGGAGCTGGGGCGATGAATGGGAATTGTGTTTATTTTATGAGCTGCAGAAAGTTGGCTGGGGAACCCAGCGGGAGGCTTAGCTGGAAAAAAAATGATTTGATCTTATGCTGTGTGTCTTCTCTTTAGAAAAATACATGGCATTATCCTTTCCTGAGGTTGGGAAAGAAAACAAGGAAGGCATGTTCTCCAAATACTGGGTTCAAGGTCTGAGTAGCTTAGGCTGTTAGGCTTTTCTCTGTTTTCAGGGATGCAACACTCAAGCCAAAGGCTGCCTGCTCAGACTAGGCAGTGGCAAAAGGGAGAATGGGCCACACGGGGCCTGGAGGGGCCCTGACAGAGGGTCCCTGGGCCAGTGCTCAGTGGCCTGGAGAGGATTCCACACTTTGGGTAATTGTTAGATGGCAGGAAGGAGCAGCTGTCCTCGAAAGCTGAGGCTTTTCCTCACGGCAATATTCTGGCATGCGTTCTCACGGAAGTCACCACAGTTATCTTAATGAGAATTTCGCTAAACAATTTAACACAGAACAGCTTTGGAGGATGTTATGAAGAAAAACACCACGTTGGAGTCTTTACTTTTAGTGTTGATTGATTGGCAGGAGACAGTTTCTGGGTTGCTTTCTTGCTAAAGCAGTTTCCCTAAGTTTCAGTTTGTACAAAGTCCAGGCTGACTTAGGTTTGGGAAGAGGGCTTTGGTGTGGGCACTTGAAGAAACATCTCACTGGCAGTTCCTGGCTGAAAAGCTATTGGGGAGGAGAGAGAAGCAGAGGAAAAACGATATTAGTGATGAAAGTTTCTTACTAGTGAAAAGAGACAGTGCCAGCGGAGTCAGAGCCAAATAGGATTTTGTTCTTAGTGTAGCCATACCTATATGTCTCATTTCTCACTCTCTTTTTAGGTATTAATTAACTTACTAAGTAATTTGTAAATTTTTTTTCGACATATGATTGGCATGTAACATTATATTGGTTTTAGGTGTGCCACATAATGATTTGATATATTACAGTTGTCCCTCAGTATTTGTTGGAGATTGGTTCCAGGACCCCCCTTGGATACCCAAATCCAAGGATGCTCAAGTCCCTTATATAAAATGGTGCAGTATTTGCATATAATCTAAGCACATCCTCCTGTACACTTTTAATCATCTCTAGATTACTTGCAGTACCTAGTACAATGTAAATGCTCTGTAACTAGTTGTAATACAATGTAAATGCTATGTAAATAGTTGTATGGCCAATTCAAGTTTTGCTTTTTGGAACTTCCTGGAAATTTTTTTTTTATTAAAAGATTTTTGACCCGCAGTTGGTTGAATCCAGGGGTACGGAACCCATGGGTAAGGAGGGTGGGCTGTATGTTGCAAAATGTTCAACACGATAAGTTTAATTAACATCCATCAACACACATAGTCACTACTTGTATTTTCTTGTGACGACAACTTTAAAGATTTACTCTCTCAGAAGCTTTCAAATGCACAGTACAGTGTTGTTAACTATAGTCGACACGCTGCATGTTATTCCATCCCAGGACTTGTTTATCTTATAACTGGAAGCTTGTACCTTTTGACCCTCTTCTCACGTTTCCTCCACTCCCGCCCTCAACAGCCTGCCTCTGGCAACTCCCAGTCTGTTCTCTGTAACTACGAGCACATTTTTTTCTCCGTCTTTTTATGCCACATGAGAAGAGGCTGAGCATGGTAAGGCAGGAGAGTACAGAGGGAAGTTGTTTGGGAGCACTAGAAAGACGGAGTAAAGCTGTCCCTTTATATTGCTCTAACAGCCCAGGCAGTGGTTCCCTGTCCCCGCTGGGTGAGCCGAGGGCCCCTGCCTGCTAACGCATGCAGCGCCTTTGTTCAAATTAGAGAATGGCAGTGAGGCTGGGTGAGCAGAGCAAGGTCTGAACTTCAGCCTCTCTGCACCCCCTTGGGATAGTGCACTGAACACCCATAGCACTGGAGAGAAGCCCCTGTGGCTGAGGAAAGGCCCATGAACTTGAGTGTCTTCCCTGAGGTCAGCCCTCCAGCCTGGAACACAGAGCCGGGACTTCAGGGCGACCCAATTAGATGATGGCAAATGTCACAGCCACATAGTACCTTTTTTCCTCCTTCTTCTGTAAGAAGCCCTTTCCCCTCAGAGGCCACTGTAATTAACCCAAGAGAGAACAAGCCATCCTTCTAGTCAAACAAGAAGCTGCTATCACAGTTGACATCTTCAAACGGAAATCCCGTTTTCAGGGATTTCATGTATATGTCCTTCCGTGCGAAAATCCTTACAGGTGATGTTAAAAAAAAAAAAAAATAGAAAGAAAAGCCATATTAGTATTCCACTGTGCCTCTACCCCATCCTCCTGTATCCACACCAGACCTAACAGTTCAGAAATCTATACGAAGGAGCTGCTCTGCTCATTAAGGGATCAGACAACGACAGTCCCGTTGTCTGAGCCAGAGTGGGTGCAGAGCTGTGAGCTGCTTTGTCTAAATGCCACAAATTGTTATAGTTTTGCTCTGCACTTCAGTATTGGCGTCATCACCCTTTAATGGGCCAGAAGGCTCTGCTGTAACATTCAAAAGCAGTAACAACATTCTTGGTCCCTGTCCAGTTTTCAATATAATTATTTGTCAGAATCATATTAACCTGATATATGACAAACTCATAAAATGGATTCATTTAGGTCTCCAGGAGTCCTCCCTCATTAACTCTGATATTTATAGCTATGGCTTTGATGCTACAATCCCTCCTCCTGTGAAACATAGAGCAGGGATGTCAGATTTCCCTGACGCTGTTGGGGGGGAGTCATTTGTTATCTAGTGTTGCAAAGAGGGGCAGAAGAAATCGGGCCTCGAGTCCAGGCCCCCGTGAACCTTGATTGGCTCCTCTGACAGTTCCTCTCTTTTTAGGGCAGGGGAAAAAAACTAAAACTAAACACTCGTACACAAATCCTAAAGGTTTAATAACTTTCCCAAGGTAATGAGGAAGAACCAAGGACTCTGAAGTATTCAGAGAGCTGGTTCTGTAATCAGACTTCCTGGAATCAGATCCTGGCTTTACCACTTACCATACTAGCTTGGGCAAGATGCTGAATTTCCTTAGATCTCAGTTTCCTCATCTGTAAAATGGGGGTTGTTGAAGGGATCCAAAGAATTAACACATAGAAAGTGCTTAGAACAATTTTTGGCCCATAACAAGTGCAAAATAAATGTTACTTAAATTATGATTACAGTTGCTATTACTACCTTGGGCCACAGCGAAACCGAGTTTTTGCTCTACAGGTCTACAGTCCAGCACAGTCGCTTTCACACTGCGTTCTAGGGAGCACTGGGCTTGAGCAGAGGTGACCCAGAGACCCCAGGGGTGGAGGTGGGGTACCTGCGGAAACTGCAGGGGCAAAGGCCCATCAGAAGCATCAGTCCCCATATTCTTTAGTCAGAGCCTTGACGCTTCCACCCATTTCAAGTATTGGAATCCTAGATGAGTTTTCATTTAAACAGTGGGTTCTGGGACTGAAATGAAACAGATTGAAAGCTGCAGCTCCAGATACCTGTGACCTGTTCAAGTCCCCCAGCTAATCTAAGGGGCCCTATGAGCACTTGTCTCTGTTGCTCACCCCAAATTCATAAAACTGTGATCGCGAGGCCGTTAGAAGTTTTCTTTTACTTTTAATTTTTTGGGAGTGACATGGCTGGGACTTTGAATTCCTGGTATTGCCAGAGGCTAAGGGTGTTTCTTTTTTTTTTTTTTTTTTTAATAAATTTATTTATTATTTATTTATGGCTGTGTTGGGTCTTCATTGCTGAGCGTGGGCTTCCTCTAGTTGTGGCGAGTGGAGGCTTCTCATTGTCATGGCTTCTCTTGTTGCGGAGCACGGGCTCTAGGCGCACAGGCTTCAGTAGTTGTGGCATGTGGGTTCAGTAGTTGTGGCTCGTGGGCTCTAGAGCTCAGGCTCAGTAGTTGTGGCTCACGGGCTTAGTTGCTCCGCGGCATGTGGGATCTTCCCGGGCCAGGGCTCGAACCTGTGTCCCTTGCATTGGCAGGCGGATTCTTAACCACTGCGCCACCAGAGAAGCCCTAAGGGTGTTTCTGAGGGCTTGTAAATGGCTGTGTTGGAAATGTTGTCCATGCTGACAGCCAGAACCGTGAGCTTTTATTGCATCGGGACTAGCAGAGCTAGTGAGCTGTTAATAGTGATGGGGTCTGAGTTCACTGTGGTGTTTCTCATGTTGCCGTCTTCATGGCCGAGCTTGTTCCAGGATTCCAAGGTCCACTGTGTCCTCAGATTGTCCACCTATCTCCTGGAGACCAAGCATCAGGCATTTGCAGTCAGCTCACATTCTTGCAGCGGGCCCTGTTTGACTCCCACAAATCCCTTTAGGATTGATTCATTAATTCTGAACAACAATGAGAATGCAATGAAGCCTTTTCTACTCATTCCAAAAGATCCTAGTAAACACCAATTTCATCCCATCATTTGCTTCCTCAGAACTTTAGTTTCTCCCCTGTAAGTCTGTTGGATAAAGTTCAGACTCTTCAGCCTGACTTCTGGGCTGACCTAACCCCACTAACCCTTACTTTCCGATAGAGCAGGCAAGTTTTATCACCACCCTCCATGTCATCTGTTCCCCACTCTCTCCACCTTTCCAAAACTGATTCATTGTTAAAGAACCACCCCTGACCCCTCTTCTCTTCTGAGCCTTCTCCTGACTACTCAAAACACAATTTCTCCCTTCTTTGATCTACAACCGTGTGCTCTGTCTGCTTTGCTCACTTAGGCCATTATTCCATGATGGCAGTTCTAGGAGTAAAGAGATGATGCATTAGACACACCGTCAGGGAAGGTCAGTTGCAGTTACCAAGGCAGGATCCCAAAGAGTGGCATCTGGCCTGGGGAGACGGAGTACCGCTAACCTGACTCTCCCAGCACTCATGTATAAGTCAGAACGCTCATTGTAAAGAGACGTAGGCCATTCACATGAGCAGAATGCATGGGTCCCCTATCCTGGGCTCTTTTCTCCCTCCATCAATAAGTCAGGGAAGCTTAACTGGTCATCAGGAGGTTGACTAGACATTTCAGCAAAGAAGGAAAATAGCTTTGTGAACTATTTAATATGGATTACAGTGAGAACTGGCTACACCCTTCTGCCCCCTAGCAGGAATGGGGACCCTACTGACCAAATGCTCTGGCCCCCAATTCATTGTCTCTCCATTGGATATTGTCATCAACAGTGAAAATATCTGCTTCTCTTTTCCCCCATTTTTCTAAGCTCATAAGACTTATTTTTTCCCTTCTGTGACTCATCAATTTTATCCTTTTACTCAAGAAATATTTGTTGAACATCATTTGCTATGTACCAAATGCTAGCAATATAAAAGTGAACAATACCCTGGATACTTCCACACCACTGGCTTTACTACAGTCAAATTTTGATAAAGATCTAAAAGCCATTCTTTCTTTTTAAGGTGACTTTGGTATATTTAATCTGATCCATTTAGGCCTTGATACCAGAGTTTTGCGTAACACCATTACCTGACTTTCCTGAGTGAATAGCTTATTGCCTCAATAGTATTTTAAGTTCCTAGGAGGCAGAGAACAACTCAGTATTTCACATGTATCCCTTGTAGTAGGTAAGGTATGTTGTGCCCATAGTAAGAATTAAATATTTGTCTCTTTATAAGAGACACCATGTTTCTTACCAGCCATAAGGCAAGAGGGGGGGCAGCTTTACCTAGTTTTATTTCAGAAATTCCCCAACCAATGGCCCACATTAAATCCAGCCAGCAGACATATTTTATTTGGTCTACAGACAGTTATCGTTCTTTTTTTTTTTAAATTGAGCCAACATTTAAAAAGGTGAGATCTCTCTCTCTCTCTCTCTCTCTCTCTCTCTCTCTCTCTCACACACACACACACACACACAGCCCTAGAATTCCAAGCTCCTTTGGATTTTCAGCTTCCTTTGAAAAACTGGAAGACCTACAATTCTTGGTCTCATACCCACTGAGCAAAAGTGCTGGCACGAAAGTATGCAGGACCACTTCAGAGAGCAAATGTTCCCGGTAGGCTGCAGTCTCTGTCGCTCTGTGTTTCATCACGCTTGGCCTGCCTCACTTACATAACAGCTGAATCTTGAGGCAGTTGAGTCTGTGGCCTCTGTTTTACATGAAGCCAGTATATTGGGAAAGGGAGGAAATAGCCTCCATCGACCCATAGAAAGAGAATCACGCTGAGCCAGCCCTGAGTTTCCTGGCGCTCTGGACATGAGGACAATCTGGCCGCTGGGCCTGCACCTTGGACCTGGGCCTTCCTTACGGTTAGTGTTCTCTGGAATGTGGAAGCTCCCTGCTGAGGAGACTACTGGGGCTCCAAATGGCCTGTCTCATTGAATCCAAGTTCTCTGCCTCTCCAGCACAGCCTGGACCCCATCTAAGCAGTGTTCTGGCTCATTGCATGCTGACTACCCTCAAGTGCTGCCAAAGCAATCTGCTGGCCTCGCTGTCCCCTACCCCATACCTGTCTTTCTCATTCTCTCTTCAGGCAACATGGAGTGGAAGAGTGCTCACCAGGAGGAAAGTAAAAAAGGGAGAAAGGAAGAAGAAGGGAGAGGGAAGACTTTTAGAGAGGGAGTTTTATATGCTTCATCCTGTTTGATCTCAGGTCTCTGTCCAGAAAGATTTTAGTCATGTTTGTGGGTGTGTTTGTGT
The DNA here is from genome assembly GCF_028021215.1 of Eschrichtius robustus. Taxonomy (NCBI): domain Eukaryota; kingdom Metazoa; phylum Chordata; class Mammalia; order Artiodactyla; family Eschrichtiidae; genus Eschrichtius; species Eschrichtius robustus. The sequence continues at coordinate 91,792,204 of NC_090829.1, read as the reverse complement.
TCAAGTGTGTTGTAAACATGGGATGTGTGTGTGTGTGTGTGTGTGTGTGTGTGTGCGCAAATAGACCTGCAACTCTTATTCAAGATAGAAAAGGAAAAGCAATAAGAATATTGAGCATATCAGGACGTCCCTGGTGGCGCAGTGGTTAAGAATTCGTCTGCCAATGCTGGGGACACGGGTTCAAGCCCTGGTCTGGGAAGATCCCACATGCCACGGAACAACTAAGCCCGTGCACCACAACTACTGGGCCTGCACGCTAGAGCCCGCGAGCCACAACTCTGTGCACCTAGAGCCCATGCTCCACAAGAGAAGCCACCACAGCGAGAAGCCCGTGCACCACAATGAAGAGTAGCCCCCGCTCGCTGCAACTAGAGAAAGCCGACACGCAACAAGGAAGACCCAGCGCAGCCAAAATATAAATAAATAAATTTAAGAATTAAAAAAAAAGAATATTGAGTTTGTAACGTAAGTGACAACCATTGTGCAAGAGCAAGCTGCTTTCCTATCAAAGTACCAAGTGCATGTGTGCCCGCACATGTGCACATTAGGAATATACATGCACGTGTGCCCACACACATATGCATTTCTTTTTTTAAAAATTATAACTTAATGACTTGCTTATGTAGAAACTTGGAACATAAAATCTAAAAAAGGGAAAGAAGAAGGAATAAAGCTCAAACATAATCTTAACACGCAGAGATAATTTTTCATCTATTTCCTATTTCTATGCATAATGCATATTTTATATAGCTGGAGATTATATTGCATATTAAAGTTTACTAGCTTGTTTTTTCCCTCTTAAAATTATGTCATAGACATAGCCCAGGGACATAAAAAACACTTTATAACAATCATTTTAGTATTTCCATTACAACCATAGTGTGGATCTTCACAATTTACTTAACCAATTTCTAATTTTTGAGCATTTAGACTGATAAAAGTTTTTTGACTTTTGTAAGTAACATGATAATAAACATCTTCACCCAAGGATCTTTGCATTATTATTATTTCCAAAAATAGAGTAACTGGACAAAGAGTAAAAGTACCTTTAAAATTCATGCGTTGTATATTGTTAAATTGCTTTCCTAAAGGTGATACTACTTTATCTTCCCAACACCCTGATTTGAAAGTGTGCACTAGAAAGCTCACAGAAGTGTTCATTTAGATATACCTAGCTAAGATGTCTAACAATACACGAAGGACTTATTTTATTGTATAATTTATGAGTGTCAACAGACTATATCATTTGAGAATATCAAAGCCACTGGCTGCCGGGCTTCCCTGGTGGCGCAGTGGTTGAGAATCCGCCTGCCAATGCAGGCGACACGGGTTCGAGCCCTGGTCTGGGAAGATCCCATATGCCGCGGAGCAACTGGGCCCGTGAGCCACAACTACTGAGCCTGCGCGTCTGGAGCCTGTGCTCCGCAACAAGAGAGGCCGCGATAGTGAGAGGCCCACGCACCGTGATGAAGAGTGGCCCCCACTTGCCGCAACTAGAGAAAGCCCTCGCACAGAGACGAAGACCCAACACAGCCAAAAATAAATAAATAAATAAATAAATAAATAAATAAATAAATAAATAAATAAATAAATAAATAAATAAATAAATAAATAAACGCGCTTTGAAAAAAAAAAAAGCCACTGGCTGAAAGTGTGTTTGCCCAGGCGACACAATTCAGTCTTTCTAAGAGAAATAAAAGAGGAAACCTCTTGTTCGTCCCCAGTTACAGCTCTGGGATCTTCATCCTTCTCTAACCGCCCCCTTTCATTCCAGGGTAGACCTGCAGCATGTTACACGAGTGACAGTGACAGAAGTGACATGTTCACTACTGCCTGCCATACTACTGGCCAGCAGAAGTCCCTCAGCTCACTGCTGCAGAAGCCCCTGCAGAGCCCGCGGGGCCCCATTTTCCTCTACCGCCCGCTTCCTTACAAATTCTCTCCGGATCCCCAGTATGTTACCATTGCCTTTTCTCCTTCCCACTCTAAACTTCTCTTTTGAAGTGAAAGGGGAGAAATAGCCCTCCAAAGGATACTTTCAGGTTTCACAACTCTACTGTCTTGGGCTGTATGAATTTTTATTTGTGTGTTTCCTTCTTATTATTGTTATTACCATTTGCTCTTTGTTTTACAACCCTCATTCCCTGTAACTCACAGAACCGGTCTAGCCAGGGCTGGCGTGGCACCAGCCACAGGGAGCTCGAAGGGCAACTCTCCCACCTCTGCTCAGAGAGAACTTTGCCCCACCCCGAAAACTGCCCAGGCCAGAAGAGAGGTGGGTGTTGAAAGGTAACCTTTGTTTTCCTCTGGCTTAGGGATTTTAAGATCCAGCATTCAGAGGTCATCCTCAAAATGTCCAGTCAATTTCCATGCCATGAAGCTCCATGGTCCCCCATGCCAACAACTGCTTGAAGTTTGCCCACAGGCCCACTAGGCATCCTGGAAGTTTCAGCTTGTGTAGAACCTACACCCTTACTGGGGACCTCGTTATGGAGCATTCAACATAAAAGACATAGTGAGGTTCTGATGTTAAAATCCAGTCCTTCCTCCTAAGAAGTTGTAAAGTATCTCTGTGTCCGTTCTTTCTTAGGGATTGTCACCCTGATTATCTTCTGCCAGTCTGCTTATATTTTTCACTCAGATAGCAGTCTGTTTCAAAATGGTCATTTCCTTAATGGGAATTTTTATATTAATTACAAAACATTCTCTCTGTCTCGGTGCTTCAACTCTCTCTGAATTTCCCAATATGTGAAAGGTTTGGATACTTCCTCCTTCAATGGCCAGCAGGGAGCAACTGACAAGCCTGAACACAACCTGAAAAAAATTTCCCTACTGTTCAAAAATTATAGATCTATGATAAATTCTGAGTCATAACATCAATCATTTTCCTGGGCTGCAGCTCTCTAAAGATTTGACTGTTTAACTGAACTAATTCTCAGGGACACACGCTCTATGCCCCAGCCTTTGAAAGTCTGGGTTCAGATTGATAACTGTCCTTCTTCCTGTGGAAAGAAAAGTGCTCAGCACTGGAGGTAACCCATATGAGTCTCTTGCTTGCTAAATTAAAAAGCCTGCCTAATAGACTTGAGAACTAAATTCAATGTATCTATTTTTAATTTTTTTCTCAGTTTATAAGTGTAATTCAGGTTTATTACAGAAAATTTAGAAAAATGAGTTAGCAAAAAAATTAATAAATAAATAAAAGTCAATAAAAACTACCTGTAATTCACCACAGATATTTAATTTTTTGCATATAGCCTTCCAGACATTTGAAAGAAATCTGTTTAAATGAAAATAGGATTATACTATTTGGTAATCCTTTTGCTTTTGTAGAATGATTAATGTCTGCCTTGGATTTGAACATCAGAATGGAAAGTGAGAATTCTTAAATATTCTCCACAGTAAATAGATTTTTTCCTAAAGTCAAGTGAGAACAAACCAAGAATAAATGCAGTAGTTTATAGCCTAAGTTGTGTGCTTTTCACACTACTTCTTTTCCTTGTTTTTCTAGTTTGGGTAAACAAAAGGAAAGATGAAGGGACAGAAAAGAAAGGAACCTATGTCTGATCAGGTCGTTGTGCTGTCTCCCTCTACATTGGGGCTTGAGCTATTTATTTTTAATAAGGAAGGAGCTTCCTCTAGGTAACATGACAGGTCTTATGTAGCTACAGGTTCTTGGGCAGGCAACGGTTAATTGTGACATAATTCTGCCATGAGAAGTGGCCCATAAGTTTGCCTCCCATTGGAGTGCCCTATTTTGACTTGCAAACACTCAAGTGGGCGTGGCCGTAGCGTGGGAAATGATGACCAGAAGCCCCAACCATTCTGTATGTACGTTCATGCTGTCTTTTCTCTATGTTGGAGTCAAAGACTGACAGGCATTTTTAAGTAAGCATTTGAGTTATTTTAGTTAATGTTCTTCTCTGCTATCATCTTGAATTCAAGCAGTACCCTATGGGACTCCTGGGCATGGAAGCCTTTCTGTTTCCCTCGTTTCTTATTTATAGGAAATAGGCTTCAGCCCCCATCACCTTCCCTGAGTTCCAAAGGGCAGGTTCAAACAATTGTTAATCAGGGAAGGGAGGGCATGCAGAGACAAGGGAGGAGCAGTCAAGAAACAATAATGCAGCCTTGGGACAGGATCCTGGTTCCGCCTCAAGGGATACACATAAAAATATCTTTGAGCTCTTCTGCAGAACTAAAACCCCCAACAAATGGAAAATATTAACTACTTGATGAAGCATTCTTCATTCCAGAGAGAAGGTCACAGTTTGATAACCTCAAGAACCACAGAAGAGGATTTTGAGAAGATGGCGGAAGAGTAAGACGTGGAGATCACCTTCCTCCCCACAAATACATCAGAAATACAGCTACATGTGGGACAACTCCTACAGAACACCTACTGAACACTGGCAGAAGACCTCAGACTTCCCAAAAGGCAAGAAACTCCCCACGTACCTGGGTAGGGCAAAAGAAAAAGAAAAAACAGAGACAAAAGAATAGGGACGGGACCTGCACCAGTGGGAGGGAGCCGTGAAGGAGGAAAGGTTTCCACACACTAGGAAGCCCCTTCGCGGGAGGAGACTGCGGGTGGCGGAGGGGGGAAGCTTCGGAGCCACGGAGGAGAGCGCAGCCACAGGGGTGTGGAGGGCAAAGCGGAGAGATTCCCGCACAGAGGATCGGTGCCGAGCAGCACTCACCAGCCCGAGAGGCTTGTCTGCTCACCCGCCGGGGCGGACGGGGCTGGGAGCTGAGGCTCGGGCTTCGGTCGGATCCCAGGGAGAGGACTGGGGTTGGCGACGTGAACACAGCCTGAAGGGGGCTAGTGCGCCACAGCTAGCCTGAAGGGAGTCCGGGTAAAACCTGGAAGTGCCTAAGAGGCAAGAGACCATTGTTCTGGGATGCGCGAGGAGAGGGGATTCAGAGCACCGCCTAAACCAGCTCCAGAGACGGGCGCGAGCCGCGGCTATCAGCGTGAACCCCAGAGACGGGCATGAGACGCTAAGGCTGCTCTTGCCGCCACCAAGAAGCCTGTGTGCAAGCATAGGTCACTCTCCACACCGCCCCTCCCGGGAGCCTGTGCAGCCCGCTACTGCCAGGGTCCCGTGATCCAGGGACAACTTCCCCAGGAGAATGCACGGCACGCCTCAGGCTGCTGCAACGTCACGCCAGCCTCTGCCGCTGCAGGCTCGCCCCGCATCTATACCCCTCCCACCCCCCAGCCTGAGTGAGCCAGAGTCTCGAATCAGCTGCTACTTTAACCCCATCCTATGTGAGCAAAGAACAGACGCCCTCAGGCGACCTACACGCAGAGGCGGGTCCAAGTCCAAAGCTGAACCCCGGGAGCTGTGCAAAAAAAGAAGAGAAAGGGAAATTTCTCCCAGCAGCCTCAGAAGCAGTGGATTAAAGCTCCACAATCAACTTGATGTACCCTGCTTCTGTGGAATACCTGAATAGACAATGAATCATCCCAAATTGAAGAGGTGGACTTTGAGAGCAAGATATATTATTTTTTCCCCTTTTCCTCTTTTTGTGAATGTGTATGTGTATGCTTCTGTGTGAGATTTTGTCTGTATAGCTTTGCTTTCACCATTTGTCCTAGGGTTCTGTCCGTCCGTTTTTGTTTTTCTTTTTTACTTAAAAAAATTTTTTTTTCGTAATAATTATTTTTTATTTTAATAACTTTATTTTATTTTATCCTACTTTATTTTATTTTATCTTCTTCTTTCTTGCTATTTTTTCTCCCTTTTATTCTGAGCCGTGTGGAGGACAGGCTCTTGGTTCTCCAGGCAGGCGTCAGGGCTGTGCCTCTAAGGTGGGAGAGCCAGCTTCAGGACACTGGTCCACAAGAGACCTCCCAGCTCCACGTAATATCAAACAGCAAAAATCTCCCAGAGATCTCCATCTCAACACCAAGACCCAGCTTCACTCAATGACCAGCAAGCTACAATGCTGGACACCCTATGCCAAACAACTAGCAAGACAGGAACACAGCACCATCCATTAACAGAGAGGCTGCCTAAAATCATAATAAGGCCACAGACACCCCAAAACACACCACCAGACGTGGACCTGCCCACCAGAAAAAGATCCAGCCTCATCCACCAGAACACAGGCACTAGTCCCCTCCACCAGGAAACCTACACAACCCACTGAACCAACCTTAGCCACTGGGGACAGACACCAAAAACAACGGGAATTACGAACCTGCAGCCTGCGAAAAGGAGACCCCAAACACAGTAAGATAAGCAAAATTAAAAGACAGAAAAACACACAGCAGATGAAGGAGCAAGGTAAAAACCCACCAGACCTAACAAATGAAGAGGAAATAGGCAGTCTACCTGAAAAACAATTCAGAATAATGATAGTAAAGATGATCCAAAATCTTGGAAATAGAATAGAGAAAATGCAAGAAACATTTAACAAGGACCTAGAAGAACTAAAGAGGAAACAAGCAATTATGAACAACACAATAAATGAAATTAAAAATACTCTCGAAGGGATCAATAGCAGAATAACTGAGGCAGAAGAAAGGATAAGTGACCTGGAAGATAAAATGGTGGAAATAACTACTGCAGAGCAGAATAAAGAAGAAAGAATGAAAAGAACTGAGGACAGTCTCAGAGACCTCTGGGACAACATTAAACACACCAACATTCGAATTATAGGGGTCCCAGAAGAAGAAGAGAAAAAGAAAGGGACTGAGAAAATATTTGAAGAGATTATAGTTGAAAACTTCCCTAATATGAGAAAGGAAATAGTTAATCAAGTCCAGGAAGCACAGAGAGTCCCATACAGGATAAATCCAAGGAGAAACATGCTAAGACACATAGTAATCAAACTATCAAAAATTAAATACAAAGAAAACATATTAAAAGCAGCAAGGGAAAAACAACAAATCACACACAAAGGAATCCCCATAAGGTTAACAGCTGATCTTTCAACAGAAACTCTGCAAGCCAGAAGGGAGTGGCAGGACATATTTAAAGTGATGAAGGAGAAAAAGCTACAACCAAGATTACTTTACCCAGCAAGGATCTCATTCAGATTTGATGGAGAAATTAAAACTTTTACAGACAAGCAAAAGCTGAGAGAGTTCAACACCACCAAACCAGCTTTCCAACAAATGCTAAAGAAACTTCTCTAGGCAGGAAACACAAGAGAAGGAAAAGACTTACAATAACAAACCCAAAACAATTAAGAAAATGGGACTAAGAACATACATATCGATAATTACCTTAAATGTAAATGGATTAAATGCTCCCACCAAAAGACACAGACTGGCTGAATGGATACAAAAACAAGACCCGTATATATGCTGTCTACAAGAGACCCACTTCAGACCTAGGGACACGTACAGACTGAAAGTGAGGGGATGGAAAAAGATATTCCATGCAAACGGAAATCAGAAGAAAGCTGGAGTAGCAATTCTCATATCAGACAAAATAGACTTTAAAATAAAGACTATTACAAGAGACAAAGAAGGACACTATATAATGATCAAGGGATCGATCCAAGAAGAAGGTATAACAATTGTAAATATTTATGCACCCAACATAGGAGCACCTCAATACATAAGGTAAATACTAACAGCCATAAAAGGGGAAATCGACAGCAACACAATCATAGTAGGGGATTTTAACACCCCACTTTCACCAATGGAGAGATCATCCAAAATGAAAACAAATAAGGAAACCCAAGCTTTAAATGATACATTAAACAAGATGGACTTAATTGATATTTATAGGACATTCCATCCAAAAACAACAGAATACAGATTTTTCTCAAGTGCTCATGGAACATTCTCCAGGATAGATCATATCTTGGGTCACAAATCTAGCCTTGATAAATTTAAGAAAATTGAAATCGTATCAAGTATCTTTTCCGACCACAACGCTATGAGACTAGATATCAATTACAGGAAAGGATCTGTAAAAAATACAAACACATGGAGGCTAAACAATACACTACTTAATAACGAAGTGATCACTGAAGAAATCAAAGAGGAAATCAAAAAATACCTAGAAACGAATGACAATGGAGACACGAAGACCCAAAACCTAGGGGATGCAGCAAAAGCAGTTCTAAGAGGGAAGTTTATAGCAATACAATCCTACCTTAAGAAACAGGAAACACCTCAAATAAACAACCTAACCTTGCACCTAAAGCAATTAGAGAAAGAAGAACAAAAAAACCCCAGAGTTAGCAGAAGGAAAGAAATCATAAAGATCAGATCAGAAATAAATGAAAAAGAAATTAAGGAAACGGTAGCAAAGATCAATAAAACTAAAAGCTGGTTCTTTGAGAAGATAAACAAAATAGATAAACCATTAGCCAGACTCATCAAGAAAAAAAGGGAGAAGACTCAAATCAATAGAATTAGAAATGAAAAAGTAACAACTGACACTGCAGAAATACAAAGGATTGTGAGAGATTACTACAAGCAACTCTATGCCAATAAAATGGACAACCTGGAAGAAATGGACAAATTCTTAGAAATGCACAACCTGCCAAGACTGAACCAGGAAGAAGTAGAAAATATGAACAGACCAATCACAAGCACTGAAATTGAAACTGTGATTAAAAATCTTCCAACAAACAAAAGCCCAGGACCAGATGGCTTCACAGGCGAATTCTATCAAACATTTAGAGAAGAGCTAACACCTATCCTTCTCAAACTCTTCCAAAATATAGCAGAGGGAGGAACACTCCCAAACTCATTCTACGAGGCCACCATCACCCTGATACCAAAACCAGACGAAGATGTCACAAAGAAAGAAAACTACAGGCCAATATCACTGATGAACACAGATGCAAAAATCCTCAACAAAATACTAGCAAACAGAATCCAACAGCACGTTAAAATGATCATACACCATGATCAAGTGGGGTTTATTCCAGGAATGCAAGGATTCTTCAATATACGCAAATTAATGAACGTGATACACCATATTAAAAAACTGAAGGAGAAAAACCATATGATCATCTCAATAGATGCAGAGAAAGCTTTCGACAAAATTCAACACCCATTTATGATAAAAGCCCTGCAGAAAGTAGGCATAGAGGGAACTTTCCTCAACATAATAAAGGCCATATATGGCAAACCCACAGCCAACATTGTCCTCAATGGTGAAAAACTGAAACCATTTCCACTAAGATCAGGAACAAGACAAGGTTGCCCACTCTCACCACTCTTATTCAACATAGTTTTGGAAGTGTTAGCCACAGCAATCAGAGAAGAAAAAGAAATAAAAGGAATCCAAATTGGAAAAGAAGAAGTAAAGCTGTCACTGTTTGCAGATGACATGATACTATACATAGAGAATCGTAAAGATGCTACCAGAAAACTACTAAAACTAATCAATGAATTTGGCAAAGTAGCAGGATACAAAATTAATGCATAGAAATCTCTGGCATTCTTATACACTAATGATGAAAAATCTTAAAGTGAAATTAAGAAAATACTCCCATTTACCACTGCAACAAAAAGAATAAAATATCTAGGAATAAACCTACCTAAGGAGACAAAAGACCTGTATGCAGAAAATTATAAGACACTGATGAAAGAAATTAAAGATGATACAAATAGATGGAGAGATATACCATGTTCTTGGATTGGAAGAATCAACATTGTGAAAATGACTCTACTACCCAAAGCAACCTACAGATTCAGTGCAATTCCTATCAAACTACCAATGGCATTTTTCACAGAACTAGAACCAAAAATTTCACAATTTGAATGGAAACACAAAAGACCCCGAATAGCCAATGCAATCTTGAGAAAGAAAAGCGGAGCTGGAGGAATCAGGTTCCCTGACTTCAGACTATACTACAAAGCTACAGTAATCAAGACAGTATGGTACTGGCACAAAAACAGAAATATAGATCAATGGAACAGGATAGAAAACACAGAGATAAACCCACGCACATATGGTCATCTTATCTTTGATAAAGGAGGCAAGAATATACAGTGAAGAAAGACAGCCTCTTCGATAAGTGGTGCTGGGAAAACTGGACAGCTACATGTAAAAGAATGAAATTAGAACACTCCCTAACACCATACACAAAAATAAACTCAAAATGGATTAAAGACCTAAATGTAAGGCCAGACACTATCAAACTCTTAGAGGAAAACATAGGCAGGACACTCTATGACATAAATCACAGCAAGATCCTTTTCGACCCAGCTCCTAGAGAAATGGAAATAAAAACACAAATAAACAAATGGGACCTAATGAAACTTAAAAGCTTTTGCACAGCAAAGGAAACCATAAACAAGACCAAAAGACAACCCTCAGAATGGGAGAAAACATTTGCAAATGAAGCAACTGACAAAGGATTAATCTCCAAAATTTACAAGCAGCTCATGCAGCTCAATAACAAAAAAACAAACAACCCAATCCAAAAATGGGCAGAAGACCTAAACAGACATTTCTCCAAAGAAGATATACAGATTGCCAACAAACACATGAAAGAATCCTCAACGTCATTAATCATCAGAGAAATGCAAATCAAAACTACAATGAGATATCATCTCACACTGGTCAGAATGGCCATCATCAAAAAATCTAGAAACAATAAATGCTGGAGAGGGTGTGGAGAAAAGGCAACACTCTTGCACTGTTGGTGGGAATGTAGATTGATACAGCCACTATGGAGAACAGTAGGGAGGTTCCTTAAAAAAGTCCAAATAGAACTGCCATGTGACCAGCAATCCCACTACTGGGCATATACCCTGAGAAAACCATAATTCAGAGGGAGTCATGTACCAAAATATTCACTGCAGCTCTATTTGCAATAGCCAGGACATGGAAGCAACCTAGGTGTCCATCAACAGATGCATGGATAAAGAAGATGTGGCACATATATACAATGGAATATTACTCAGCCATAAAAAGAAACGAAATTGAGTTATTTGTAGTGAGGTGGATGGACCTAGAGTCTGTCATACAGAGTGAAGTAAGTCAGAAAGAGAAAAACAAATACCATATGCTAACAGATATATATGGAATCTATGGAAAAAAAAAAAAAAAAAAGGTCATGAAGAACCTAGGGGTAAGATGGGAAAAAAGACACAGACCTACTAGAGCATGGACTTGAGGATATGGGGAGGGGGAAGGGTAAGCTGTGACAAAGTGATAGAGTGACATGGACATATATACACTACCAAACGTAAAATAGATAGCTAGTGGGAAGCAGCCGCATAGCACAGGGAGATCAGCTAGGTGCTTTGTGACCACCTAGAGGGGTGGGATAGGGAGGGTGGGAGGGAGGGAGACGCAAGAGGGAAGAGATATGGGAACATACGTATATGTATAACTGATTCACTTTGTTATAAAACAGAAACTAACACACCATTGTAAAGCAATTATACTCCAATAAAGATGTTAAAAAAAAAAAACAAACCACAGAAGAGCATCAGGAAAATGCCTGAGGCCAGATTACAGGAGTGCAGGCCCTGCACACACAGCCTGACCCTTATCAGCAGCCCTGCCTTTGAACCAGTGCTATAAAACTCCTCACCAAACTCCACCCCTCACCCCGGGGTTGGGACACACAGTTTTTGAGGTGACGAGCCCACAGTGTCCCCCTTTGCCCGGCAAAGCAATAAAGCTATTCTTTTCCACTTTATCCAAAACTCTGCGCCTCGATTAGGCACCACTGCACAGAGGCTGAGTTTTCGGCATCAATCTTAGGCAGTTTATGGAGGTGAACTTGTTCTAATTTCCTACTTTATAATCATTATGATCCATACTAAGAAATATTTCCACAGCTATACTGTATGAGATAGAGCTTACCTTTATTTTAAAGGCTAATGCTTTTAAATAGTTTAATCATGACACTCATACAAATATAAAAGGAACACATGACAAAGATTTTATTTAACTCACTCATTAATGGGAAAGTCAGTAAGATGATACAATTGGTTCAATGGAGAATCCACAGCAGATGTAGATATATAGGTATGCAATCAGAAATACTGAAGTGAATAGTTGAAAAACTCATGATGATCCAGAAGGCAGTAATCAATTGCATTCAACTAGACACAATTTGCCTGCAGTTCTATGGATAATCATTTGCATTACTATCAGTTTCCTACAACTTCCAGAATTATAACATAGCTCAAAGATCATGAAAGATGGAGATGAGCCCTAGACCGGACACCCAGTAATCTTTTTTGCCTATTTCAAAATCGTTCACCTTTCTAATTGGAGTCTGTGTGCCCCTGACATGGCTGCAATGAGAAACATGAATGACTTCTAGCTGTGGCATTAAGCAAGCCCATGTGGGAAAGGAGTATGCGATACCCTGTGGGGAAGCTGTCCTCATGCAAAAGTTTATTGCCATACCCCCTAGACCATCAACTGCTCCATGGGTGACTGGGGAGAAGAAAGAAGAAGAGGTTGGCTCTTTGGGTGAGTTCGCTTAGTGGCGGCAAAGTATCTGAGTGGTCAGCTGGGCCCCGGAGAACACAGGAGACAGAAATGTGAACCGTGTTCCTTCAGATCCTCTTCTTTCAACAGCCCTGGGTTAGGATCTCCTTTGCTAGAATGAAACTGTGACATCAGGGTCACCTACGAGACTGAGCCAGAGGGTGACTGCAGGGCGAAATGGACCAAATTCACACCACTTCAATACATAATTTTTACAGCCTAAACAATTTAAATACTTAAAATATTTAAGTCATTCCTGCCAGCATAAGCTTCACTGGGACTGTAACATCATCTACTTTTAACCACTACATTAAAAGTATTTTCAAACAGTCCTACCAATGCTCAGTTTAAGTCCTCTCTTGAAAATCTTGTGCTCACAGAACTACTCAGCCTAATGAGTGGTCTCTGGAGACCATCAAGGCGGGAAGCCTTGCAAAATTTCCTGTCAACAGCAGCACACCAGCCTGCAAGGGGACTTCCCAGACCGCCCGGTGATGCCAGACCTCTTGGACAAAGTCCTCAAAAAGTGACTATTTGTTTTGGAGACACCCTGGATACTCACTAGTAGTACTTTCCTCTAAATTAGTTAGATTCTAGCTTGACTGAAACAAGACACTCTTTCCTGTTTACTTTACCGGAGTGGGAGTTCTGTGTCTCCTAGAAAAAAAGGGCAAAGAAGAGGTTTTCTACCATTCTGACACCAAGAAATCTGCTCTCCCAGAAGATGTGGGTTTCACAGAGGAGTTGAGCAAGGTCCTGGGTGGAGATATTGGACAGCTTCCTGGCAACATGTGAGTCAGGTCATTATCGTGCAGTTTCATCATTTTGTTGGGAGGGAACACACAGGACTTCAGCTGCACTCATATGCTTATGTTACGCAGAAATGCATTCTAAAATCAAAACCGCAGTCACTGTGATGTGGGACTTTCCACCCCTCTGCTCCTTGCTATCTACGAATATAATTCTGAAGGCTATTTTGGGGTCCACACTTGTGTCCTCTCATATGTGGTTTGGTACACATTCTCAAACCTAATTTGTGGGCTCAATAAGCCACGTGACCATGGGCAAATTTCCTCTTGACTCTGTATGTGAATCACTCATTTGTGCACGAGGGGCAGGGTGACCAGATGGCCTTTCAAGTCCTTCCAACTCTACAGGTACTTTTGAAATTCTCCAGACTAAGTCTGAGTTCCTTAAAAAGCTTATCAAGAATATTGCTCAGCCATAAAAAGAAATGAAATTGAGTTATTTGTAGTGAGGCGGATGGACCTAGGGTCTGTCACGCAGAGTGAAGTAAGTCAGAAAGAGAAAAACAAATACCGTATGCTAACACATATATATGGAATCTAAAAAAAAAAAAAAGGTTCTGAAGAAGCTAGGGGCAGGACAGGAATAAAGACGCAGACGCAGAGAATGGACTAGAGGACACGGGGAGGGGGAAGGGTAAGCTGGGACAAAGTGAGAGAGTGGCATGGACATATATACACTACCAAATGTAAAACAGATAGCTAGTGGGAAGAAGCCGCATAGCACGGGGAGATCAGCTCAGTGCTTTGTGACCACCTAGAGGGGTGGGAGGGAGACGCAAGAGGAGATATGGGGATATATGTATATGCATAGCTGATTCACTTTGTTATAAAGCAGAAACTAACACAACACTGTAAAGCAATTATACTTCAATAAAGATGTTAAAAAAAAAAAAGAGCTTATCAAGAGCTCTGTGCCTGGCCAAGCCCTTGGAGGACCACAGCATTGCACTTAAGCTAATTTCCCAATTATAATGAACTATTATAATTATTTATTTGGCCTCTGTCTCCCTTGCTAGACATTAAACTCCAGAAGGACAGGGTAGACTTCTTTCTTACTCAGCACTACCTCTCCAGCACCTAACACAGTGCCTGGCACATTCTAAGCACTCAGTAAGTATTTGCTGGACAAATGAATAAAGGCACCAGGGACTTGGGTTCTTATCTGCTAGACAGTGGCAATGAGGAAACCTGCTGAGGGTGGGATTGGGCAAGCTTCCCTAGCTGCTCTTACCTCAAAGGCAGAAGAACCCTTTGGGCACCTGTGATCATTGTCTGGAACCTCTTCTGACAGCTGAGGCTGAAGGATTTGCAATACTCCATCCCTAAAACCTTCCTAGCTATGATTTCACACTCTGAGATGGATAGACCAATACATCGGTTGTGCAGCTCTATGTTAGCCTGGGCTCCACCTGCAGAAATTCTGGGTGGGCCCGGGATTCCGAAGCCTGCCTCTCACCTCTCTGCCCTGGCCCAGACCTGCCAGACCAATTGTGACTCCATCCACTGTGCTCACCCTCATCTCCTTAGCACTGGGTACTCTCAATCCAATCCCAATGCAACTGAGCAAGTCAGAGCCATCACAAGGGCACCAGGCCCAGGGGACAGTGAGGTCCGAACCATGCCCAAGTTGCCCTCACCAGCAGTGAGCCCTGCCTGGCGTGGGGTTTTGTCCACCAGGAGGAAAGGGCAACCTTGAGGGGTGTGGTTACCAAGCCATGACCCAGAGGAGTAATCTTTTAATACGTTGCACAGAGGCAGCCCTGCCAGAAGCACCCTTTCTGTTTTCTTTTAACTCTAAAGAGATAAATGTCCTGTATACACTGTCAATTCACTACATGTTCTATAAAACTGCAGGATTTGGGCTTCACGTAAAGTGCAGGACTTGCTCTGCTTACGTCTGCAATTGTGTGGGCAGTTGGTAGGCATGCTTGAACTTTCTTCCTCCAGGCTCATCTCAGAGGAGGGGGGGAAGCCAAGAGAAGGCCTGAGAAACCTCCTCTCCCCTCGGCATCTTGGGACAGCACTGTTTGCCCAATGGACAGAGGAGAGCTGTGCCCCCTACAAATATAAATGTCCTCTTACCAGAGCACAAAGCAAGATATTTTCATCTAACGTCAAGTTAAACTTTAATAACAGTTTTAAGTTTAAAATCTTCCCTGGTGGTCTTCCCAAGCATTTTGTTTCACTCTCGAAAGCTGTGATCTCTACTAGCGATTCCTAAACGTAACATTCAGAATTTGGAATAATAGCGACTGGGGGCACATTGGGATTGAGTGGAGACGGATGGCAGAGAAAGAGCTTGGCTGTACTTTGACAGGCTCATTCTTTGTCCATAAGGCTTAAATATTTCCCGGGATGAAACTATCTGATTAATATGTGATTTTTCCATAAACACTGTCTGTAGATTATGATCAAAGGCAGTGTGTGCTTAAATAAAGAACTGTGAGAGTGAAAGCATTTTCTTTCTTTCCTTTGCTGAATCTCTTCTCAGACTCACAATCCTAAGCCTTGGGGGATAGTTGATGTTGTCAGCAGCCATTTTCAAATGTCCAGCAGTTGATACTTGATACACATCTCCTGGATGGGATGAAAGTGAACAAAATGCATCTGTTTTGCAAACTGCTGAACAGAACTTGTATCTGAAATTTGCATTTAAAGTATTTTTTACTGAGAACCCACAGGGAAAGGGAAAATTGGATTTTAAATGCACGTGTGTGTGTGTGTGTGTGCGTGTGTGTGTGCACATGTGTATGAAAACTCTGGAAAGGACAGGGGAGGGCAAAAGGACAAGTGATGACAGAAAGTGCCTCTCTTTTAATAATAAGCAGCAGAAATGGAGATGATTTGATCCAGGAAGACTTACTGTACTTCTGCAAAGCCACCTGTATATTACTAAGCGATTTGCATATTTGCTGGGGCTACCAGGTCCCTGCACTGCGTTCTCCTAGCCCTTTCTTCTCCTGCCTCTTTCCCACTAGGAGGATGGTAATAATTAAGCTAGCAGGGAAACACCGAGAAAGAACAAAAGATGCAGAGGCAGGAGCTCAAAGTCACCTCTTACTTTCAACTCCGTAAAGATCTGGGGACAGATCTGCCCTGTCAGCTTCTCGGGAGAAGCGGCAGACATTATTTTCTCGCTTTTAGAAAGGAAACCCATTCAAGGGATTATGAATGTTGCTCTATGTCTCAGTCTGAAGTTTAAATCTTTTCAAGCATGCAGTTATTAAGATGCTAAGATGCCTCACTTAATTACAACCTTTATTATGGTATTGAATACTTTAAAGGCACTATTTATCACACCTGAAGAGAAGAGCAGTTCTGCCTTAATGGGCCACTCTCAGTGGGCCTCTATTGACTCTCTTCTCTACTGGATTAATTCCTAGTAATCACCTAGTGGGCACTCATTAAAGGGAACCCTTCCCATGAGTGCAGGGCTGGGGTTGCTGGGATGGGACTGGGGTGGGATGGGCCGTTCAAAGAGTAGTAGCTTTTCTCTCCCTTGCTGCAACTGGAGCCCATGAAGTCAAGAAACGGAGGCGTTGTGTCCAAGCTGTTGTCTTCACAGTAGAAAGGCTGTATTTGTAGGGAACCACCACACAGAGCAGAACAAATCAGTTCTTTCCTTAATCGTTTCTTCTAATAAAGCCAACTGCACTTCGTCGCTCTCCTCTGAAGACCCCTTCTGGCATCGAAACAACGAGGCTGGTCTGTTGAAGAAAATCCAGCCTCAGAGGAGCTCAGTGCTTTGGGAGTTCTTACCATATGCTGGGTGCTGCCTTGCCTCATTTCACTGAATTTAATTCAGTCATCGACGGAGTCCGTCATTCATAAAGCCAACTTCAAAGTATGTATTTAGGGCCTACTCTTTATATGAAGTACCTGAGATTCAGAGAGGGTGTGTCTCTGTGCCAAGCAACAACAGCTGGGAGGAGGTAGCTCTGTCCTATTTCAAGGAGACTTTTAGAAAAATGGCGTGCTGATGAGAGGGACAGAAATGTGAAATCCAGAACGATGCTTCGGTGCTTCCCGGGTGCTGGAAGGAGGTCCCAAGTGACCTCCGACCTCTTGTCCTTTTACACATCTCATTCAGCGGACACTTTCAGCACTAGACAGAGCCTGCTGTCACAGGCTGCTGTCACCTTAGTCTTTTACAAATGAGCTGTCTCCTCTAATTCAGTCCCACGCAGCACCCAGAGGCGAGTGGGATGTATCTTTGCAAAGCTGGAGTGATCAGTCTGGCTGGCGCCTCTTTTCGAACTTCCCTTTCCTGTTCTGGGCCAGACCCAGGGTACCGTTCCCTCCCCTGATCTCCTCTTCTGGAACCAGGCCACACAGGGTGCAGAATGGGGGTGGAGGCTGTGGTCAGAGATCAGGAGTTGGCCCCGGAGATGGAGATGTTTCTGGATAAACTGCCAAGTCAGAGTTCTGGGTCTCACTGGGCCTCACTAAGCCCAACACGAAGGTCGGTGGAGATAGATTTGGCCTCCCTAGAATGGCTCTAGGTTTGTGTCTGTGACCTCTGGTCTCTCTCCTTGCATCCTTTCGTCCCCTTGTGGTACTTATTAATAATAGCAACAATAATAATAATTTTAAAAACCCTACCATTTATTAAACGCTTATTAAGAGCCAAGCACTGTGTTTAGTGCATTACATATATTATCTTGCTTAATCCGGGTGACAGCCTAATGAGTTAAGCGTGATCACCTCCTTACTAACCGGAGACTGTGGTTGTCAGTCCTAACTGTGTATGATAAGCACTCAGGAGTTTTTTTAAAAACATGGCCCCATGGAGATTGTTTTCGTTGCCTAGAGGTGGAGCCTGGCAACTAGTGGCTCTTAATGGGGGCGGAGCATTGAAATCACCTGGAGAGATTTAACTATATACTGATTCTTCGTCCCACCCCTACAGATTCTGATTTGGTTGGTTTGGCATGATGCCTAGGGCACTGGGATTTTTGAGTTTCCCCAGGTGAGTTTATTGTATAGTCAAGGTTGAGATCCATGGCACTGGATTGAATACTTTGCCCAAGATCCACGGAAGTTGGGGAGTGAGGCTGGGATTTGAAATGGCTGCACCCAGTTTACTCCTGAGTGTTACAACTCCTCTTTCCACAAACCATTCTCTGATCATTCCAACACCCGGTTGGAGCCATTCCTTATTGACACCTCCAGATGGATGAGTTCTGGGAGCAGTTGAAGCCTCCTTTTACCTATTTGTAGAAGGAAAATCAGCATATTCCACAAGAAGCATCTTAGGACCCTGGAGGCAGGTAGAAGCATTTCGGAGGTTAGAGGGAATGGGAGCCCTGCCTAACTCTCCCTGCCTGCATTTATGCATAAAGCCAAGGTCATGGATCCTAAGGGATGGGTGTCCTGGCAGCTGGGACCAGAGCAGAGACTAAGTGTGCCCCGGGCCCATGGCAGTATGTGCTCCTGAGCCATTACCCCCTCAACCCATTCCCACATCATAGCTGCTCTCACTGTGCAACTTAATCCTCACTCGAGGGGTAAAAGACCTTTTTATTCCAACTAATTAAAAAAAGGTAGAAACCTTTTGATCTCAGGGTTTTAGCCTTTTGAAGGTCCCTGCTTTTGGTATGGATCTCCACTATCCTTCTGGTCCTAAAATTTCGCCCCTAGTAATGGCCACCCTGGCCATACCTGGGGCTATCCCAGCTGAGGGTAGGCTGCCAAGCCTCTTCCAAGGTCTGAGTGGGAGGGGCAGACTCTCCAGCAACCTCTGTAGGGCGTGCTGACCTTTCGTTGCCTAAGAAATCACCGCTTCATTGAAGACTCACAGAGTCTGTGCTTCACTGGTATAATTCTTAAGCCCGAATGAGTGCCCAGGGGTGCCCTGCATTCACTTACAATGGTCCCAGTCTGACTTATTTTTCTTCTACTGGGTGGCCTTGGGCCAGCCCTGTGGGGTGGTGAGGAAGAGGAGGCACAGGCCAGGGAGACCCTCTGACCTAGGGCCCCAACTGGGTGCAACTCAGCCCAGGGGCCCTACAGAGATTTCAGTGGAAGCTGCTCTCTCAGCTGTTATTCTCATCTCTCACTCTCGCTCTCGCTCTCTCTGGGGCCCAGACAGAAGTCAGTGGAGCCCTGGTCTGGGGAAGAATCTCGGCATGGCATCAGCGGTACCTGCTGATTCTGGAACTTCCCCTCCCCTTCTGCTACTGAAGACTGTTTGTCATTGGTCTGATGACTCTTACTTTCTTTTCCCTGGGGAAAGTTCTCTTCTGGGGAACGCCTCAGTCCCTCAAATAGAAAGACTCCTGGCCCCCTCCCCCGGCTCGGTGCCTCCCTGCAATGCAGGCCTGGGCTCAGATTGACTGCAGCTTGGGCATGCCCAGCTCAGTCCCCAGACACACCCCAGGAATTGCCTGTGGCTGAGAAAGGCTGTCAGCCCATCTGTCCACTGAGGCTGTATCTTCATCACCCCAGGAAAATGAAGAAATTAGATGGAGAAGACCTAGTAATGCCAGCTTCATTCTTCCAGCTGCTCATGACCGAAACCTTGACGTTGCCTCTGCCTCCTCATCCCTTATTCCACCAGCCTGCAAATCCTGAAGGTTCTACCTTCAAAACACATCCAGAGCTGACCATTTCTTGCCATCCCTACTGCTTCCACCCTGGTCCAAGACACCATCATCTCTTTCAAAGCTCCTGACACCTCCCTTCTTCCACCTTTGCTGCTCTGTGGTCTAATCAGCACAGCAAAGTGATGCTGCCAAAGTTAAATCAGGTTGTGTCACTCCTTTGCTTAGAACTTTCCCTCCAACAGCTTTCCACTGTTACCAAGCAAAGGGCTCGCTCTCTGCTGAATGTGACGTGCTTAGAAGCCAATGCTATGGCGCCGGCTTTTGAGAAAAGAAAAAGCTTCATTGCGAGGTCGATGAGCAAGGAGACGGGAGGCAGGACTCAAATCTCTCCCTGATCAGGGGTTCAGTCACAACTTTATGAGTTAGGGGAGGAGGGCTGGGATTCTGAAGCGCCGGTGGGGCAGGTGTAGGTTGGAGGGCTTTGGAACCTGGCCATTGGAGGTGAGGATGGTAAAGGGGCATCAGCATTGGATCTTCCTGGACAACAGACCCTTCACTTTTGAAAGGGTTCCCGTGTTCAGGTTCCAGTCGTGTCCCAGTCCTTTGGTTCTGTGGAGGGGAGAAACTTTGGTTCTGGGTGTGGAGGTCAAAATTTTCTGCTCTGCGCATGTTTCTCATGCATGACTTGTGGTTTTGATCAGTTGTCTCTGAAAAACAACTCAGTGTCTTGCTAGAAACAGGATAAGGCCAGTTTGGGGCTGGTTCTGTGGTTACACAACCTTCGCTGGAGGAAAGCCAGTCTTTACAGTGGCTGCAAGGCCCTATGAGATGCGGTGGGTGCCCTGGGATTTCTCTGAACAACTCGTCCGCTCCTCTCCTGTGACTCATTCCACTCCAGCCACAGGGCCTTTGCACTTGTTACTTCCTTTGCCTGGAACACTCTTCTTCCAAATACAGGCCTGGCTCACTGCCTTTGGGCTTTACTCAAATAGTTAATTGTTCAATTGCTTTGCATTGCATTGCATTCTAAATCCAGGTAATTGACTTTAGGCCCTTGTTTCTCATTAATCAGTTAAACCTATATGTAAAAGGGGGAAATTGGACCAAATCTGCACAGGCAACTCCCCCCCTCCATCTTTTTTTTAAGAAAAAGAAGCTATCTGTTCATTGAGATATGACACGGTAATACACACACACACACACACACATACACACACACACACACACACACACACACAATTTTGTATTTGGCCACATGTGGGCTATATATTATGGCCTATGGAAGAAATCTGTCCACTCACTAATAAGTCTATCCCAAGGGAATATCTAGATGGACCCTGGGCAAGTTCTGACAACCATTTATGACCACTGAGCCCCAACCGAAGTGTGAATTTACTTTGAAAAATGACTGTTAGTAATGAAAATGTCAAGCGAACTCTGACTTTCTGTAACCAGAATAGATGGATTCACCTTTTCACAAAGCTTCAGCATGTAAAACAAGGTTCTGATCTTTCACCAGGAGAAAAACTTATTCAAGACTATGTCTGGAAGCCCCTGGTAGCAGTAGCTCAGAGAGGAATTTAATGGTTTTTAAATTATGGTTTTGGATGCTTCTAAATTAGTCTCAGAACCTGGGTAGGGCTAGCCTGACTGCTCGAATATATTCATTTTCAAGTGGGAATATTTTGCAGGTTGGCTGCTATATGGAGATAAAAAAATTCATACACATATGTAAAGTATGCATTTCTGTGCCATCTCAATTTGTGGCTGTCTGTATAATACACGGTACATCTATGATTAAACAAGAAGAAATTTAGAAAACACTGACTCAGTGCCAGCTTGAATTATAGACTCCAAGTTAAGTCAGAGTTTAAAACTCAAAACAAAGTGTCTTGGACCAAACCCACTTTTTACTTAGTAGTTGAGTGTTTGTATATGTTTCTTTAAGTACTTATATCCCCTCAAAATCTGTGCTCTGACAAGTCTTCAGAATTTGGTGCCAAAATTTGAATTTATGATGGTTTACTTTTATGTATCAGGTGAAATGAAAAAACTCAACTGTTCTATATTAGTATAGCCTAAAGCAGTGAATAAACACTTGATTTAGCTTTTCTTCACATGGTGGTACCCTGTAGTTATTCAGGTATTTAATCAGTCTTACAAAGCTGCACATTAAAAAGAAAGAAAATTTAAAAGGCTTCTGCATTTGTTTTATACCCTTCCTACTATATATCCGATGTCCTTTGATATAGCTGCCAACAGAGATTTCTTTGAGAAAGAACACATACTGTCCTCCTGAGGATAAACTATGTTAAATGAAAGGACCACCTGCTTGCCTCTGGCTGAGCTGAAGAGAGAGGATGTTTACATTGTAGTTATTTTTCTAACCTCATCTAACTCTATCTCACCTCTTTTTGTGGTTGTTGTTCTATATTTTTGGCTTCTCCCTATCTCTTCCAAAGAGGCGTGAAAATGGGGGCGGCTTGAAGTAAGCTGGGAAGTCAAAGGTACTGAAAATCTATGAAAGAAAAGGATATCCGGCATGTAAATATTACCTTTCAGGTTATTTCTAAATCATCTCTAGGTCCTTCTGCTTAGTTTTCTTTCAAATTCAATTAGCATCGTCATTTCTGTCACCTACCGTGTCCCAGGTCTACATTAATCACTGTAGATGTTTGAAAAAATGAGACAGGACCCCTCCCCCACACAGGTAAGCAGTCATTACAACATAGTAAGTCACTGAAGACGCGCAGCATTAAAACTCAGCTGTATTCCCATCGCTTTGAAAATATTCTATAGTCAGAGGTAAAATGACTATTTCAACCCACTACTAAGAATTAAAAATTCTCAGTGATTCCACACTTTTTCCTGTGTATATGTAAATAAAGCTATGTATTCATGAGTTGGGGGAACACCAAGACTGCCCCCAACTTCTATGATTTGTTAGGAGAACTCACAGGACTCAGCAGATAGTCGTACTCATGGCTAAGATTTATTACGGTGAAAAGGTGTAAAGCAAGATCAACAAAGGCAGAAGGTTCATGGTACAAAGTCGGAGAGAAACCAGGCACAAGCTTCCTGGGGTCCTCTCCTGGTGCAGTCACAAAGGCCCTGTTTAATTCCCCAGAAATGAGTTGTGAAATGTTGTCCACCAGGGGAGCTCTTTAGAGATGCGTCGTCCAGGGTTTTTAATGGGGGCTGGTCACATAGGCAGCCTTTAACTAGTACATCCTAAAATTTCAGACTCCCAGAAGGAAAGCAAGTGCTTAGAGCACAAACCACTTTGTTTGAGCAAAGAGTTTAGGCATAGTGACCCCTCTTATCTGTTGGGAATAGTGTGAACTCTCCTGAAGTCCAAGTTCCTAGATGCCCACTGACAGCCAACCTTGCAAGCAGGACTTTCAAAGGATTACAGTCGGGCCTGCTAAGATAACTTTCCTACACAATTCACATATACATTTTGTACAAAATGCTCTGTTTCTATATATTCTGCTGTTGTCTGTATGCAACTTTTCTTTTGAAGATAATACTATCATGGACATCTTTCCATGCCGATTCATGTAGGTCTACTTACTTCTTTGTCATAGTTACATGGTTTTCCATTTATAGACAAACAATTTATTTAACCATTCCTGTATAGATTGATACTTGGTTTGTTTCCAAATTTTGATATTACAAATTATGATGCAATGAGCATCATTGTACATATATCCTTCATATATTCATGCCTATTGTTTTTGTTACATAGGCTTCCAGTTTCTGTGATGTAAGCATCTAGAAATGGTATTCCTGATGTCATTCAATTTGGAAAGGAAGATCATTGTGTTGGAATTCTACTGGAAGTATTAGAATGTAGAGAGTTTTCTTGGAAAAGAGGACAGAAGACTATTAAAATACCCAGGTGATAGTTGATTAGGGTCCCAACTAAACTGTGTCAGGGAGCTTGGAGAGGAGCAGAAATGGTGCAGATTTAGTTAGAAGGCAATACAACAGCCTCTGATTGTGGATGGCTAGTGGAGAGTGAGAAAGGGAGAGTTAAAAGTGACTCCCAGTTACATCATCTGGTGGATGGCAACGAGGTGGAATGCAAGAAGAGAGAGCGATTAGGAAGCAATTATAACAATTCAGGGAAGAAGTGATGGGGGTTCAGGTTTTCAAATGTTCATTCATTCACACGTACTGAGCATCTTGTTATGTATCAGCCACTCATTAGCTGTTAGCATTGGTGCAATTTTTTTTTTTTTTGGCCAAAAACGTTAAGATAGAAATCTGATGCAATATAGATTTCAATTAATTTGGCCACTAATTAACTTCATTGCTATTCTTTTGTGAATGGTACAATGCTTAAAGCTATAGAGAGTGATGGTGAATCAGGTCCTAGATGCTTGAAAAATCTGCACACACTTTAGAGTAAAAATAGGAGGGAGGGGAAAAGGAATTATGAAAGCAAATAAGATCTCTCTTGTGTCTAGGTTTGAAGACAGACTCCCTCCCACACACTCGTTTCAAATACCCTTAGCAAATGTGAGCAGGAAATCTTCCTCCCTCTGTCTGCAGAGAACCTTCTCTCCTGCACAGTTCTGAGTATCACTTGTGTGGGCCTCAAGTGTGGTGTGAAAGGGAGAAGCCAGGAAGTAGTTCTTTTTATTCTTTTCACTGAGTTGCTGTTCCCTTCAAATTTGCCCCTCCTCCCTACGCCATGAACCTAAAATGCAGCTTCCCATCTCCTGAAGCCCAGACACATATAAATCGTCATTTGAATGACAAGGGGAGTTTTATTTTTTTATGCATCCTTCAATAGAAATTGACGTGCTTTAATGCATTTTATTTCACAACTTGTTTGAATTTATACTGGAATCTGCTTTCTGATTAATTTTCTTTGACTAGGCAGAAAAGTCTCATTCTGCATTCATTTGCACCCAATACACATAAGGAATGTGATCTGACACATTCTCTTCTTTGAATTTTATTTATTTTTTATACAGCAGGTTCTTATTAGTTATCCATTTTATACATATTAGTGAATAAATGTCAATCCCAATCTCCCAGTTCATCACACCACCACCACTTTCCCCCCTTGGTGTCCATATGTTTGTTCTCTACATCTGTGTCTCTATTTCTGCCTTGCAAAGCAGTTCATCTGTACCATTTTTCTAGATTCCACATATATGCATTAATAGATGATATTTGTTTTTCTCTTTCTGACTTACTTCACTCTGTATGACAGTCTCTAGATCCATCCACGTCTCTACAAATGACCCAATTTCATTCCTTTTTATGGATGAGTAATATTCCATTACATATATGTACCACATCTTCTTTATCTATTCATCTGTCTATGGGCATTTAAGCTGTTTCCATGACCTGGCTATTGTAAATAGTGCTGCAATGAACATTGGGGTGCATGTGTCTTTTTGAATTATGGTTTTCTCTGGGTATATGCCCAGTAGTGGGATTGCTGCGTCATATGGTAATTCTATTTTTAGTTTTTTAAGGAACCTCCAAACTGTTCTCCATAGTGGCTGTATCAATTTACTTTCCCACCAAAAAAATTAAAAAAATTTTTTTCATAGTCTCTGAAGCTCATATGAGGAGGGGTAGGGGGTCACATCTTTTTTCTTCCTACAGACTTAAGTCTCTTTATCCTTTTTAAAATTCCTGTAAAGAGTCAAGTTCCATTCTCCAAAGAAGATACACAAATGTCTAATAAGCACATTAACAGATGTTCATCCCTAATCATTAGGGAAATGCAAATCAAAATGAGATGCCACTTCACACCCAATTGGATGGCTATTATTGAAAAAAAAAGTAAATAACAGGTATTAGAGAGGATGTAGAGAAACTGGAAAATTTGTTCATTGCTGGTGGGAATGTAAAATGATATAGGCACTGTGGAAAACAATATGGTGGTTCTTCAAAAAATTAAATCTAGAATCACTATGTCATCTGACAATTCTACTTCTAGGTAGAATTTTTGTACCCAAAAGAGTTGAAAGCAGGGGTTGAACAGATATTTGTACACCAATGTTCATAGCAGCATTATTTGCAATAGCCACAAGGTAGCAGCAACCCAAGTGTCCAGTGACAGATAAATAAACAAAATGTGGTACGTATTTACATACAATGGAATATTAGTCAGCCTTAAAAAGGAACAGCATTCTGACACACGTGCTACAACATGGATGAAGCTTGAAGACACTATGATAAGTGGCATAAGCCAGACACAAAAGAACAAATATTGTGTGATTCCACTTTACCTAAGGTACCTAGAGGAGTCAAATTCATAGACACAGAAGGTAAAATGCTGGTAGCTAGGGGCTGGGGTAGAGGGAATGGAGAGTTACTGTGAAATGATATGGAGTTGCAGTTTGGAAAGCTGTAAAAGTTCTGGAGGTGGATGGTGGTGGTAGCTGTATAACAATGTGAATGTACTTGGTGCCACTCAACTGTACGCTTGAAAATAATTAAAATGGTAAATTCTGTGCTATGTATATTTTACCACAACTTTAAAAATGAAAAAAAAAAAAAAATCAAGCTATAAGTTGCTGCCTGGGCAAACCTGTATTTTTCTCCGCTGATACTTTTTCCTCACTTTGAGGGATTCTCACTCTTTTCCGCCTCTTTCATCCCTGCTTCCTCTCTCTGCCCTAGTGCATTTTGCACTCTTCCCCATTTACAAAACTTTCTCTAAAGACAGACTCTGATATAATCAATGATCCCCTGTAGGTGTTTGAGCCAATATTATAGCTTTCCCGGGTA
This sequence comes from Eschrichtius robustus, assembly GCF_028021215.1. Lineage (NCBI taxonomy): Eukaryota > Metazoa > Chordata > Mammalia > Artiodactyla > Eschrichtiidae > Eschrichtius > Eschrichtius robustus. Next base: position 91,765,657 of record NC_090829.1, on the reverse strand, counting down.
CGTTTTCATTTTAAGGATTATCTCTAATGGAAAATATAAGGTTGTATTTCCTGGTGCGGATGGTCTTCTGGGCCCCCGAAAATCTCTATACCTTGGCCCATGTGCCTCTGCAGAGGACTGATGTACTGGTTAAGGATTCAGTCAGGAAAAAGAAAGTGACTGTAGGTATTTCAAACAGAGAGAGATTTAATATAGGGTGTGACGTTTCCAAGTTGTCGGAAGGGAAGGAGCAAAACTGGGGGCGGGAAAGTGGTGCTACCCAGCGATCCCGCACTGCAGTCGGTCCCTGTAGCCCTGTAGGAACCTGCTTGCCTCTGAGCCCGCGGGACTCACAGTCTTGCTGCACTCCTCAAGCCAGCAGGAACCAGCCGCTCTGCCCTGCAGGAGGTATTAGACTGACAGCTGCCTCCCAGGCTGGAGCCAGAAAAAGCATCTCTCTCTCTACCTCCTGCTCTCATGCAAAAGCCTCCCAAGGGCAGCATCTAAATTGGAACTCTGCTGGCAGGGGGGTCTGAGAAATATAGTTTACAGGCTTCTCGCCCTTGTGGTTTGGGGAGCACAGAGAGGCAGGTGCTGAGCATAGCAGGCAGCGTGTCACGCAGACCGGTATTGTGGGGGGAGTTGAAATGAGCACCTCCGCATCGACAGGCTGATCCCTGCAGGATGAGACATCCTCGGGCTCGCATGTCAGACAGGCCTGTCTTGCAGCTCTGGGATCGTGAGCGATAATATCAAGAACCATTTACCAGGCCGTTCAGGAAGCAGAGGGCTCTGTGCAGGGCTTTAGACCTCACACCAACAAGCCTGTAGGTAGGTGTCGTAAGTTCTGTTTTACAGATAAAAAAATTAGAGTCAGGGGGACAGCTCACATGGTCACTGAATGGGGGAGCTGGGTTTCAAACCCAGGTCTGAGTGACTTTTCTCTCGGGCTGAGCTCCGAGCTTCCATTTCCAACTCACAGGCCTGCTGGGGATTTGATGAGATCCTGGACATACACCTCTGGTTTTATGTTTCATCCCTCATCCCCAGAAGGGTGGCATTCACCTCTGGCCACTGGCCCCTGTTCTCAGCCAACACCCCTGTGGTGAGCGTGGCTGTGGGGTCGCCCTCCCTCTGAAACTCTGCACGGTGGTCTGCACAGAGTGGGTGCTGGTCAATTCCACGGCTGTTTTTTTTTTTTTTTTTAATTTTTTATTTTTTTTAACATCTTTATTGGAGTATAATTGCTTTACAGTGGTGTGTTAGTTTCTGCTTTATAGCAAAGTGAATCAGCTACACATATACATATATCCCCATATCCCCTCCCTCTTGAGCCTCCCTCCCACCCTCCCTATCTCACCCCTCTAGGTGATCACAAAGCATCGAGCTGATCTCCCTGTGCTACGCAGCTGCTTCCCACTAGCTATCGGTTTTACGTTTGGTAGTGTATATAAGTCCATGCCACTCTCTCACTTCGTCCCAGCTTACCCTTCCCCCTCCCCATGTCCTCAAGTCCATTCTCTAGTAGGTCTACGTCTTTATTCCCATCCTGCCCCTAGCTTCTTCATGACCATTTTTTTTTTTTCGTTTTTTTTAGATTCCATATATATGTGTTAGCATATGGTTCCACTGCTGTTTTGTTCTGGCAAATGGACCCAGTCTTGGACTTTCCCTAAAGAGGGAAGTCAGAAGACTAGGAGGTATTTCTGTTGCTGGGTAATTTTTCCCATTACAGCCTGCATTACTTTCCAATGGTTGCTGCAATAAATTGCCACAAACTTGGTGACTTAAAACAATGGAAGTGTATTCTCTCACAGGTCTGGAGGCCAGAAGTCTGAAATCAAGGCATCAGCAGGGCTGAGCTCCCTCCAGAGGCCCTAGGGGTGAATCCATCCTCACCTCTTGCAGGTTTTGGTGGCTCCAGACCTTCCTTCTCATAAGGCCACGTGACTCTAACCTCTACCTCTATCTTCACACTGACCTCTCTTCTGTGCATCCATTTACTCTCCCTCCGCCTCATTCTCTTAAGGCGACTTGTGATGGCATTGAGGGCCCACCCGGATAATCCAGGATGATCTCCTCATCTCAAGGCCCTCAACTTAACCCTCTCCACAAGGACCATTTCCTGCATAAGGTGATACTGACAGGTTCCATGGATTAGGATGCGGTCATATCTTTGGGGGCACCGTTCAGCCCACTTCGCCTCCCTCCCAGGGGAGCAGGGACAAGGCAAAGAGGAGCTTTCTGCTTCCACCGCTCAGGAGCACATCCTGGGATCCGGGCCTTGTCTCCTTCATTCTGCAGTAACTTCCTCTAGTGCCTTTCTGGCAGTGCTACAGAAAAAAGTCAGAAACCTTGAGGCACACGTCAAACAGGTGGATACTCACAAATACAGCCTTGTGGTCAGCTTTAGTTGAGCACCGTTAATAGACAGGCCAGGTAGCACTCCCCGGAGCTCCCTGGCCTCCTCCTTTACGGTCCTCACCTCAAAGGAACTGCTCAAATTAGCCTTTCTCCCTTCTGGGCTTCTGCTCTCAACAAAAAAAGCAAGAGAAGGTTTGCCAACTAACTTATTGCCCTCTGGTTTCTTCTTTCTGGATGTTATTTCACAAAAAAGCCTCTTCAGTGCCCCCTCCTCGATTTCTGAATCGAGTCATGTGAATCCTTTGCACAGGGAATGGCATTCAAACTTCCTGTTTCCTTCCCCCCAGATCTCCACCCATCCTCCCCCCACCCCCCCTCCCCCAATTCACCGCATTTTCACTTCTCACTGTCTTCCCAGGCTGCCATTAACGATGACAACTCAATGACGTGCTCCTGGCCCAGGAAGAAAGGGGGTAATTACCCTCGATTCCCACACAGATTTGGGAGAAGGGGTTTCCACTGTCTGAAACCTCAGTGGGAAGGTGAGCGGCTGTCTCCCCCTGGGGCAGATGCCCGGGTCAGCAGACTCACCTCCACCGCTGGTGTTGATTCGGGGCAGAGCAAGACGTGCAGGTTGTCGTCCAAGTTGACTCCACATCTGAGGCCGGTGTTCCCCACAGCTCTGTTCACCATTGGTGGAGGTTCTCATTCCCTTTATCCTGGGGGCCTGGCCTTCCAAGCCTCATCCAGCCTCTAAATGCCATCTGAAGAGCTTCCGTTCGTACAAAACGTCCAGTTAGGCAGAACTTCCCGCAGAGTCTTATTCGATCCTGAAAACAAACCAGTGACACAGCTGGCTGCCTGGCCCTGACCTCATTGCACAGATGAAGAGTCTGTGGTGATAGGACTCGTCCTAAGTCACCAGCCTGCATGTGGCAAAGCTGGGAGCCCAGCGCAGGAACTTGGCTGTGAAGGCAGTTTGCTTTCTGCTCCTGGCCTTGTTTCCTCTTATTCTTTTTTCCCTATCTTTTTTCTTCTTTCTCTTTTCCTCTTCTCTATGTCCCTGACTCAGTTCCTTACTGTTTATCTTCCTCTCTATTCTAATTATTTCTGCCACTATCCTAGACCTGAATTTCTATACTAGCTTCACTACTACAAACTGTGTGACTTTGGGCACATTTCTTACTCAGAGCTTCAGTCTCCTCGGCTGAGCACAGCGATAATACTGACTTCCTTCCACACAGGGCTATGGTGGAGGTTTAGTAAGATTATTTATACAGAGAGAGAGAGAGAGAGGGAGAGAAAGAGATGAGAGAGAGAGAAAGAGAGAGAGGAAGGAAGGAAAGAAAGAAGGAAGGAAGGAAAGAAAGAAGGAAGGAAGGACAGGAGGGAAGAAGGAAAGAAAGAAAGAAAGTCTCTGGCACTTGGTTGGCAGTAAGCAGACATTTCCTTCCTCCACTTTTTTAATTTTGTGGACACATGGCTAAGACTGTACACTTTTGTCCTCCATTCACCTGTGTCATCCTCATCATAGAACTGTTGCATTTGATTTATCAGGAGACCCTGACTGTGCCTCTGTGACTATGAGCCGTGGCCAAATGGGAAGAGCCTGATGGATGTGGCCGGCTTGATTAATAACAGCCTGTCTCCAGAGCTCTGAGAATGGCAAGTGACACATTGCCCCGACTCCACTTCTAATTCTCTGTTGTCACACACGATAGTTTGGCCAAGCGGAGGCCCTGTGTCCACAGCACAGTGTCTGTCTGCAAGCCCTGGATCTCCTGGGTCACGAAAACTGATTCTCTGAGTGGAAAAGAAAAGCATCCAGGGCAGTGGTACATATCCAGAGCAGGGTGTGATCACAAGGCGCGTGCGTGACTGCACTTCTCTCTCTGACGGGACAGTGTGAGCCAGACAGGCGAGCAAAGACCCACCTGTGCAAGTATCACCCCCCTTCCTGCAATGCTGTTATCTGGTGCTTTCCCAGGGAGAAATTCATCAACAGGACAACACGCCTAGGAATGGAAGCGCCCAGAAGAAAGATGTGTCTCACTTTCAGACGTTCTGCTGACCTTCATCCATCCTCTGAAAATATGAAATCGTTGTTTTGGAAGCCACGCACTTGCCTCCTATTCTGCAGCTCTCCAAGTGCCTTAGCATGAGGAGCTTTAAACAGAAAGAAGCTTGCGTTGTATCACTGTTACCTACTAAAGTGAGGATTTTCTCTCCCCACCTTCATGTCTTGAACATTGTTGTCAGGGGTTGGAAATTAATCTTGAGGCAGAGCATTCACTGATTCCATTCAAGGGGAAAGCAACAGTGAATATGTCTTATTCTTGCCAAGCCAGTTATCTGTTTCTTAAGCAATTCTTCTGGGACTGAAATCTGTCAGGAATGGGAAAACTGGGGTCCTGAGCTGCTCCTGATCTCAGCCTAGCCCTGGAGTTGGAGAAAACCCCGCAGTTCCTATTCGAAATTATACACTTGGATGATGTTTCTCTTGGCTTTGACTATAAAGGCTGGTGCCCAGAGCCAATCTTTGGCAAAACAGAGAAGTATGAAGCTTTTTTTCCCCCCTCGAACGTTCCCAGTATTCCTCTTAAACACTTTTCTCTTTAGTCCTCTTTGAGTTCCCCAAGACTTCTTTCTTCCTGTACTGCAGCCACATGTGAGGTCTGGAAGGATCTGAGACATATTTTCCGTGTGTATAAGTGGTTGTTAGTATCTAGAACAGTGCTTCACAGCTTTCAAGTGTTATGCATCTCCGGCAGTGCTAACATGCAGATTCTGGTTCAGCAGCCTCGGAGTGAGGGCTGAGACTCTGCATTTCTAATAAGCTCCCAGGTGATCCTGGTGTGGCTGGTCTGTGGACCACATTTTGAACCGTGGGTTGAAAATACCTCCAGTCCTCGTCCTGTGTTTCTCCTTTACCCTCACACTACTACCACACTCACAACACTTCTGACACCAGATGTGTGGGTTTGTCCCACACCAAGCAATTCTGCGACGCCAGCTGGGTGTCCTACAATTTAACTCAATTCTGACACTGTCTACCTGGAGATAGCATCAGATCCCCCTGGTTAAGAGCCCGGTTCCATAAGACTACTCTCCAGCCCCAACTTCAGAGTCAGATCACAAGTAGTAGGTCTCCAGGTTACCCACAACTTCTGTCCAACTTGGCTACCAATTGAAGGTTCCCATGACCTCCTCCCCCTTGGATTCAATATTTTCCCAAATAGCTCACAGAACTCAGGGAAACGCTTACTATGCTTATCAGTTTACTAAAGGATACGGATGAACAGCCAGATGCAGAGATACATAGGACAAGATACGTGGGAGGGTGCAGAGCATAGGACCTTCTGTCCCCATGGAGTTGGGTACATCACCCTCCTGGTATGTGGATGTATTCACCAGCCTAGAAGCTCCCTGAACCCCATATTTTGGGGCTTTTTATGGAGGCTTCATCACGTCGGCATAATCAGTTATTAGCTCCATTTCCAGCTCCTCTCCCCTCTCCGGAGATTGGGGGGTGGGGCTGAAGATTCCAAGCTTCTAATCACGGCTGCGTCTTTCTGGTGACCAGTGTCCATCTGGGAGCCCACCCAGTCTCCTCACTGGAAAAAAAGATGTTCCTAATTCTCTTATACTTAAGCATTTATAAGAGTTTCAGGAGCTCTGTGTCAGGAACTGGGGTGGGGGACAGGGGAGACCAATATATATATTTCTTATTATTTCACAAGTTGCAAAGCCTTAAAGCAATCCTAAAGTGAGCAAATGGGAATAAGAAAGGTCCCTCCTTTTCTCTCTTGTTTAGGGAAGTGTGTGTGTGTGTGTGTGTGTGTGTGTGTGTGTGTGTGTGTGTGTGGTTTCTCCCCACATTTCCTAGTGACTAGCTTTATCCTTGTGCTGTCTTCAGATCCTGCATGATTATTCGTTTGCTTGATCAAAATTTTAAATGTTCTCGTTGATGCATAACCATGAATACGATTTTCAAATTTTTACCTATAGAAACTCATCTTCTCTCAAAATACCCTGATCTCTCATTTCGGTAAAAATCAATCAGTTTAAATTGAGTTACTTACAACTTTTTTTCTACTGTGTGTTTAAAGGCAAGGGTGACTGGAGAGGAGTCCAGACATGGGGCCAGAAGAGATGGCCCTGCTTATGTCTAAGCCTTAGCCACCGCTGGGAGTCTACACACCCAGTGGACTGCCGGGAAGAAATGATTTGACTGAGAAATTGAAGAGCCTGCAGATGGGAACTCATCATAGAGGGCAGAACCCAGCCAATTCACCAGATCCGAGACCAAAGCTTTAGTTCTCAGTAACACAGATGGGTCTTCATCCCAGCCTTCTACTGACTCAATATTCAGGTCCTGGGGAAAGAAGTCCGTGAGCAAACATGAGAAGGCTATTTTCATGAATGATTCTCTAAGAAATGAGCTTGCGTTGGTACCCTTTTAGCAGCAGGGATGCATAAAGGAGGCCGGTCAGCCTCAGGGTCTCCCCACGTCCGCTGCACTAGCTGAGCGGTGCCTGCGGAGGGTGGCCGCAGCGCCCAGCAAAGGCGGCAGCAGTGGCTGTGGGATTCAGGAGCATCCTGCCTGGAGCCCAGGAGGGCAGCAAGGGCAGGGAGAGAGGGGAACAGAGTGGAGACAGCACAGCAGACCCATGTGGGGAGCTGAATGATTTCATTCATGAGCAACTCAGAGAAACTCTCTGGAACCTTCCAAGGATATTCGGGGAAGAGGTGCCTGTGAAGGAGGAGTTTGCTGGGGGCTGAGGCTCTGTGTCACAGATAAGAATTAAAGCCTGGGGCTACAAACCTAATTTATTCAAAATGCCGTGTGTTTAGACGTCCATTCTGTGATCTATAAAACCATGGCACAAGACGTGACGAGTGGTTGGGGTCTATACACCTGTTTCGGTCTGAGCAGCTCTGTTCCTTCTGTTCTTTCTCATTGGGCATCCATGTATGATTTCATTTGAGGAAAGGATTCCTGGGCTAAAATCCCTGAGCACAGAGCTCTCCAAGGGCCCAGCCAGCACTAGGACCCACAGCTCTTCCTCTATGAGTTAGGAAGCAATGGGGGACACTGTGATGAGGTTTAAGAACACGGCTCCTTGGAGCTTCAAGGTAGTGGTCCAGGAGGGGTTTCCTAGAGACTGAGCGCTTCATACTTAAATAGCTCTGAGTGCTGACAAAGTCCAATTCCGTGTAGATACCAAAGCCATCAGGACAGCTGTGGCAGTGTTTAGGGCAGGGAGAGGATCCTTGGGACAAGGGCTGAAATCCCTGGAGTAAATGGAGGTGGGCACAGACCTCGCAGGCTATTTTGAGCCAGGAAATAAGAAGCTCTTGCCTACATTCCCAGCATGCAGTGTTCACATTCAGGTCCCATCACCAGCTGGCCTTAGCACTGCTCAGTGTCCCCAGGGAAGGAGGCCATTGCTAAACTAACCAGGACCCAAATAAGAGACCTCATTCTACAGTGATTGAAATGTTCCAAGTAATGGGATTTTGAATAAATTAGTTATTCATCATGGAAGCGGTATTAGAGATAAATACCATACCTCATTGCTATTCTGAGCTGTCCACCAGTCATCTACTTTAAGGAGAAAAATAGAAGATTTAATGTGACTCTGAACAGGGATCTGCTTAATGATTTCAAGGTTTTTATCTGGAGAGGATTTCAATAAACTACTTTAAGAGAAGTGGAATGCAAAAAAAATACAAAAGAAATGCCAAGGGCCTGTATAACTGCTGAAAGGTGAGTTCTCTAAGGCTAGAAATCAACAAAAAGGGTGAATGTTAAGGAAAGATTTTTAAGTACTTATTCAGGGGAAACTAAATAGAAAATCAATCAGGAAAATAAAAAATTCATAAATCCAGTTGCTTCTAATTGGCTCAGAACATAGTACAGAATTCAAAGTGTTTGCCCATGAGCAGCTCTGTCTCTTGAAATTATGACTCTTATCACAGGAAAGAGCATTTGGGTTACTCTTTTTTTTCTATCAAACAAAATTCATCAGACCAAAGCAATCCTGCAAATGGCTTAAGCTGAAAAACTCTTCATTATGGACAATTATGGAGAAATTCCTGCTAAAGATTTACTCAAGCTAGAAAGAACATATTTTCCTTTCAAGTCTTTAAACATGTATTAAGCCCCTACTATGTACACAGCATTTAACTGGACCCTGTGGGAGATGTACAGATTAATGAACTGTGATTCCTGAGTATTCCCAACTTAGAAGGGGAAACAGGTGAATGCCTAATTAACTTTAGGATAAGTAATGCAATAAGGGCTAATAGTAGAGATATCACTACACGGTATGGGAAAAACAAGGGGCATAGATGATTTCTGACTAAGGAGATCTGCAAAGGTTTCCTGGAGAAGGTGAAATCTGTATCAAGGGGTTAGAAGATATTCCACCCAGAGAGAAGACTTGGAGCTAATGTCCAGTGGAAATGTGAGCTAGGCTTGGGGAGTGCAGAATATTTTATAATAACTTAGAAGAGTTGGCACAAGGTAAAATCCTGAAGAACATGACAGTTATATTTAGCACCATAACATCTGCCTCTGTGTCTCAAACTTTGGTGGGAGCCCATAATTTATGTGCTGCCCTCATTTCTCTTGTTAGGATGAAAGTTTCCCGATAAACATATACACTCTTAAGTGTTACTGACTTAATAGGTTACCTCTCCCAAGGAGTATTTGCTTTTTTAAAAATTTAAAAAAATTTTTATTATATATTTGTTTAAGGTATAAAAGAACTCAAGATATGGAATTATTCATGATTTAGATAGTAAGGACAAAACTTTAAGAGGTGTCTGGTCCCCTTTTCTTTTTCATGAGCATTTTTCAGCATTCCAAAGTTTGCTCAGTGTTTGTGAAAGAGGGCCACGAGGAAAGAGCCACACCTTGTTCTAAGGTATTAACCTCTCCCTGGTGGAGGAATTTCAGGTATCAGTGTGAAGATTGTATTTTTTGGGGGGTGGGAGGGGGGGAAGATTGGCCAAAACGCCCTCTGGGAGTTACCTTACTGTTGTGGGATGGGCACATATTTTAGAGACACCAAGTCCTGGTCTTCAACTCCAGCTCGGCCTCTTGGAGCATTGAGTCTGGGACAAGCTTCTCCACTTCTTGGAGACAAGACCTCCACGTCTGCAAGCTGGAGGTGATCACTGATCCTTTCCAAGCCAGAGAGGAGTGTATCATCCCCTCACATCATACCAGGAGGTGGCCTCTGATTTCACCTGAAAGCAAAATCTTTCCCAGTATAGACACATAAGAGTGAGGGTCTGTGAACGTTCCCAGAGCAGCTACAGTTTAGGCCGTGGGGACCTCGTGCTCCCTAGCTCAGCAGGGCCTCATGGCCCTCTCCCACCGCCCTACTGAACCCCACACCCCTCTCTTCCTAGTTGTTTCTCCTGGCTGGTCATCTTTCAGATCCCAGAGGACAATTATTTCTTCCAGGAGGCTTTCTCTTGGCTTCCAGACCAGGTTGGATCCAATATATTCTCACTGTCATGGCCACTTCTAGTTTACTAACATTCAGTGTCTACATTCCTTGCTAGACTGTAAGATCCATGAGGGTAAGTATCAGGTCAATATGGTTTACAGCCTGGCCCTTGGTTGATGGGCTTACATATTCTAGAATGAATTAATAAAGGAAAGGGGAAAGGAAGGAAGGGAGGGGAAAAGGGAGGAGGGAAGGAAGGGAGGGAGGGAGGGAGGGAGGGAGGGAGGGATGGAGGACCCTGTTAAAATTCACTCCATTATCACCATATAGACCATCTAGAGGACTGAAGGATGGTATGTTCAGACTGGTAGGGCAACAGCTGAGGAAGAATTAGGAGTAGCTCTGATTAATATGTTATGGTCTTTCTGGAAGAACAAAAAGGCAGCACCGGGACCCACTCATTCTCACAGATGTCAACTTTGCTCTCAGTGCTATTCTTGCGAACGTTTGAATGCCAACATCACGACCCTGGGGCCTCGTGAACTGCACACAATAAATTCCCATGAACTGACACTCTTCTGCTCAACAGAAAACTTCATAACATCTTTCACCTGCTTTGCAAACTGGACTTCTTTTACTAAGTATAGTGGATGAATATTTTTAGAGCCTTCCAGGAAAATAGAATATTCCATCAGAAAACATTCTGCTTCTGTTGGCAATTCAAAATATTTTATGGGATCTAAGAACAGAGAAGCTGGATTATTCCTTTCATTCTTATCTTGACTTCAGATAGTTCTGACAAGGGAGGGAATGAGGTTACAGAGAGGTGAGGATACAGTGATAGGAGCTATTGGGACAGCATTCAATTCAATGCAAGGAACAGCTATGAAGTACTTATTGAGTTGAGTGGTTCAAAAGAATACCAGGTGTTAGACACTGTGTTAATAACTGAAATGTTTTATGCAAGTATGGTGCCGGGTGATGAATTATCTGATTTAATACTATTGAATCTAAAGTTAATATGGTACCACTATTATCCTAACTTTACAGATGAGGAACCAGGCACAGAGATGAATTTTTAAAAAAGAAAAGAGAGACTCCCCTGCCGGTCCAGTGGTTAAGATTCCACGCTCCCAGTGCAGGGGGTACGGGTTCAATCCCTGGTTGGGAAACTATTCCACATGTCACATGGAGCAGCCTAAAAAAATAAAGAAAATAAAGAAAAAAAAAAAGAAAAGAAAAAGAAACAAAAACAAAACAAAACCATGCCCAGGGACACATAAACATCGAGTGGTGAGGCCAGGAGTCCAACACTGGGATCTACTTCTTCAGTCTTTGCGCTTAGCCACTGCTGGGAACGGAAGGGCAGAGATAGAACCTGGAGATACAGTCTCCATCACTGAGAAGCTCAGGGTCCATATAGATGCCTCAGAGCAAGAACCCAGATTCCATCATATTTCTTATACTTCTTTGTGGTTTTGGAGGCTTCCTTTTGGAATTGGAGAGAAGTTTATTTTGTCTTGTACCTGCCATCTCTATAACCCTTTCTGTCCATCTAAACCTGCCATCGTGCCCACAGCTGATTGGACCACAAATGCCGAAGGAAAGCACTTTCTAGGGAGAAAAAACAGTCTCTGAGAAGTCCCTGAGGTAACTTTTTCCAGGAACTGAGAAAAGGGTGGTATGGAGAGAAAGAGAGAGAGCTCCAGCTAACAGAGAAAGTGGAGCAAGGGGTGTGCACAGCTGGGCTGAATCATGTCCAGTCTTGCAGTCCAATAACTTGGCACCCTTTAAAGCTTTTTTCTTTAAATATTTACTCGACATTTGCTTACATGAGGGGCTGAGCGTTGCCTGGGAAAAGGGCAGAAGAGGAATCTGTGCTCATTTATTTCACCATCCTAATTTAGCTCTGACCTCAGCCATCACAGACAACTTAGCCAAGCAGAGGTTCTATGGTAGCTAGGATCTTCCTACTTCGTATTGTGCCTCTCAACCGACCTCAGATCTCGCTCTAGCCATCAGCCCTTTTTCCTCCAGCGTACCCTTTGGGGGTCTCATCCTCTCCCCATCAACCATTCTTGAGGGTCATTATTCCCCTGCCCCCACTCCCAAAGGTCTTAAGCTTCCCCCAAACATGCAGTAATCCCTTAAGCAGAGATACTTCTCTGGTAACACTTTGGTGCCTGGTTATATTTTGGTGTCTCTCACAGAGATTGCTCCAATGGAACTGCTCCAAGCTTGTCCTTAACTTGTCTCTGAGACAAGGACAGGTGAATTGGAGAGTGTCAAGTTCATGATCGCAGGCGGCATTGACCTAAGGACGTTGGGAGCCACTGGAGGGTTTTAAATGGAGTGGTGTGGCTTGTGTCCTAAGCAGACTACCCTGGAGGCAGTGGACGGAATCCTAAGCGAGCCATGATTGGTGGGTCTGGAGAACTGAGAGGGGGTGGAGGCGAAGATACTAGTACCCGTCAATTTCAAGTCTGCCCAAGTCCCCAGCTCTGTTTCTTTTTCTTTTTTTTTTAATAGTAATCATTGTTGTCATTGTAATCACCTTCATTATCATGATTTGCAGGGCCCAGTACAAAATAAAAGTGTGGAGCCCCTCTTTTTTTTTTTTTTTTAAGTTATCAAGAAGTTTAAGATGATGATAGTCCGTGGGGGGTTTTCTGAGCATGGGACTGAGAGACTGCACAGGTCACACCCCCCTCCCCCCCAAGCCTGCCCTGCCAGAAGCCACACCCTCTCTATCCTAGTATGTTCTACCAGGCAACTCAGCTACTCCCTGTTTCAATGTCTCTTTCTTTGACTTTTTATTGACTCTACTCTGCTTTTTCTGATTTATAGTTTCTGCTTACTGTATGGCATTTGGCCTCTGCCTTGCTGCTGACTGATGATTTTCTCTGAATATCTCATTTTCAGACCCTACACAAGACAGAGTCTGATAGGTCGAAATGGATACTACACAGATCTCTAGCAGAGATCATTTTTTGTTGGGAAGAGCCCCATCAATAATTAATCTCAAGGTCATAGGCTGACCTTGACTCAGGTGTCCACTCCTGGCCAGGCTGACAGGTGCACATGGACAGAAGGGGGTCCTTCTGATGTGGCCTCTGTGCACCCATGCCTAATCGCATCTCAGACACAGAGTTGTGGGTGAAGTAGAAACGAACAGTCTTATTGGTTTGCCAGGCAAAGGGGGACATAGCAGGCTCATGCCCTCAAAACTGTGTATCCCCAACCCAGGGGGATTTGGTGAGGAGTTTTGTAGCAATGGTCCAAACGCAGGGTTGCCGATAAGGATCAGGGTCCTTATAAGGATCAGGGTGTGTGCAAGACCTGCATTCCTTTAATCTGGCCTCAGGCAGGTCTCCTGATGAGCTTCTGTGGTTTTCAAGGTTATCAAACTGTGACCTTCTCTCTGGAATGAAGAATGCTCCATCAAGCAATTAACATCATCCATTTGTTGGGGGTTTTCGTTCTGCAGAAGGGCTCAAAGATATTGTTATGTATATGTATCCCTTGAGGCGGAACCAGGATCCTGTCCCAAGGCTGCGTTATTGCTTCTTGACTGCTCCTCCCTTGTCTCTGCATCCCCTCCCTTCCCTGAGTAACAATTGTTTGAACCTGCCCTTTAGAACTCAGGGGAGGTCATGGAAGCTGAAGGCTATTCCTTATGAACGTTAAAGCAGGGTGGGGGGGGGGCACAGAAAGGCCTCTGTGTCCAGGAGCCCCACAGGGTCCTGCCCCGTTTCACTTTGTAGGGAAGGCACAAGTGTATTATAGATTTCTCTCCAGTCAAAAATGTAGGGTTGAGTCCTTGTTCAGGCTCTAGAACTATAACAAGCTATAAAAAACTTGATAGAGTCTTTCTTCTTGTGCTCACAGGGCTTATACACTTACTGGGGAGAAACGAGACAAAAACCTAAGTCATGCTAGGAGGTACCTTTGAGAACTGTGATAAGAAATGCACTGCACAGGTTATCTGTGCCCCTGCCCCTGTCCTCCCAGGGGTCACTGGGGAGTGGGATTGCCCATGTGGCATTCCTGGTCTCACCACTCAATTGTCATATGTCTTTGGACATGTTCTTTTATTTCTCTGTGCCTCAATGTTCTCAGTTGTAAAATTAGGACAATAAGAGTACAGTCCTGATCTCAGAGAGTTCTGTGAGATTATACGAGGTCATTTATTCCTGCCTCAGTAAATGATTTGGCCTAATAGTTTCTACCATTTATCTTTCTCTTCCTTTTTTCGTAAATTTCTCCTCCTCCCTTTCTTGGACAGGCAAATCATATCCCTCTCTATCCAGAAGGTCCATGCCCCTTCCTGCTCCTGTGCTTTTGCTTAGAGTGTTTCCACCACGTAAGTGTGTCTTCCCTTCTCTCCCCATTCGCCCCCCTTTTTAAGCCTGACCTATCTTCACAACCCAGATTCAGTCCAAAGGCCTTCATGCAACTTTTCTTGATTATTTAAACCCACATAGGGAAAGGGCTTAGACCTCAGAGTGCAGCTCCTCTTTACAGCTCAGGAAATTGAGGCTGACAGAGCCTGGCCTCTTTCTCTTTCCTAATCTCCTATTTACATCACTCATCTGTACCAACCATCATAGCTCTTAACCATCCACTGCCTCTGTCCCTCCTGCTTCTTGTCTTAACAGGTACTCACTTTAGCCTTTAGATCTTAGTTCAAAGGATTCTTCCTCAGCCTTCCTCTCTCCAGAATAGATAAATCCTACAGGCTGTCACTTCTGATAGCAACCTGTTCTTTCCCTTGGAAGACTTCATCAAAAAGCAAGTCAGGATTTACTGCTGTAGTTAGCTGTTTAACACCCATCTCCCTCACTTACTGGAATGAAAGTGTTTTTTAGAAATCAATTACTTACTGGGTGCCTGTTGTCAAACTCAAGTTCCAGTGCCCAACGCAGAGGCCAAACAAACCAAAATATAGGAGTTTGGAGAGAGAAAGATTTATTGTGAAGGCCAAGCAAGGAGAATGGGTGGCTTGTGCCCCAAGGACCCATATTCCCTCATAATCTTCAGGGAAGAGTTTTTAAAGGCAAAATTTGGGGGGAGGGCTGCAGAGTGTGTGACTTTCTTCTGATTGGTTAGTGATGAGTTAACAGGGTGGAATTCCAGGAATCTCAACCATCAGCCTTCTGGTTCCAACCAGTCTGGGGTCTATGTGATTGTGCTCAGCCCGAAGTTACCATCCCCCACTTGGGTAGGGACCTCAGTTCCTGTAGAACTCAGAGATATGTATCAGATTGTTTTGTATATCCCTTGAGGAGGAACTAGGAGTTTTTCTTGCTGTCCTATTGTTTCTTGACTGCTTTTCCTTTGTTTCAGCATTCCCTCACTTCACTAATTAGTAACTGTTTAATTCAGGGGAGGTCTGGGAGAATGAAGCCTTTTTCCTACAAACAAGAAATGGGGGACACAGAAAGACTTTTGCACCCGGGAGGGTCCCACAGGGTCCTGCTCAGTTTCATGCCTACTATGTGCATGGTAGTGTGCTGGTTATTGGGGATTCAGTGGTGAACCAGGCAGATTTGATCACTGCCTTCATGGGTTTTACATAAAGTTATCAAATTGAGATGTCAGAACGAGTTCTTAGAACTTTTGGGAGCTCTCATGGATGGGAAATAGTTAAAGAAAATCAACAATACTGGAAATTTTAGCCCCACTAAACTGAAGCAAAATTCTGAAGCTATTTTTACAATCAAACATAAGATAAGAGAAATATCTCAAGTACTCCAGGTGGCACAATGAAGAAGACTATTTTGAAAATGAGATACCACCTTCTTTGGGCTAGATTCTTCTCTTAAAGGCGAAGAGTCAACTGACTCTGGTCTTAGATGTCCAAACACTCTAATGCTTTGTGTTTTTCTGACTGTTTGTTTCACAAGAACAATCTAGTTCCTTGTTATCCAAGAGGCAGAACCCTGAGCACCTGAGCAGTTATCTTCCTTTGTAAACTAATCTGAGTGCAAACAAAGCACTTCATTTGAAGGTCAAGAGTTTCTTTTGCCCTTTATTTAAAGAAACCACATTCTTGTGAAATGGCACTAAATTATAAGCACCCAATCCATTTAGGGTGAGACTAGTAATTTTCCAGGCTTCAAATTGTCCATTTATGGAAAACACCTTCTGTTAGTCTGTTTGAAAATACTCTCCTTAGAGATTACAACGTTCACACCACCCTTTGACTGCTAGTAGATTTCAATTGCCTAATGTGCATTTCTGCTTAGCTATCTCGTAGGCAACTCAATATCAACAAGTCCCAAATTGAATTATGATCTGGTAACTCCTTTTCCATTCTTAACATCTGTGAGTGACACCTCTGTACTAGAAATCTGAGATGCAGTCTCTTATTCAAATACAAACTCCTGCATTTCTTACCTAAATGTCTCCTGAATTTGCCTCCCAATCCCCTCCCCAACTCCTTCTCCTCCTGCCATCCCTCCCTCCCCTGCTGGCTCAGGTCTTCATCTTTTTTACATCTTCACGGTACTTGAACTGTGGCCTCCTAATTTTTCTCAGGACTTCACTTCTCTCTTTCTGAATCTTACACTCCCATTGCACCACAACCATCTGTCTGCAATTCCCAATTTTGTCACTTCCTTGTTTAAACCCCTTCAGTGGTATCCTACTATCACCAGCAGTTTTTCTCAAGATGGTGGGGCTCTTTTGCAAGTTTGGGAGGGGCAAGAAGGTCTTCATTGTGCTGGACTATCCATTCACACTGCAAGACATTAAGCATCCCTGTATGCAGGCTACTAAATGCTAGTAGAAAATCTTGTTGTGATGAGGAGTATTACCGAACTCAGGTTCAGCTGCTTGAGTCTTGAAAACCAGTACTTGAGAGACAAGTGCTGGTCGGAATGGAAATGTGCTTTATTCAGAAGGCCAGCAACCTGCGTTGCGGACCTGCGTCCAGAAAGCAACTCTGAAGATTCTGCTCGTCCATGAGTTTTTAAAGGGAGGGTCATTTGGGGAAGTGGTCAGAGTCTTCATTATCTTCCACTGTGTGCAGACTTCCTTCTGATTGGTTGGTGGTGAGGTAACAGGGTGGTGTTCCAGGAATCTTGTGCCCAGCCTGGAGTTACCATCCTCCATCTGGGTGGGGAGGTCTTAGTTCCTTCAGAAGAACTCAAAGATATTCTGTTTTATATATATTCCTTGAGGAGGAACCAGGACCCTATCCCAGAGCTGCACTATTGTTTCTTGACTGTCCCTCCTTAGTGTCTACATTCTCTCCCTTCTCTGATAAGCAACTGTTTGCATCTGCCCTTTGGAGCTCAGGTAAGGTCAAGGAGGCTGAATGAAGCCTATTTCTTACAACCAAGAGATGGGGGACACAGAGAGGATCTGTACCCGGGAGGGCCCCACAGGGTCCTGCTGCATTTCAGGGGGAGCAGAATACACCACCACAAAATACGCCATTGTGGAGTACTGATTAACTGAATTAAATTTACTTAGGAAACAGCCAGTGCAGGAGAGACACTCTGACCCTCTTTTGTCCGCCTGAAAGCAGGAAATAAATCTTCCATGTGAAAGGTACTCTTCCTGGACCAGGAGGAAGAAAGTCATCTTTATCACCAGAGATAGGAAATATAGGGCAGAGACGGCTATATAAACAAAACTTGTTAATTCTTTACTAATTAACTACCCCAAACCCAAACCCCTTTGTCTGATCAATTCTTCACAAATTTATTGTTTCTTTATCTAAAAGATATAAAAGCTGCCTGCTTTGGTCACTTCGTTGAGTCTCATATTTTTATGAGCTCCTGTACATACACATGCAATTAAATTTGTTTTTCCTCCTGCTAATCTGTCTTACATCAATTTAATTATCAGGCCAGCCAGAGAACCTAGAAAGGAAGAGTTTTCCTCCCCTACAGTGACAACCAAGAAATGTACACACACATTCTCAGACATGCACTGGTGCAGTCCCAGCTGCCAATCACCTCTAAGAGAAAAGTCCATACTTCTTACTATGGTCTGCAAAGCCCTCGGAGACCTGACCCCTACCTAGACTTCCGGCCTCCTTACTGCACACGTGGTTCTCTGTTACCAGTGACTGCCGTGCTCTGCCACCTGCGTGACAGCTCTTCCGACTCCTCACTCGGCTAACTTCTCATTCTTCAAGGCTCACTTCAGGGTCTCCTCCGTCCAGAAGGCTTCCTTGAATACCTTCCTTTACCTTGTTTCTGTTTGCCTCTTGCCTCCACCCCCATTCCAGCGCCGACTGTACAAGAGCTTCTCCTCTGGGTGCACCCTGCATCCCGGGAATACTCTCCTAACATCCATCCTATCAAGTTACCCGGACCTGTTAATGCTTGACTGTTCCACAAACGTTTCTGTAGACAGTGCGGAAGAGACAGATGTGCTTCCCAGGTCCTTCTTCAAGGAAGAACTTGCTGTCTGTGTTAGCGTCCTAAGGCTGCTGAAACAAATTCCCAGGAACTGGTTGGCTTAAAACAATAGAAATGTACTCTCTCACAGTTCTGCAGGCCAGAAGTCCGAAATCAAGGTTCTCCCTCTGAAGGCTCTAGGGGGAATCCGTCCATGCCTCTTCCAGCTGCTGGTGGCTCCAGGCTTTTGTCTGCATAACTCATAAATCTGTGCTTCTGTCTTCACATGGCCTTCTCATCTCTGGCTTGTCTGCTCTTCTGTGCCTTATGTGCACACTTGTCATTGGATTTAGGGCCTACCTGCATAATCTAGAATGATTTCATATCATGATCTTCAACGTAATTACATCTGCAAAGGCCCTTTCTTCCGAAAAAGGTCATAGCCATGGGTTTAGGAGGTGGACGTCCTTTCTTTGCGGGGCCATTATTCAGCCCATTGTGCTGTCCAGCTGTGAGGGGTGCGCTCAGCAAACAGCCCCCAGCCTTCAGCTCCTCCAGGGGCTGGAGGTTCAGCCTGTAGGAGAGCCATGTTAGGCCAGGCTACCTGACAGATGAAAGTTAGGATGGCTCACTGGAGTTAGGCCACCTTGCCACATGGCAACGATTGGAAAATACCCACAGCGAAGTTCTCTCCCCTGTCCTTTCATTTCCTTATACCCCCTACGACCCACTTTCCCTGGGTTTCTGTCAACACGAGTATTTACTGAGAACCGTTTAAACCCATCAGGGAGTGAGATGCTGAGGCTGTGACAGAAGAAGCCTAATAGCTTCCCTTGTCCTCCTGGAGCCAGCCTGCCTGGTCGGGAAGACGGGAAGCAGTGAGAACACAGGCGGGCCGATGACTAAGCGCCACGGTGAACTGTAAGGAAAACTGACAGTTTCAGAAAGGGAGCCCGGTCAGGCTCTGTCCGCCTCAATTTCCTGAGCTGCAAAGTGGGGCTGCACTCTGAAGTCCAAGTCCTTTCAACACTCGGTCTGCTTCAGTGAGTCTCCTTACGTGGGGTGAAATAATTAAGGGAATGTTTATGAAAGCCTTGGGACTTAAGCTGGGCTGCGAAGGATAGACAGGGTCAAACCGGAGAAAGAGAAGGGGAGACAGTCCAGCCTGAACAGGAGGCAGGAGGGCCCTGGGCATGTAGAGGGAGAGGGGTAGCATTTGCCTGTTCTGTAGGAGGAGGAGAAATGGCTTGGGAATCATGAAGAGGGTCACGGATCAGGCATGAAGCAGCAGGAGGTAAGGGTGGATAAAACAGGGCAGAGGTGTGAGGCCTCCAAGACCTGTCCGCTGACAGTGTGGAGTCATAAAGCCTCTGGAGGAGTTTCAGAAAAGGGAAGAGTTGAGATTATAAAAGTGGTATTGGGACTTCCCTGGCGGCCAGTGGTTAAGACTCCGAGCTTCCACTGCAGGGGTCACAGGTTCAATCCTTGGTCGGGGAACTAGGATCCCGTGTGCTGTCTTGGCGCGTCCCAAAAAAAAAAAGTGGCATTTGTTTTGAAGAAAAGTGTTTGAGACACAGTATGGGTACGAAAAGGTGAAAGACCAGAAACTGGAAGGCAGCTCAAGATGCTTTTGCAGTTGCCCAGGTCGGGGACACGATGGGACTTGGAATTCAGGCAGCAGTATTATGAGAAACCCATGTAAGTTGTTGCTTTATCAATGGGTGTGAACTTTAAAGAGAGAGAAATCTTAACTCCAAAGTTAAGATTCTGGGAAACACCCAGAAATAAGAATACTTGGAAGTCGTTGAGATTAAAAAGACTGCGAGCTTGCTCTGGGACCCGTTGAGCTGTGGTAATGTCAGGACATTCAAATAGAAACGTCTGGCCGTTTGTTAGAGACGCCTCATTGCTGCCCTGTCACCGCGGCAGCATTGTCCTGTCACATTCCGTCCTAATGGGCTGTCTCTCCATTGCTCCTGGGAAGACAGCCTCCTGTTTGCTCGACAAAGGCATTCTCTGCCTTATCTTGAATGTGACTTTTCCCTTAATTTATAATATCTTCTCTTGAACCTTTTGGTGTGTTAGCATCCATTTTCCACTCTCTAGTGGTTCAAAAAGAGGCATGAGGGGTCATCAGGACATCATCTATTTATTTATTTTTCAATAAATATTTATTGAGGGGGCTTCCCTGGTGGCGCAGTGGTTGAGAATCTGCCTGCCAAGGCAGGGGACACAGGTTCGAGCCCTGGTCTGGGAAGATCCCACATGCCGCGGAGCAACTAGGCCCGCGAGCCACAACTACTGAGACTGCGCGTCTGGAGCCTGTGCTCCGCAACAGGAGAGGCCGCGAGAGTGAGAGGCCCACGCACCGCGATGAAGAATGGTCCCCGCTTGCCGCAACCGGAGAAAGCCCTCGCACAGAAAAGAAGACCCAACACAGCCAATAAATAAATAAATAAGTTTAAAAATAAATATTTATTGAGTACCTACTTTGTGCCAGGGCCTGTGCTAGGCACTGGGCGTCTAAGAGTGAGTAAAACACCCCTGGTTCCCTTCGTGGCGGGAAAGATGCCGAACAAGGGTGAAGAGTGCAAGAAAGGAAAGTGCAGGATTCTTAGAGCATAGAACAGGGAGGCCTGAAGAACCCTGAGGGGTTCCAGAAGGCTTTAGAAGAAGCAGCATTTAAGTGAAGCCCTGAAGGATGTTGGGGAGCGACTCAGGGCAGCGCTGCAGGGTTGCCCAGCTCCAAGGGCACCTTGCACGGTGTGCTCCGAGTGCATGGAGATGCTCAAGGACGTGGCCCAGAGTGAGGGTCAGGGCATATGGTCGGGGAGGTGGAGCGGGGGGCGGGGAGGGACCCCTGATCTGGTCAGCGTTTAGATACTGACTCATCCTAAAGAAACTCATGAGGCATTAATAAATATAAACCAGCAGAGCCGTTTGCTAATTTTCATGAGAAATTAGAGTATACATCTGTCACGCAGACCAGAGATTGACAGCTTTGAGGTGCTGACTCACGCTAACTAAATTCCCAAGGCATTAATATATGCAAGCCCGCCCGCCGGTGTGTTCATTTTCTATGAGAAGCAGAGTGAATCTGTCGAGATTGACAGTTCATCCTCTCCCTGCGTGGAGGCCCCCTGGGAAGCCCGATTACCCCAGGGTTTCATGGCAAGCCTGGAATCAGAGGAAAGAGCAGTTAGTTACACGACCTGAGGACTTCAGGACCTTGGGCTCCGTGTCTGATGTGTCCATCTCTTGTCGGGGACAGGCTCAGTGGGTTTGTCAGGGGAAAGAGGAGAGGTGAGTGCTTGGTCCATCCTGACCTCTTTGCGCCTCTCTGCTCCAAAGCTTGTTAACCTTCCCGAGTCTCAGTCTTCCTTTAAATGTGTGAATGCTAACTGTAGCTTGGGATTAACCCGCTTACTGCAGCCCTTTATACAATCAACCGTGCTGTTGATGTTAGTCATTCACTCCAGGAGCACGTGCAGCGTTCATGTCCTCAGTGTCACATTTCTGCTGTTCTTATTCCATGTGTACAAGCTAATTTGGTACCTTGGGTCCTTGTAGTCATAGCTACATGAACGGTTTTAAGGCAAGCTGAATCAAATCAACCTTTAACCAGGTAAAAAGCAAGATTGGCCTTGGGAGATAATTTAAGCCAAGATTAGAACTCACACCTCCTGACTTCTGCTCTACCCTCTCCCTGGTGCCTGGTGCAGGCCTAGCTAAACACTGCCCTGCCACTGGGGCAGCCTGGGCCTGGCCTACACTGGCTTTTTCTCAGTCTGGATCCTTCGTGTGAAAGGCAGAGTAATGGCCCCCCCAAAGATGCCCACATCCTAATCTCTGGAACCTGTGAATATGTACCAAGGGACTGACATGGTTAAGAATCTTGAGACGGGGACATTGTCATAGATCATCTGAACCCAATATAGTCACAAGGGTTCTTACAAGAAAAACAGGGAAGTAGGAAAGTGAGAGAAAGAGCTGCAATGACAGAAGCAAGAGGTCAGAGAAAGAGAGAGATTGGAAGATGCTATTCTGTTGGCTTAGAAGGGATGAAGTAGACACAAGCCAAGGCATGTGGCAGCCTCTAGAAGCCGGACAAGGCCAGGCAACGGCTTGCGCCCTAGAGCACGTAGAAGAAACAGCCCTGCTGACATCTTGATTTTAGGATTTCTGACATATAGAACTCTTCGATAATAAGTCTGTGTGCTATTACACCACTAGGTTTGTAGCAATTTGTCATAGCCGCGATAAGAAACTGAAACACCCAGCTTCTCCAGGACCTTCCTGATCACATCCGCCCTCCTGTCCAGAGCCCCATCACTCCAGAGAGCCTGCTGGTGGGAGACAAGTCACCCAGTGCCGGTGCAGGGCAAGGGTTACGCTTCTCAAAAATAGTGCTGCGTTCAAAGCTCCAGCTCTTTGCTGCCCACGCATAAGTGTTGATTCCATGCCCTGGGCCCAAAATGCAGTTGCACTGTCACTGTCTGTGCTGTGACACAGCCCTCCTAGGGCGCTGATGAAGATGACACCTTCCTCTGAAGCTAGTTGTTTAGATCAGCTCTACGGGAGCCCCAAGCAAGATGAGAACTAGGTCCAAGATTCTCATCATGATGCAAGTTTCGTATCAAAAATGCACAGTCAACTGACTGGAACAGGAAATAATTAATCAGGACATTACAGAGCAGTTAAGTATAATTAGTTCATACGAAAGAATGTGAGTGTGCAGTTTTAGCTGCCAGAGTGATTTTATTTCCCTGCAAATTTAGTTCAAGATAAACAAACCTCAGAGTAATCTTTTCTGGTTTTTCATGACTCATGAGTTATTTCCTCCTTTCAGTTACCAAAAATATTATTAAACTCATACACCAACACCTCTAAGTTGATCATATTCTGAAAAAACAGCTCCATGCTCCTGGTAAATGGGAAACGAACGCTGACATAGAAATCACTTTCCACACGCGTGTGTGTGCGTGTGTGCGCTCACGTTTGTGTGTCAGGAGGTGGTGCTGAATAAAATCTGGAGGGAAATTTGATTTCTGCCCAAATATCTTAAAATCTAAGCAGAAATGCATAAAACATTTATGTTGTGAAAACACTAACTGAGACAGTGACTTAATCTCAAGGGTAAATTTATTGATACTTGTGGGTTTTCCTTTCCTCTTATCCTTTTTTTCCCCTTAGCACTGGGAGCTCTTACAAGGAAAGAGGAAAAATGTAAGGCAATACGTGTTGCTGCAGCAACAGCATTCCTGTTCTTCACCCCAGTTCTTTTGTCATAGCTGGGACATTCAAAAAGCCAAAAAGACAAGGCCTGTAAGCAGGGCTTTATGTAGAGGTGGAAGAATTCATCATGCAGAAAGATTGGAGGGAATATTTTCTCCCTTTTTGGCTTCAGAGGGCACAGTGAGCCCTGTTGAGCTAGAAAAATAGAGGTGGGTTCATGTGATGGATGACTACTGTTTGGAAGTGCAGATCCATCACAGCAACAATTAGAGAGGCAGGGCTTCCAGGCGGCTCTCAGGGCTGCTGGACTTTGCTCTTCCTGACAGATTTACTCCGCAGATTAACCTGATCACAAATTACAGCCAAAGGGCTGTCTGGTCACCTAAGGTGGAACTAGTAATGTCCTATTATGTGAAAATATAAACAGGCTCCAATTTCGGAGCTAATTCACAGGGTGATGATACACCTGTCTCTGAAGAGTCTTAATTCATGCATTTGGAATCTGTCCACCTTCCAAGAACTTTACTCTGATGTCTTTGATCTCTACCTTTACTGTAGGGGATTTTTTTTTTTTTTAATTTTATTATTTATTTATTTATTTTTGGCTGCGTTGAGTCTTCGTTGCTGTGCGTGGGCCTTCTCTAGTTGTGGTGCGCGAGCTTCTCATTGCAGTGGCTTCTCTTGTTGCGGAGCACAGGCTCTAGGTGCGTGGGCTTCAGTAGCTGTGGCATGCAGCCTCAGTAGTTGTGGCTCACGGGCTTAGTTGCTCTGTGGCATGTGGGATCTTCCCGGACCAGGGCTTGAACCTGTGTCCCCTGCATTGGCAGGCGGATTCTTAACCACTGCGCCACCAGGGAAGTCCCAGGGATGGTTTTTAAGATGAAACTTATGACCCATCAACGGGTTTTGAAATAAATTTAGTGGGTTATAACCAGCATTTTTAAAAATAAAAGAATAGAATAGAAAAGAAAATATCAGAATATATCACACAAAGTAAGGATGCCAGTGGGTGAAAGTTTAGTTTGAATGATTATGTGTGTGTGTATCTTTATATCTATATTACAGCATATACATTCACGCCCCCATCTGCATGTTTGTGTGTACTTGGTTATGATGAAAATTTATTAGACCGTGACCAAAAATGTTTGAAAGTGTTTGCTGGATGTGTTGGGCATTCGAATGCCTGTTTTACCCATAGACATCTGCAGGGTAAAGCATAATGAAGCTAGTCTATACTGGAGAAGAGAAGTGGACAGAGTCAAAAAGAACTGATGACACAGAGGCACGTTGATAGTGGCTACTCTGGTCCCGGCAGCTGCTTTGGACCCTGTCAAGGTCTCCAGAAGTTCTGCTCGTCCACCAGGCTGTTTCCCAGAGTGCCTGTGAGATCTCCGTTTCCTGTATTGCTCTGTGTGTACACAGAGTGAGTTTTTCACACGGCAAATGGGACATAATATGATTGGTTAACTAGGGGCCATGTGCGGACTCTTATGACCAATATAGAAGTAGCTTGCTGGGGCAGAGGGAAAGACTTGCTGCTTGAGGTCACAACCATTTGTGCTGCTCAAGGTAATGGAAATGCTTAAGAAATTCTGCACCTGTGAGGTGCCTAACACGTGATCTTTGAGCAAGAGCTAGAGGGAATCTCATGCTGCATTTTAATGTGTACATTTAAGTGTTCCAGAAGTACACGTAAATCTATAGTAATGATTATTTTACAGCAATTCCTACAGTCCCCATTTCCTCTCTCTTTTTAAAATGAAAACACAAGTTTGTATGATGCTGTTTTTGTCAAGGTGAGGTTGCCCTGGTGTGCAACTCTCATATCCCTGTAGATGGCTGTCCTGGAGCCTCCTGCTATTTGGGCCAAGCCAAGGGAATCGGAATCTCTCTGCCTAGTAACCAACAGGACCCATGACTGATCAGTAGCATATCCAATGTCTCAGATTCTTGATGTTTTAATGTATATTTTTTGGGATAGTTTTAGTAAATGGGACAGTCATTTCAAAAGTGCTGGTTATGGCCTAAGCAATCATCATGATATAGCTCATGGCATCCAAAGACAGAGACACCCAGACATGGTGAACTTCATGATGGAAGTGCCACAAACCCCAGACTAAGTCTGCACAAACCTCCAACTCTGAGTACCCCTTTATAGGAAATAGTGGAGAAAAGGAAGCATATTAAACGTCACGGGGATGCCATCCACGGAGCCAAAGCACAGGGAACTCAACCAGACAAGAGACCTGGATGCTTCAACAACACAACCAACAGAAAAAGAAGTATGTACCTTGTTTGGATCCGAAGGCAAATAAACTACCACAAAAGAGAAAGGGAGAGAGACACTATTTATAGGATAATCAGGGAAAAGTAGACACTGAATGGATATTAGATGATACTCAGGAATTTTTAGTACTGATTTTAAGGAAGTGTGATGATGTTGTCATCATTGTTTTTTAAAAGGATAGTCTTGGTCGTTTACAAATATATACAGACACATTTACTGATGAAATGCCCTGGCATCTGAGATTCGCTTCAAAATGATCTGGGACCGGGAGGGAGTGGAGGAGGAAACAAGATCGACCTGAGTTGAAAATACTGATACTGGGTGATGAGAGCTCACTACAATACACTCTATACTTTGGTATATGTCTGAAATTTTTTCTAAAAAAAAAAAAAAAATCAGTGCCCTATTTTATTGAGGTATTTGTCCTTTTAACAAACATATTGAAATCATACTGCTCACTACGTATTGGGGATATAGAAACAAATTAATGTTCTCCGGGCTAGACGTCTTATCATCGCTTCACATTTCCTGTTTCTAAGATGACATTGGTTTTAAAACACACAGTTGTTTTCATTGCACCTTTTGATGTCTCCTGACTTAAGGTCAAAGCCTACTTGGGGTGGGGGAGGAGAAATGACAGCCACATTAAATTACACATTGATTTTGAGATGCCCTGATTTCAGACTATCCAAATGACATATCTTAGAATCAAGGAAGGATGGGGATTCTTATTTTCTTTTGGTTCTATAGTCAATATTTGGTTGTACAACCTGAAGATTTCCTAGGAGAAAATATTGTGTTCGGTGTAACTGTGGTTTTGGTCCTTTATATACTTTTTCTTCCCCAGTGTGTCAGAATCCAGCCAGCAAGTTGAAATAGATTAATCTGGTCTTATCAGACGTGTCTCAGTCATCTGGAAGAAGATATTGACACAAGAAGTAACTATGGGTATACTCTTTAAAAACGTGTGTTTGCAGCTGGTTTAAAACACTTCCAAGGATTCAAGGTGAATTCAGCAGTCTGAGACCAAAAATGTTTCTGCAGCACCGCCTTCCCGGGCACAGCTGCAGAGAACAGAACCAGGGCTTTGAGCCAGAAGGAACTGGGTTGAATCCTGGCTGTATCAGTTACCAACTGAGTGACCTTGGATGTGTTTCTTACCCTCTCTGAGCCTCACATGCCTCAGGAACAAAATATGTCTGAAGAAACTACTGTTGAGTGTTCTGCGATTTCCATAGAATAACAACACACAGAAAAGCACCTATTGCAGTATTAGAACATAGAAACTCAAGTTCTTACCATTGTCCTGGAGCTCAGGACAGGCTCCTACATACTCTGGATGGAAGATTTTAGCCCAACCTTCTGACTGGTATCCACAGTTAACTGGTCATTCTGCAAAGCGATCATTTGGTGGATTCACTGCCAAAGAATTGAATTTGGGGGATATTTTAGTCAGCTCGGGCTGCCATAACAAAATACCACAGACTGGGTGGCTTAAATAACAAACATCTATTTCTCACAGTTCTGGATACCCTGGGAAGTCCAAGATCAGGGTGCCGCCAGATTCCCTAGATTGGATGCCTAGTCAGAGCCCGTTTCCTGGTTTGCCGAGGCCCTCACCTTCCTCTTTTTATGAGGGCATTAATCCCATCATGAGGACCCCACCCTCATTACCTAATCTAACCCTAGTCACCTCCCAAAGGTCCCACCTCCAAATGCCGTTACAGTGGGATCAAGGCTTCAACATACAAAGTTTGGGGAGACACGTTCAGGCCAGAGGCGGTGAATCGGCTGCTTCCACACTGACTCGGAACTTCAGACACAGAAGCTTCAGCACTTTCTCCAGATCTGATCCACGGTCAGCAAACAAGCTCCTCTGGGGCTCGTGTGGCCTTATCCAGGGCTGCTGGGGAAACTGTCTATTGTCTGGGTACCTAGCACGGAGTAGGCGCTCACCAGACGGGGATTGAGTGGGTGATTGTAACTGAAGTGAGGCCACTGGGGAATCCACAGCCGGGGCTGTAATTTTGCCCCGTCAACACCAATGCTGCCGGGTTGCTCTTTTGCTAGGATGTTTATATACCCTCCATGCGTCATGACGGTACTGATCTTGCTTCTGGTCTCAGTTCCATCTCAGAGCTGGAAAGAGCGTTTACCCCCTTTCCAGTGCTCTCCTGGCTGGGATCCAGGAAGCACTGAGCAGCCCTATGTAGCAACTGAGAGAGCCCGTGGCCCGTCCTGGTCCATGCCTGCAGAAGGTTCCAGCACCTGGCTCTTCGCTGTCAGCCTCAGGCGGCGCTGGCTGGCAGGGACCATCCCACGGGCAGCAGGTCCACAGCGTGCAGGCACCAGCTGGCTCCTCTCCCGGCACCGCCCCATCTGCTAGACGAGGGTGACACCAGGAGAGGCCGGGAGGAGCTGGCCGGCTCACAACCTTACAATATGTGTGCGCCCATGTTGAATTTGAGCTGGGAGAACAAGGAAGGGTTGTGTTGGAAGGGCACCTCGCTGTCCCCAGGGAAAGAGCAAGGAAAGGTTCCCTTCCCAACCCCCTCTCTAGACCAGCTGTCACTGGGATTCTGTCCTTGGGGTATGTAACTTACCTGCCTGAGCCTGAATTTCCTCATCTGGGTCAAAGACAGAGAAAATCGTAATAGAAAGCCATGTTGCCAATACCAAGCAAACGAAATAAAAGTTAATTTCCCAAATTCCTACCTGCCCAAAGCCTGATGGATGAGATCTGTTGTTTGCTGCAGATGACGAAGCAAGGGCTAAAGATAACAGGACTCCTGCCAGGGTTGGGGGCCAAGCCCACCCCACCTTGACCTTGCATACCTCTGGAGGAGGAAGGGCTGGACCAAAGTTGGGCATTGGTGCTGCATAAATGGCGAACTTCAGAGCTGAGGCTGGGAAAAGTGGGGAAGGCCAGAGGGAAACTGAGGAGGGGGAAAATTTGGAATACTCTCTCCTGAAAGTGAGCAGAATTCACCTGAGATCCATCCAAAAAAAGATCCTTGTTTATTTTTTCGCCAGGGTCTGTGGGCACCCATGCCCGTGGAGCCTGTTAGGTCTTGCCAGGCAAATTCGACCCGCAGGCAGCCCTGGCAGAGGTGTTTCACCCACTGGTCTCACTAGTTCACAGAGCTGCTCCCCCAGGCCCACAAGGGAGGCGAGCTTGGGCTCTGTGGAGACTCGGGCTCTGCCTCCCAAGGCCTCTCGCTCCGTTCCCCGGCTCAGAGGGCTCCACTTGCTTGAGATTCAAATCCACGCACTTCTCACTCGGCCGAAGGATTTGCTTCCCCTGATGGAATGTATCCTGGGAGGGAAAGAGTGACTTGAAGATTGCTGGTCCTGTGATTTCTAACCTGTGATCTGCTATTTCATCCTAAATGATGCATTCTTTTAAATCAAGAGCTTCACCTTTCTTTCCAACAACAACCTATTAAAAAAATTGTTAAGAAATGGGGAAATGTGTGAATTTAGTTTTTCTTTTAATTTTCCTGCTTATGATGGGGGTGGGGGAAGTAACATTATTAAACTCCTAGTTATAGGACACTAGACACTTACATACCTCATCTCATGTAGTTCTCAAAATATTTCTGGAAGGTGTGATATCTATTTTTAAAAAGTTTTTTCCTATGTTACAAATGAGGGGATCAAGGGTCAGAGAAAGTGAGAAACTTACTAAACATATACCCCACCTTGGAGGGACTGTCTGTCTAATCCCGGCTGCTTTCTTAGGCTTTTGCACAGTGCCTGGCACGGAACAAGTGCTCGATAAATAGTTGTCGATAATGTTATTTCCCAGCGTGGAAGCCAGTGAGTGATGGCATTCATGAAAGATGAAAAAAGACTTTGTGAGATGAAGAAAAGGAAGAGATTTGCATAATTAATAGTGAAATAAGAAATGACTTTGATTTATACCACAGCATCTTTCTTACAAGGATTTTGAGGTATTTGACAGTTACCTCACTTGCCTTTTCACCAGTCCTGGCAATATTCCTGCCAAGTGAGGGGACACGAAGCACGGAATGATTTAGAAAGGGTCACACACGCAGCCCAAGGGCCAGACTCGGTTACGCCGACCGGCCCCACTGGAATCTTCAGGGCACTCCCTCTTCAGGCACCTCTGGGGAAAGGACCTTCTGCCCCTACCCCATCCCCATCACCTAGGAGCAGACAGTCACTAAACTCAGCAAAGAGGAATAACTCAAATTCATCTTGGGTTCTTAGCAGGTGGAGAGAAAACAACTTAGAAGAATATGGAGAAGTGTTTAGACAACGCAGATGGGGACAACCCCCCAAATCTGTCTTCCTTCCCAAATCTGATCTTTAATGCTTACTGAGATACCTAGAACTTTCCAGGAAATTGAGTTGAATTGAAGCAAAACCTCAAGTAAATACTTTGCTGACCATTTCTGTGTTGCTTTTGTTACTAGAAAAAAGAACATACCAACAATTTTAGCTATAGTACAAGCTTTGCTTATATTAGTCTGATATGGTGTCTTTTCATCAGAATCACAAAACGAAGGTTATAGAGGAAGTAGCTTTACAGTCACAATACTTAGGAGATTTCTGTACCCAAACTGGAAATCTAGAGACCTGTAAACTGGAAGCTGAGAGGAGTTCACATGAGACTCCTAAGTACACGCTTATTACTACCTGTCTCAAAAGCTTGTCTGAGACACAGAAGTCTTAATTAAATGCAGATGAAAAGGTATCCTGAGTTGATTTTCTCATTTAACATTAGACTTTCTTGATTTAAGCAGCTCAGTAAGAAATGAGACATAATTGAGTCTTGTTTTTAATTAAACATATAGATATATTTATTTATTTACTAGCTCCACTAAGATATTGTTTAATTTTCATTAATGCTGTTGTTTTTTTTTTTTTTCTTTCCATAGAACAATACTCTTGTTAATCTTGCTTGGATGCAGTTAATTGTTCTGTGTTTATCTTCCTGGTTTCACCATTAATTCCAGTGTAGAACCAATTATTTTTATATTTTTCACTGCTTAGAACATCCTTCCCACTGAACACTCATCAATAATGCCATGACTCACAGTATACTGTTATTTTGGGTGGAAAGAATTGAGGAATTGGTTTGGAAGAAGAAATGAGAGGGAGGCGTCTATAAAAGACTCTTCATTGGGAAGCATGGAATGGAAATGTTCCTAATGAAGGACACAAGTGCTCCCTTTCTGATATAATTATGGTTCTGTGATTGGCTTTCTGCATTACTTTTTGTTCCCTCAGAGACAGATGACAGACTAAGAAAAGACTCCTGCATAGTTACTCCTGCATCTCTAAACCCCCAACAAGCATAAACAGCAAAATACCTTAACGGACTGTGACACATTGATTCACTCCACACCTCTGGCCAAGTTAAGAGTCAGGAGTCGAAACATGACATATGAGGATAGTTCAGATTCCCTCTCTGTGGAAAGTATATAATAGTCTAAGCATCCAAGGCTTAATAGAAAACTAATCCTTCAAATGAATCGGGGGCCTTTAATCAAGCACTCTCTGAAGCAAGTTCTGCACTCCACTCAAAGGACTTCAGCCAAGCAGCCCCACTTGGCTTTTGATTCCCCCTTGAACTGGGCATCGTCCGTGGCCATATGAGTAGGTGGAGAAGGAATAAATAGAAGCCGCTTCCAATTCACAGCATGTCTCCAGCTGCCTGTTTTGCTTTCTATAGACACCCAGGAGCACTAGTGGAGCAGAGACTCTAATCATTTTAGAGAAGAGAGTGAGCTGATTACATATAACCTAAGCCTTATCAAAACTCCCGACTGAAATACTTGCATTGGTGAAAGAATATTTACCAGGACTCAGTATTTTCAACATCCACTTTCACTCCTGTGTACTTGGATTTAGTCTCTGCTAGTTATTAGCCTAAAGGCAGCGCTACATTCTCCAACAAATTCTATCTATAGTGATTAGAGGCCCTGCTCTTAACACATTTTTAGAGACTTGAGCATCAGCCCCTGACATGAATGAATAAATGGGTGAGTTGAGTATTGCTGGCAGGAGAAGCGGTTTCCAAAGACCCTCCATGTGCTATGAGGACAAGCTCCTGTCTTCCATTCCAGGAGAGGGCAAATCCACTCATCCGATGCCTTTCTCTAATGTCACCTCCTGTCCTCTTGTTTCACTGAGGGAACCAGAGGGTGTCCTAACACAACAGCGTGCTTGGAGGAATCAGGTCTGCAGTGTAGCAGCAACTGTCATATCAGTTTATACGCCAATTCAGTTTATGGTTGATTTGCTTCTTTGGTAATAACCCAACATAGGTAAATCCAAATTCCAGTATATGTTATGCTCATCTCTAGACTATCAATCATGCTAAGTTTTTTCCTTCTGGGCAAAAGTTTAATAAGAAGAGGAAAAAGAGAAATAGTTGACAGTTCCTGAGTGCTTACCTTGGGCCAGGTACTGTGCTAAATACTTCACATGCCTTATCTTTCTTCATCTTCATTTGTAAAACAAAGACACAGAGGCCCAGAGGAGTTAGGTGACTTGCACAGGGTCACACAGCTGGTGAAGCGCAGGGCGTGGGCGCTCTGACTCTGCGCCTGTTGCCGCTCCTCTAAGTTCCTGCAATGGGAACCGGCTCCAAGTTTACCAGGAGCTCAGGAGAGATGAAATCTAGAAGCATAGGCAGCATCTCTACTCCACAGAAAAAGGAACTATTGTCAGGAAACACTGAAACCTCTGTGGCCTTCTTTCCAGGGTAAGAATAAATTTGCTGAACTATCCTTTAGGGCACTAATGACTAGGCCGCTGAACACCACCAGCTATTATTATTTTCCAGGCTGACACTCGGCCGGTTCTTTCTCTTCTTTACTTTCAGGCTAATGATTAGATCGAAATCCCTGACAGAGCTCTAACCGTCACCCCAGGGGGTTCTAGATTTCTTAACTATTGCTTGCAAAGATTTCATTTAAAAAAAAGCCCTTTGAAACTATAAGTTACACTCGGCCACAGCTTTAAAAAAAAACCTATTATCTATTTGAGTCTTTTGAAGAATACATGCTGCTGTCTCTCTCCTCATCTCCAGTTTGAAGACTAAAGATCCCCAGGAGGACCAGAGAAGGTAGCCTCCTAAAATGTTGTTTCCATCAGCACCTGTGTCATTGCCAGGTTCACTTGGACAGCATCCAGGCTCTTAGAATGTTATTGACTTGGGTATTTTTGTTTTTGTTTTTAATATAAATTTGTTTTCTACATACAGTGAAAATTATGGTGGTGGCTTTGCTTCTCCGGGGAAAAATATAAAACTGGGCTTTATATGAATAAGTTCATCTCTTGGCCTCCGCGTGAGGTTGCTTTGAGCAAGACGTTTAGAGGCAAGGTGTTGCTGTCTACCCACCGGTGCCCTGCTCTCCTCCACTCCCACGCCTATTTGTGACAGGCGCTCAAGTGGCTGTGATCATGGAAAGCAGCTTTTCTCTGTGTAAGCATACCTGACCCAAATGGGGCACTTTAAATCCTTTGAGGAGCCAGAGGAGTCACATAAATAAGTAACTGGCTCAGGTGGGGATCGCTGGCCTCATTAGCATGTGTTAAAGAAATTGAGTGGCCTCTCAGGGGACCCAGTTGCTCAGGAAAAATCTGTTCTGAGACCTTCCTTTCACTTTATATTATGACTCTTTGGAGAGTCCCAGTTCCTTTGAGGAGGGAGGCAAAGAGCTGACTGATCTCTACTAAGGCTAGTCTATTCACACAGTAAAGAAAATGATTCTAGCCAGAAGGCCCCAAAATGATATTGGGTAACTATTCCAGCCAAACATTTTAGCCAAATATTTTCAGGGAGACTGTATCGAATCCTTTTTCAGAGATATAAAATTAATACAAGAGCATTTAATTTTAGTTTTGATTTGCATTTCTCTAATGATTAATGATGTTGAGCATTCTTTCATGTGTTTGTTGCCCATCTGTATATCTTCTTTGGAGAAATGTCTATTTAAATTTTCTGCCCATTTTTGGATTGGGTTGTTTGTTTTTTTGATATTGAGCTGCATGACCTGCTTGTAAATTTTGGAGATTAATCCTTTGTCAGTTGCTTCATTTGCAAATATTTTCTCACACTCTGAGGGTTGTCTTTTGGTCTTGTTTATGGTTTCCTTTGCTGTGCAAAAGCTTTTAAGTTTCATTAGATCCCATTTGTTTATTTTTGTTTTTATTTCCATTTCTCTAGGAGGTGGGTCAAAGAGGATCTTGCTGTGATTTATGTCATAGAGTGTCCTGCCTTTGTTTTCCTCTAAGAGTTTGATAGTGTCTGGCCTTACATTTAGGTCTTTAATCCATTTTGAGTTTATTTTTGTGTATGGTGTTAGGGAGTGTTCTAATTCCATACTTTTACATGTAGCTGTCCAGTTTTCCCAGCACCACTTACTGAAGAGGCTGTCTTTTCTCCACTGTATATTCTTGCCTCCTTTATCAAAGATAAGGTGACCATATGTGCGTGGGTTTATCTCTGGGCTTTCTATCCTGTTCCATCATCTCACACCGGTCAGAATGGCCATCATCAAAAAATCTAGAAACAATAAATGCTGGAGAGGGTGTGGAGAAAAGGGAACACTCTTGCACTGTTGGTGTAAACGGATACAGCCACTATGGAAAACAATATGGAGGTTCCTTAAAAAACTAAAAATAGAACTACCATACGACCCAGCAATCCCACTACTGGGCATGTACCCTGAGAAAACCATAATTTAAAAAGAGTCATGTACCACAATGTTCATTGTAGCTCTATTTACAATAGCCAGGACATGGAAGCAACCTAAGTGTCCATCAACAGATGAATGGATAAAGAAGATGTGGCACATATATACAATGGAATATTACTCAGCCATAAAAAGAAACGAAATTGAGTTATTTGTAGTGAGGTGGATGGACCTAGAGTCTGTCATACAGAGTGAAGTAAGTCAGAAAGAGAAAAACAAATTCCGTATGCTAACACATATATATGGAATCTAAGAAAAAAAAAGAAAAAGGTCATGAAGAACCTAGTGGCAAGACTGGAATAAAGACACAGCCCTACTAGAGAATGGACTTGAGGATATGGGGAGGGGGAAGGGTAAGCTGTGACAAAGTGAGAGAGTGGCATGGACATATATATACTACCAAACGTAAAATAGATAGCTAGTGGGAAGCAGCCGCATAGCACAGGGAGATCAGCTCGGTGCTTTGTGATCACCTAGAGGGGTGGGATAGGGAGGGTGGGAGGGAGGGAGACGCAAGAGGGAAGAGATATGGGAACATATGTATATGTATAACTGATTCACTTTATTATAAAGCAGAAACTAACACACCATTGTAAAGCAATTATACTCCAATAAAGATGTTAAAAATAAATAAATATTTCTATTCAACAGTGGAAAAAAAAAGAGCATGTAATTTTACTAAACGTGAGCTTTTGAAAAAATTGAAAAAATGTTTTGTATAATTTTGAGCACAATTATTTTAAGGCAATTACTAAATGCCCCACAATCCGTCCATCAGCTTAAAGCATAAAGAAAGATTCTATAATTTTCTAACAAGTTTCTTTGAATGGGAGTGAGAACTGATAGTTGTTGATGCTTTCAAATATATTCCTGCATAGGACCCAGGGAAATATTTTCTGTTCCACTTAGTAATAGTTGTTACCAGAATCACTCCCTGTTTATAGCTAGGCATATAGCTAAAGACATGGGTTCTATTGAATTCAGGCTAAAAAGTTTTAAAAATCCAACATATATGCCTACCAATTCTACTCTGAGAAATGAACAACTGGTAACATTGCAATAAAGAAAGGTTTCTTGAGCTAACCAAATATATGCATCCTCTGACTTACAAGGAGACTTATAAACATTACATTAAAAAAATGTCTGGTTGAGCTGGGGGTGGAAACTCCCCGGAAGGCGAGCAGCATTCCTAGAATAAGCTACCTGGGAGGTGGAGTTGGAGGTGTTCCAGCCCAGGGCTCACGCCTGAGGCGGTGCGGCAGCTATTCTTACAACTGCTGGGAAAGAGGCGTAGCAGTGGGGAAAGCAAAGGTTCCAATACTTTCCACCTGCCCTCAACATGAGAGCACGAGAGAAAAATTTCCCCACAGAATTTACGCAGTGATTGGTATGTACACAAAAGTTCACTTTACCCATAATGCAGCCTAACCACAGTACCCCCCAAACAAACAATGCTTTTAATAAAAATGACTCAGAAAGTCTTTATGGACTGACCTGAAGAGTTAATTACCATTTATTTTAAAAATTAATACGCAGAGCGCTTCCTTGGAAGATATAATCCATGTTTTAAACAAATATGCTTAAACTTTGCAAACAATCCGTTTGTTTAGAATGGAAGTCCACCAGATTTTATGTTGTCAGTTTAACCTTGAGGAATTTTGCAGGCAATGCAAAGAAAATCAGGAAGCATATGATAGTTGTCTTTTTTGGAAGGCAGGTCTATGATTAAATAAGAGCAATTTTTAAAAATAAATTTATTTATTTTTGGCTGTGTTGGGTCTTTGTTGCTGCACGCAGGCTTTCTCTAGTTGTGGTGAGGGGAGCTACGCTTTGTTGCAGTGCGTGGGCTTCTCATTCCGGTGGCATCTTTTGTTGCGGAGCACAGGCTCTAGGGGGTGTGGGCTCAGTAGTTGTGGCTCGCGGGATCTAGAGTGCAGGCTCAGGAGTTGTGGTGCACGGGCTTAGTTGCTCTACGGCATGTGGGATCTTCCCAGACCAGGGCTCGAACCCTTGTCCTCTGCCCTGGCAGGCAGATTCTTAACCACTGCACCACCAGGGAAGTCCCAATAAGAGTATTTTAAGAGGAGGATCCCAGCACCTGGTACCATGCCATGGTGTTGCAACATCTGTAAGAGAACAGCAGCTGCAGGTTTGTAAATCTGCCAAGCTCACCTGCTATCTGACCTCCAGATTGACATCAGATGGCAGTTTTCAGAACTATAAATCATTTTCTCTCCAAATTGGACTTTTTTTTTTAAATTTTTATTTTTTTAAATTTATTTATATTTTTGGCTGTGTTGGGTCTTCGTTTCTGTGCGAGGGCTTTCTCTAGTTGCGGCAAGCGGGGGCCACTCTTCATTGCGGTGCGCGGGCCTCTCACTATCGCGGCCTCTCTTGTTGCAGAGCACAGGCTCCAGACGCGCAGGCTCAGTAGTTGTGGCTCACGGGCCCAGTTGCTCCGCGGCATGTGGGATCCTCCCAGACCAGGGCTCGAACCCGTGTCCCCTGCATCGGCAGGCAGACTCTCAACCACTGCGCCACCAGGGAGGCCCCAAATTGGACTCTTTACCAAGCATTCCTCATCATCCAAATTGGGAAAAGATACCTGGTCTTCCACAAGTGACTATTAACAGAGCTGAAAAGCTGCTGTCTTACGGCCAAATGACTAAATCAATGAATGACTGCTGAATAAGTGGAGTTCTAGTGATTAAATCCATGATCACTTCTATGCAGTCTGCAGTGCTGTCTTCGGCATTAAATAATCAATCCAATTATCCATAACTTAGGGTTAAATACTCTTCATTTCCCTCTGATCTGATGGATGGGTACTTGAGCATGAAGCTTAAATCCTCAAACTAAACACTGGGGGTAGAGTTCCGGCACAGTCTCGCTTCTAACACCAAACACTATAAATTGTGCTGAAATCTCTTGAGCTACTGGTGAAATCATGTCCTACGTGGATGGTGTTACCATAATCCATTATTTTCTAAAGCTGTCAAACTTGAGCCCTTGAGCGGGAAAGGTTGCTGCACAAAAATGAAATCCAGTTGCATCTGGAAGCCTACACCTCCGTGGGAGTTCGAATCAGGTTGAGTGCAGTTCTGTGCTACACAGAACAGCTTTCCGTGCAGGAGGTAGGATATTAAATGCTTTCTGAACTCCATTAGTTACTCCTGCTGAGAGTGAAAAAAAGTCCGCATAAATGCATAAAAATTGAATTGCCTATGAGGTAAGGAATGAGGTGGTACTTTGCTGCCAAATATTATTTTCTGTTCAAATGGTTTACAATCACACATACAATGCAGAATCCGAGTACATACCTGCAAGGAAGGTGCCTAAAATCTAATGCCATCTCGATCTGGTTACAATCCCCCGATTTTGCTTCAGTTAACTCCCACTCTGTGCCCCAACCCCGCCCCAGATGGAGCCCACAACTCCATTCCAGGCCAGACAGACATGCGGCTCAGGCTGGCCCAGTCGGGGCGTCAGAGATGCTTAGCCTCAGTGGCTGAGCGAGAGGCCCGTGGCCCAGGCAGAGAACCGAGCTGCAATCTGGGGTGGATGGGACTATTCAGAAAGGGGGAGGCACTCTTTTTTTCTCCCCTCTCCCCTCCCTGAACTCAGGAGAAGGTGGGTCTGGGATTGCGGTCAGTCGTTCTGCCATCACACGCAATCTCTGAAGGAAGGCAACAAGAAGGAGAGAGTCTAAAGCTGAAAGCTGGAGAGACGCTGATCCCGAGGACACTGCTTGGAGACCCACTAGCCGGCTGTACGTCTAAATTTTCAGTTATATTAGCCAATAAATCTCACTTTTCTTCGATTTAGGTTTACTTTCATTTGCAATCAAAATAGTCCTAACTGGTAACCAATTAAAGTGGAGAACCATTTCAATTTACATTTCAGTCTTGAAGAGGCTTATCTCATTCTACAGGTAAGGAGGCACGCTGAGAGGCAGGTAAGTGCCTTGCTGAGGTCCTCTGCTAGTCAGCAGTACAGCCAGGATTAGAAAAGTGATGTTTTCACTCTACCAGGGGGAAAGTTAATGCATTGGACTTGCTTAGAACTTTTAATTAAAACTTTGCTCTGATCAAAAGTTTACGTATTGGATATTGTTATACTTTAAAAAAGAATTTATAAATTAATATTTTAAGTCATCCTTTGCATTGTTACCTAGGATATGGACTCGAAAATACATTGATAAACTAAATTTCTCAGTAATGCGCCTGTGGTCTGCTGAAGCAGCAACAGAAATAAGCCCAACGAAAATAGCTTAAAATGTTTTATTAAGTATATATAATATTACAGGGTAATATTTACAAAGTTATGTTTTTTAAATAAAAAAGTATCTTGGCAAAGATTGCAGATATTCAAAGCTTCAAACAGTGATAAATTGATTTAATACATATAAAAAAAACCTTTAACGGTAACACAGCTGTAAAACAACTTTGGTCTTTAAATCACTGCAAAAAATGGCTGACAAATAGCACACCTTTAATTGCTATGGAAGAAAGCCCCCAAGAGAGGATCTTGCACATAGCAACACTGGAGTTTTCTTTAGAATGGTTAATGGATATTTATACGGTGTGGGATCTAATTCTCAGCAATGGCTTTTTGTAAGTAATGCTCCGTTTAATAAAAAACAAAAATGCTTCCCTCTCTCACCAACCCTGACAACAACACTTTTAACATTCCACTGATGTTGCCCTACAGAGAAGTTTATTACAAACGCTCTTTTTTCAAAAGGCTAAATTTATGGGAAAGCTGGTCTTAAATGTTAAGTAAGAGCTGTCAAAAGCCAAAGGCAGGAAAACTTCCTGTTCACTGCTCATCTCTTAAAAGTTACCTGGATTATCCTTATTAGCCACAGAAAATGACTTAACAAAGGACCCCAGTGGGTGATGGCAGTTAGTGATTTTGAAAATATGACACATGTAAAACTAATGTTTTTAAACAAACTCTCCATCAAATGACACACAATAAAAAGATAAAGGGTTGCCCAACAATCATTTCTCTAGTTTCCACCAACGGGTAAATAAAGGGGTATGCCATTCCATGCATACACCACAGATGTCTGTTTTTGAATACCCATGTTAGGACAAGAGAAATCTAGGTGATATAGAGCTTAATTCGTATTAATGAGAAGGAGGAACAAACTCACCACTTTTTAAGCTTTATTATAACTCAAACCACAATTTGGTTGGTCACTTACTAAACTGAGTACAGCATCCTGAAAAGAGCAATACTCCCAACTATGGGATAGCCCCATTATTTTCATTCTGACATTCTCAGAAATTTTAACAGATTGGACCTGGGGTTTCCAAGTGAAAAAACTCATCACCTTTTAAGGTTTTCAGAGCATGTGAAATTTGTCTAAAAAGAAAACTCTCTAGCTCACCCTCTTACAAACACGGGGAAGTCTAAATACAGCCTGCTCTCAGTCATCGAACTTACGGAATGAGCGTCTAATGTATGTAAAACGCTGCAGGAAGAGAAAGGAAGGAAAAAAAAAAAGCCTCTTGCTATGTACGGAGGAATTTTTAAATTGAACAAGAGGCAAGACAAAAACCCAACAAAGCTAGGCAGAGACACGTGAAGTACTAGGAAAGGTAAGTAAGAGATGAAAGAGGCAGCTGGACAGATAGGCACAGATCGCAAAGGAGAGCCAGTCAGGGAGGAAGGGTGGGAGGGTGTTTTGAAGGAGAAAGAAATTTGATTTGGCCGAAAAGGTTGGAAAGGTTTGTTGCCAAAATGACAAATGGTGTCACTCTGAGAACATACAGTAAATAAAACTGGATGGAAGAGTCGATGGCAAAAATTGGGATCACTAAGTGAAAAAGCAGATTATGGGGGGAACAGATATACGATGTTCAAAACATTGTTAGCAACTTTAATTTGGTGTGACAGAAAACTTACTGCCATTATAAGTCTAATTTAAAGAGAATGAACTGGCCCAATGATGCCCAAGTAAGAGGGCTCCTGCTGCTGTGGTCCCTTTTCCAGAGAAGCTGACGAGGAACAGCAAGGGTTGACTTCATCTGGCGTTTCTCCTGCTACCTCTGTGTGTTGTCTAGGGCAGTGAATGCCTCAAAAGACAGGCAGTGTTAAAGAGAACACAAAGGATGGATAAGTCCCAAGACTGAACCCCAAATAAATGAGAGCTGACTACATATTAAAGGTACAACTCTGGTTCATAAAAAAGTTTACTATAAAGATTTCACACCTGACTTTTTCTTAATAGAGAATAGGAATTTGGATCTTTTTCAAGTCCAACTGCTTTTCCCCTCCTTTCATCAAAATTGATTTCTAAAGTAACAAACAATACTAGTGAAATATAAATATTTTCAGAAGGAAAAAGAGTAGAGGGAGCCATCAAATTTGTATAAAGGAATACAGCTCCCTCTACATATGATAATATTTTGGACAGGAACACAATTAGGGAAGAACTTTTTTTTTCCTTTTTTTTTTTTCAAGAAGAGCTGTCTTCATAGTGTGTTCACTTTTCTGAGGCATCAGCAGCTTATAAATTTTGGTTTGCCATGGGCAAACCAGTTGGTCCCAACGTAAAATATGACAAGCAATTTGGCATAAAAGAGGCACGCGGGAACATTCAGTGGACTAAGAGATAACTATTAATAATGCAACTACAAATATAAATGTCTTATTACACAAACAGGAAGAATAACTAGTATTTTTAGAGGGCATTGGTGAGCAGTCAAAAAGCTTGGCAAATTACCTAGAATTTTTAAAAGTTTTAAGTGATCAAATATTCACATCAAATATAAGTCCACCCAATAAAGATCTTTGTTTTTAACTGTTTTCACTAAAAGCATGAAATTAA
Organism: Eschrichtius robustus; assembly: GCF_028021215.1. Lineage (NCBI taxonomy): Eukaryota > Metazoa > Chordata > Mammalia > Artiodactyla > Eschrichtiidae > Eschrichtius > Eschrichtius robustus. Next base: position 91,724,405 of record NC_090829.1, on the reverse strand, counting down.
CATTTGCTCTCCTGTAGGTACCCCACTGTTGTCCATACAGAAGATACATGTGCCTATCTTATACATGAGCGCATACACACACACACCCCCACAAGGGAAGAAAATCTAATAATCTAAAAGTACTCCAGGCGATCACAACTGTCAGAATGTTAATTTTCTTCTAATGGGGGTAGGAAACGTGGGTTTTGTTTTACTTTTCAATCTTAGAGTAAGGTGAATATGAGGCAGGACGACAGGAGGAAGATGACGGGTGTTTATCATGCAACACAGATACAACAGTAATAAAATCACCCGTTCAGGGTTGGCCTATTGGCCTGACGGTGACACACATTATGTTGCCATGCAGAAGACTCATAGTTCAAATCTCAATCTTGGTTTTTCATGCCCCAGATCAGAAAAGAAGCAAAGAAACACTGTAGATTGTGCCTTCAAATCCGAGGAAGGGAATACGTATGTTACAACCATCGCTATTTCTGCTGAAAAGTGTGAACAAGGTTCTCTGAGAATAAGTCTGGCTCCTTTCTGCAGTGATGTTACCGTGTCACTGGACCATGTTCAAAGAGGAGAAAAAGTGCTACATCTCATACAGCGGCAGAAGCAAATAACAGAAGGACAAGACAGGATGCAAAGGGTTGCGTGAAGAAAAGAAGGAAACACCCATCAGTAAAATCACCCTCAATCTGGAAAGGGTCTGGTACACTGTACGTTGAAGGAACAATGTGTGAGTGGCAACCCCCAAGAATGAAGACCATGATCCCCGTCAGTATTACATCCCACGGAGGCAGCCTACAAGACAGACGTTCCCAACTGAATTCCTGTCTGTGCTTAATGTTATTCCCTTGACCTGGAAGTGGCAGACCCATTATTCAGCTAACACCATAATTGCCACAGTGGCTGTGAACCTGAGTTTTCTAAGGCTTGACGGAAGCCACTGTTTTCATAGATAGCTCTGGATAACCAGGTTAGTGTCAGGAAATTTTCACCTTGGACCAATTTAAACTGGTGACCTAGAGTCAAGAGGCCCCAGGATCTGAAAGGCATCATTCTTGGAAGTTGCCCACTCTCCTTTGCCCCTAATTGAATAAAAGTAACAACAGAAAACTGGATATCAATTGGGCACACAACACAGATCATAATTCTTTTATTAACTAAATTAAAAATGCTTTGAATAAAAACTTAACTGTAACAATCATTGAAAGGTCAATTATTTACTTTCTCCCATAGATGGAAACCAGTTACTTTTCTTGTTTTCTTCTCCAAAACAGTGAATCAAGGCCACGGTGCTTAAACACAAGTGTATTTCTTTCATGTCGTACTACTCTCCAAATCAGAGTCCATCATTTTACTTCAGTTACTCTGGAAAATTGAAAAATGAACATATAATTGCTATGATGTCTATTTTCTATGCCTTTAACAAGTCGATGTATTTTAAAATTTGAAAATCGTTTCAGATATATGGTATCTAAAAATAAAGAAAAATTATTTAATCTTAGATTTGCAAAGGTCACAGACAAAAACTGGGCAAATCATTAGCCTTTTTAGTTGCAGTAAGTAAAAGGCCAATGCCAAATGGAAATAAAAATCAACAAAATCTGATAACCTCCGTTTGCTGGGTTGGCGGAGAAGCCAAGAGACATTGATTCTTCCAAAGCAAAAGATATTTATCCTAGAACAATATTCTATCACTTTCACTTTAGATCGACACCATTCATTTAAGGTAAGAGAATTAAACATGTGATTAGGTATAAGTGAAAGAGGAAATGGGACTGTGGTCCCAAGAGGGTACCTGGAACCTCACTCACCAAGAAGGCAGTTACACTATGGGCATTGTGCACTGTTAGTAGGAAGAACCCACCACAGACATTTGGAAAAAACCCACAAATTCTGAACAGCTAAAAATTAGCAAAATTAAGGGAATTTCAAAGGTCATTATAGATTTCATGTGCTATGAACACACAAAAACTGCTGTCTAACTCCTGATACAATGGTGCAAAAAAAGTCACATCTTAAAGGAAATTAACAAAGGAAGAGGCACTCAAGGTTCTTCTACTGGTTTTCTGAAAATGAAGAAGTGTTTAGTTTTTTCATTACAACTACAGAGGAATGACGCCACAGTAGGAAAAGGAAAAAAAAAACAATGAAATCAAAAAATAGAACACCAGAATGCAAACACGGACAAACCATGCCACACTTTCAGGTACCAGTTCTTTTTTAAATGCCATTTAATGTATTCCTGCTAATCATGGTTTTTTTTAGGAGGGCAGTGGTTAGTAGAGCATGCATTTTTTGTAATAAAGGCTGTGACGCAAAATTACTAAAGTGGGATCATTCTGTGACTGCTTAATGAACACAGTCTAAGCATTGTTTTAAACTTAGTCCACTAGACACAGTCAGCGTGTTTTTAATCTTACGCAAAAATTAATTACACTCAGGGGAATATAGCCTCTTGAGATAAATGCTGCACTTCGCTGTAGAGGTGAGCAGGCAGGTCACAGACTTTAAACAGTAAAATACGAAGCAGACTATTCACATGATCAAGGAATGATTGTAAATAGCAAAGGTATGAAGAAAGTTTTGATAAAATGAAAACACAGTTTTTAAAATGTTAACAGAACTAAAGTATCAGAACATGTTAAGGTAAAATCAAAATGAATGCTTGCAGCACTCAATATCTCAGACTTACTTATCTTTAAGAACTAATAAATATAGGTCTTTGAAAGTCAATAAAAATTAGAAGTTATTAGCCCAGAGTCCCCCCTCCCAAGAGCTGAAGTGACTAAACATTTCTCTCCCTCTTTTTTAAATCCTTTCCCAAAAGGTTAGAACCCAGTTCCTGCTTGGAAAAGCAGAGATATTAAGTCTCCATGGGTTAAATGCAACAAAATCACTAACACAAGCACAAAAGAAACTCTGTCAAGATGATAAAGATTTGTGCCAAATTATCTAAGTGTCGTATAAAAAGCATTTTAAAGTTACAGTCACCAGACATTGCATCTGAAAAATACCTTTTTTAAAAAAGAAGTAATTCCTCTTTGTTGTGAGCAATGAGACTGAAGAGTCTGATTAGTGACACCCTACAGCTTTTATATTACTAGTTTTGCAACTTTTAACAGAGTAGATTGAAGTTTTAGAAACCAAGAAATGTAGGCCTTTATGATTTGACAGTGTCCCTTTTATTTAAAAAAAGCCATACTTCCAAGAAGCAATTTTATTTCTTTTCAATGTCCATATTTTAACCCACCTATAATTGTGGGTGCATTTTATACTTACCATCATTCATCATTCCTTTTGATTCTTTAAATGCTAAGAATTAGTAACAAGCCAAGCAGTTAGTAAGATTCCACAATTAGAAATCATTTCTAGACAAACAAATATGCAGTAATATCATGCCAACTATTCCACAGCTATAAAGCCAAATTAATTTTAAGGTTATTATTTGATTACAAAAGCCTTTCTGTGGATCATACCCACAGGCTCCACAAAGGGACACAAAGTTGGGAATACAGATCTAGATTTAGAGAGAAAGAAAGTGAGATGTTTTGGTCTCACTCCAAGATGACAACCTGTGTCTTCCTGAAATTTATAATTAGAAATTGAAATTAACTGAGATTCTTCTCTACTGGGGGTGTTACATTTCATCTTGGCCAATTAAAAAGGCAATAGTCCCCTCACCCAAATATCACCTGGCTAGCACAAGCAACTACTGGAGAGACACAGAACAGTGCATTTTTCTCAGAGGTGAAAATGTTACAAAAGCAATACTCTTAATTCTTGATGAATAATCAAGAAAAGAGAGGTTAAGGCAATAAAAAAACCTAGATTCTTCCCAAGGCATAGACAGCATTCTAACTGCTTTGGGGGCCAGTTCAAATTATTATGAACTGGTAATGGATCAAGAAGAATTTATAAATTTGTAATAACCACATACCATTAAGGGGTTCCTCTACAGCTTTCTGGAAAATATTTAAAATATATTTACATAAAATAGAATTTATTTCATGTCCTTTTCTACTAAAATTTATATATGCTAACATTTAAACTATAGACAAACAGTGAATGTATATAGTCAAAAACCAAAGTAAAGCAATAAAAGTTAGTTAGAAAAGCAAAGCTTGCCAAGTCTAGCTATTAGTTTTATAATAACTAAATTATTCTCTTAATATTCTTTTTTTATGCAGAATTTCCCACCTCACCCTGCCTCTCTCCGTTCAAGAAATCCTAACTGAGAAGCACAAACACAGAGAGCAACATAATAAATAATACAGTTAAGCCAGAGATGAGAACACAACAATCATTTTCAAGTCGCGCAAATTGAACTCAGTAACAGGGAAAGAAAAAGTGTTATGATTTAATGGTCTAATGGCTGGATTATGTCTAACTAGAGGCACTTTTAAAACTTCTGGCTGTTTGTGACCAGTGTAGCTACGGCACCAATGTTTTTAGAGTGAACACCTGGGGTAAGATGCAACCCCACTTCCCTCGCCTCTCAAGCACATCTGTTGAGGCTTATCAGCTTTAGGGGCATATGTAATCTCCGCTTCCTGCCACAGACAGGAGTCTTGCTTTTGGCATTCCAGACAGAGCTATTATTAATCCTTTATAGGAAGGTGAGTACAATACAGCCCTTTCAAGATCTTATTTCCATAAAGTAGCTCTTGTGCTTGTCACCAGGATGAGTCTCTATCTACAAATGGTTTTTTTCACCCCCCCTCATTTACCCCTCTCAGTTTATCTCCGAAATTTGCTCCTTTTCTTGGAATTTTCTCAGCTAGCTTATTAAGGTGGCCAAGATATAGTAAAAACTACAGTACAGTTTGCAGGAAGAAAAATGCTTATAAAATGGGGGAAGGAGGGAAATGAATCAATTCAGAACAGCTATTTTTCGGCCATTTACTTTATAGATTATCATTTTTAATGAAATCAATTTAATATAAACTTCTCTCCCTCATTTTTAAGCCTGAAATATCATTCTGTATATGCACATCAAATGGATCCAACAGGTGAGGCAATATATTGGAATCGGCTTCCTTCAGCAGATAACGACCATTATTCTTACACATAAACTTTTCAGTTCTGGGTGTGAGAAGACAGCACAATCTTAAGGTATCATTTATTCTATCCCATTGCTAGTAAATGACCAAACAGAAGTTTTAAAATAGATTGGATCTATCCATGCAAAGGTCATGAAATGACTTCAGTGTTCTCTTAATTTGATGTCACACCAAACAGCGAGCAATGGGGTTCAATATCTCAATTACCATTCCTCAGACTAAACCATCAAGTGATCATACCCAATTCATTTAAGAAATTTTAACTTACCCTAGGAGGTTGTATAGTCTTGTGATTGGAAGCTGATGAAATTAAAATATAAGAAAATGAATTTAATAAATGAAAGAAATTAAGGCAATATTATGTTTAATTTTAAGATAAAATGTTCACGGCTAAAACTAAAGGTTCCAGTAACTCCACTGAAAGATTTCTGGCTTTGATAGACTATTAAAAAATACAGAACACTCTTAATTATATACATCGACAGAATAAAATGATGCAAATAATCCACCCCAATCAAATAATAAACACACACACTCTCTCATTTGTGCATGCCATATCTCCCCCCAAATCAGCCACTTGTTACACTTTGTGGTGGAAAAACTTTGGCATCGACCCAGCCCTTCTGTAGGCTCTACACCCCTCCCTACTTGACCCAGCTGGAATGTGGAAAGAATAGGGCAATGACCACTCCATTGCCCACCCTTAGCTCACTGCTCTTGTTCCCTGTAGCCCAGTCTTCTTTTTTTCTTCTTCCATCTTTCCAGTTTTCAAAGCTCCACATAGCTAACAAACTAAAGAAAATATCAGATCCCTCTGAGTGTAGAGAATTATTCTAGGCAGCTAATTTTAGCTACAATCAAGCCCTTCTCTGTATCCCTTCTTAGCTTTTCAAGTTACCCTTCACTGCTGCTCAATGGATTGGTTAATGAAGATGAAGGAATACAGGGCATGAAGAAAGTGACAAAAGGGAAAAGAACCGCTCTAGTTGCATAGGGAAGAAAAGAGAACTTCCTTACAAAAACCAAGTGAGAAGGTCCCGGAGCAGCTAAAACCAGTCCTAAATACAGAACCAGAGTCCCACAGAGATAAGCATCAAGGGGCAACATCCTGTGAGTGACTCTGTAGGAAGGATGCTACTGGATAGTCAGTTCCACTGGTCTATGGATTGGATGACGGCACTGGATTTACTTATGAGCAGATTGAGGCAGGCCCCCAGAACTGCTCTGGTCTTCTGTGCTAATTATGTCCTACCACTCCTCCATGTCCACTCTACCAAGCTTCTAAAACTGATGGAAAATGGGGGTGACACCTGACCCAAGCCAATCTATAGAGGAGTCAGAAGCAGGTAAGGCTCACTCCAACGGGGGAAATGGCAACTGACTGGCCTGAAAAGTTTCTCTCTCCCATTGGAACCTGGAGAGGAGACACAGAAAGAAGACTAGAAAGCTGGTGAAGGGAAAGAAAGGTGAAAAGGAGACAGAAAGTAAGCAAAGAGAAGCTCAAAGCTTAGAGCCAAAGGTAAGAAAATATACCTGTGAGAAGACATGAATAGGATCAAAAAATAAAAACATTAAGGAGAGGATGAGCTAGTTGGCTAGCAGGTAAAGAACCAAAGAGAGAGGAACTAAGTCACTACACGGGCAGGAGGGCATCAGCTAACTCTTGTTACTGAGAGGGCAAATGATGACTCAGTCTTTAGAGATGTACTGGATTCTTCCAATTCCTAAACTACTTACTATACTTACTCTGTGAGGCCCAGTTATAGATCTGCTCTCATGAGATTCCCATCTCTGTTAGTGTCATGTGTGGCTTGAAAGTAAATCTCCTTTACTGGAGGCACCTGGGGAGTGGTTTGGTCCTTGCAACCAAACAAGAAGGAAACCTCTTTTCAAAGTACTATGGAGTGAAATGTGTTGGGAACATGGGTAAATCACATTTAGCAACCTCCCAAATAAACCAAGCAGAATTACAGAACTTTATTGGGACAATCATGATAGTTACATGTATATACAACTTACTTTAACTAAACCATGTCCTGTGTCTATGTTCTATCAAGGAAAAGAGATCTGAACAGCTATGTAAATTTCTGATTGGCAATGTGAAGGGTCAGAGGTAAGATTTTAGAGCTATATTTTCGAGCTCATAAATTATTTATCAGAATTAGTATTAAGAACTGCCAAGCAACTGCTTTAATAACCCTAATAATGTGTAAAGAAGAATTTCTGAGTTCTGATTCTCAGGTCCAAGGAACATTTGGCTAGCCCATTCTGAAACAAAGATATCTATAAAGAACAGGGATTCAAAGGGCACCAGTCAGCTGTGATCCCTCAAATATTATAAAACTAAACAGTGTAGAAGTGAATTTTGCTTGAGTTAATCCTCTTCAATAGGCATATGACCTATGTGACTAAAGAATGATTGTGATTTATCTGCTGTTACCATGGGCCTAAGGCATTGACAGCCATGTATATATATATATTTTTAAATCACAAGCCTTAAGCATTCCATATGAGCTCACTTGCAATGCTTCATCTGGATTTGTTCTCCTCTCCCAGAAGCACTTGACCCATGCTATAAATATATTTAAAGGTTTTGAATTTTCAGGGACAACTTTTTCTACTGATTCCAGATTCACCTCTCCTCAACAATGGGGAAGAAAATATCACTGAGTTTAACATACTTATTTCATGTCATTCTAAAATATCTGAGATGTGGTAAATATGGTTTCTGACTGCTAGTATGTTGATTCATATCAAAACATGACTATATTCCCTTATACTGAACTAAATAGCAATGGCTTAGGAAAATTAAAAAGTACTGACCCTTATGAAGAATGGACATAAGCATCCTACATAGGTAACACACCCAACCTCAATGAGTTTAGTTAGTTCTTTGTAATCTTCTGTATTTTCTCACATTCTTATTGTTCTCAGCCCTTGATTTCATTTCATGAAATTTAAATGTTTTAGTAAATAAACAAACAAAAAACCCTAACACAGTTAAAAAAGAACAACAGAGAAAATTAAACTTAAAATCCTACTATTTAAAGTAATAATTAAGGCTACAAATGTAAACTGGGAAATAATGAAAATGATAAAAGTTAAGTCTCTCATAGGGACATAAACGTACTCCAAGATAGCCTGGATTTAAAAAAAAAAAAAACTATCTGAGGATTTTATTACTTTTAAATCAAGACACATTCTTTAGACTTTTCCAAAATAGAGCCTCTGCAACAAGTAAAAGTTACACTGGAAGCATTTACAATTTTTACTTCCTGATACAAATGCTCAAATTTGCAACCTTAATGTTATATATACTCAGATTTACACATTCAGATTATATATGAAAAACACATCAACTTTTCTAGTCTACCACGTTATCTAAAGAGCTACTTTCCTGTACCTTTTCTCTTCTTGCCCTTCAACTGACCGAAGGTATTTCTCTGAACTCTGGTATCAGACAAGTTGATTTGAAAAGTTAATTTAGAATAGTCTCAAAATGTAAATAAAACTGGACTAAATTCTTAACTTACACATGGTATATTATATGTCAAACTATCATAAAGAAAAAATAATCCGGGGAACTTTCCAGGATTTCAGTTTCACTTTGAATCTGATGTGAGAGTAATATGTTTGTAATTATACTGGTTTCACAGGCTTCTTAGGGATGTAGCAGTGGAGAAGGGGGGAGAGCGAGGTCAAGGGGGTAACAGCTAGACAATGCTTATTTCCACTGAGTCAGCATCTCCAGACCTGCTGGTCTTCGTGAGACACGGAAGGCATGTGGGAGCATGGGAATAAAAGGTAGCGTGATCCAGATAATGAGGGGAAAAAAAAGAACAAAGAGCTGACCATCAGTCAAAGACACCTAATACAGCATCACGCTGTAGGGATACTGCAGGTCATGTACTGTTCTCAAGTATTCATAGGGAGCTACAGCAGCAGCAGTGTCATTTTCAAGACCCAGACAAATGGTGACTAGAACACTCAACAGAAATAGAATCTGCATCAGCATTCATAATGCGATGCTCACAATGGCTACAAATGAATGCCATTCTGCTTTAGAAGTCTTAATAGCGCTTTACGGCTTGAACTAAGAAAATTTCATTGAGGAGACAACTCTGGCTTATGAACACATAAACTAAAGATAAGTAAATTTTAGTTAAGTATTTTACTTGTCTATCTAATAAGCATTAATTAAAGGGGGGCAAAAATATATAAAAGAATTGAACTCAATGATTAGTCAGCGAAAGCTGAAGTTCATAAATAAAGGTAAGATTTCTTTGAAAGTACTATACAAGTCAAGTGGGGAATTATTTGACTGTAACAATTCAAAGTTTATGTTAATTTTTAGAAACATATGAAGTTTACCTAAAGCAAAGCAGAAAGACTGACTTTTTTACTCCATTAATTTGTAACTTTTGATTATTTTGACAAATGGTTAAGAGTTTGCTTTATTTCATAAATAAAAGACAGAAATCTTTTATTTAAGGGAGACTAATATAACCAGATTGTAGGGAATATCTTTAGCTTAAGTAAGACATCACACTAGTTTTAGGTACTTAATATTAAAGGCATCTACCTCCATAAACATATTAAAAATAAGAATTTACACAGAGATCTGTTATTTGAAAATTGGAAGACTAAATACAAAGTTTAGAAATAATAAGCTAAGTCCACACTTACTCACAACTGATTTTAAGAGTAGTAAAAGCTTAAAATTTAAAACTCAATGTTCTGATTATACTGGTTTTAACTAAAAATATTTTAAAGTCAAGTGTCAGAGGACACTGCTCTTTAATTAACAAAAGTGACAGATTTTGAATTTCAATTCTGTCTACTAGGGGAGTCAAGGTCTGTAAATAGTCTGCAAGAAGAGCAACTGACAAATAGGTCTCTGTGAAAGGACTCTATCATAGAAACAATGGGTGAATTAAAAATCCTTTTTTATTAATTAAAATGAACCCTCAGGGCTTCCCTGGTGGCGCAGTGGCTAAGAATCCGTCTGCCAACGCAGGGGACACGGGCTCGAGCCCTGGCCCGGGAAGATCCCACATGCCGTGTAGCAACTAAGCCCATGCGCTACAACTACAGAGCCTGCGCTCTAGAGCCCGCAAGCCACAACTACTGAAGCCCGCGCACCTAAAGCCCGTGTTCGGCAACAAGAGAAGCCACGACAATGAGAAGCCCGAGCACCGCAATGAAGAGTAGCCCCTGCTCACCGCAGCTAGAGAAAGCCTGCGCACAGCAACGAAGACCCAACACAGCCAAAAAAATACCAAAACAAAACAAACAATTAATAAATTAATTTTAAGAAAAGAATCCTCAAAAATCTCTCCTTTTGTTTAGTAGAAAAAAGTCTATACATTCTAAAACATACAGCTGTTTTCTTTTAAACTAGTTAATAATCTAAACTTTTCATTAGTTCATATGATTTCTACCCCCTTTTATTGCCCCCCAAATAATTCCAAATTTATTTAAAAAATACAGCAGCATTCACTGTATTTTCTCATTTTTGGAGTTACCAATGCATTTCTTTGGTCCTAAACAGTAAGAATTAACCAAAAGCATTTTCCTGGTGTAGGCTAACAAAAATAAGGTTGACTTACCAACACATTTCATATAAACTAATCCAAGTAATTCTGCTAGAGCTATAATACCCAAACCTGAAATCAGAAGAGGACCATGTACTGGGGTACACTCTGTAAAAAACAAATGAAATTCTATATTAGAAATTCACATGAAATAATTGAACTTTTAAAAAAGAACTAGCAATAACAGTAATAATATTGAGTTTTAAGGAGATTCTTTTTCTAATTATCAAGAAACAAAAATTAGCTACATATGTTCATCACTATTAAGTCAGTCAGTGAAATGACTCCCAATTACTAAAAGAAAAAAGCCTTTGTCTGTATAATATGTACCTTATCACATCAAGACTAATGGAAAATAGTGTGTAAAGCTAAGGCTCCAACCAACTGGATGGAGCCTGGTTATTTTAAAAGCTCTCCCACAAATATAGGCATAGCAGTTTGACTGCTGGAACAATCAGCCCACAAGCCATATACAGCCAATATTCTTATGGCAATGTGGAAAGCACTATTCTCAGTGGGGTGAAAATGAGAGTACTAAAAGAAAAGCTCACAGCACCAAATGGCTGGCAAGGATGTGGAGCGACAGGAATTTTCATCCACTGCTGGTGGTAATGCAAAATGGTACAGCCACCTTGGAAGACACTTCGGCAATTTGTTAAAAAACTAAATATATTCTTAACGTACAACCCAGCAAATGCACTCCTTGGTATTGACCCAAATGGAGCTGAAACTTACGTCCACACAAAAAAATGCACATGGATGTCTAGAGCAACTTATTCTTAATTGCCCCAAACCGGAAGCAACCAAGCTGTCCCTCAATAGGTGAATGGATAAACAAACTGTGGTACATACATACATACAATGGAATGTTATTCAGTGCTAAAAGGAAAAGAGCTATCAAGCCACAAAAAGACACGGTTACTAAGTAAAAGAAGCCAATCTGAAAAGGCAAAATACTGCATGATTCCAACTATAAGACATTCTGGAAAACGCAAAACTATGAAGACAGTAAAAAGATCAGTGGTTGCTAGGGGTTTAGGGGGAGGGAGGAGGAATAGGCAGAGCACAGAGGATTTTTAGGGCAGTGAAACTTTATTGTATGACATTATATCTATGACTATGATCAATGTCATTATACATTTATCAAAATCATAGCATGTACAACACTAAGAATGAACCCTTACGTAAACTATGGATTCTGGGTGGTAATGTGTCAATGCTGGTTCAACAACTATAACACATTTACCACTCTGCTGGGGGATAGCGGAGGATGCTGTTATGTGGGGTATATGGGAATTCTCTGTACTTTCCACTCGATTTTGCTGGGAGCCTAAAACTGCTCTAAAAAATAAAGTCTATATATTAAAAAAAAAAAAAAAAAAAAAAAAGGAAGAAAGAAAAAGAAACAGAAAGAAGAACTCTTAAGAGAAATCCCTGGTAAGACAAAGTGAGACTAGAGAAGGATGAGACTTTTACCTGAGACACAGAGGCTGAATCCAACCACAGAGAGCACGTGGCCCAGTACTTGAAGGATCAATATGGCAATGGTGAAGAAGGACATCCCCATAGCTGCAGAGAGGAGAGGTGGGTTGAGAGTGTTTAAAAAGCAATCACTCCTACTTGTATTTTGTGCAATCAAGAATAATATCCTATGACCAAAAACTGCCTCTGGAGCTCCTTGTCAGATGGTAGATTCTTTTCCAGTGATCTATACCTTGCCTTTCCATACAAGTGGTCAGCTCCAGATACACACATTCAGCAATCTTTAATTTTCACAGTGAGCTGAGGTGGAATGGCAAATTATTTACAGAATGAAAGATTTCAGAACTTCAGTGGCAGCTTCATGTGATGCCATTGGGGCAACGGGCAGCTTCACGTGATGCCATTTCAATAGTGACTCATTTTAGTCGACATATTTTCCAAGAATGTCACCATCTCTAAATAAGAAATAATCCTTGTCATCTAGAACTACTTTGGTGCCTCCATATTCTGGGAGAAGAACTTTATCTCCACCTTTCACACTAACTGGTTGAATCTCTCCACCCTTTCCTTTAGAGCCTGATCCAACAGCTACTACCGTTGCTTGCAATACTTTTCCTTGTGATTTTTCTGGAAGCATAATGCCTCCTTTGGTTACAGTTTCGGTTGCACTTCTTTCAACTAATACTCGGTCAAAGAGGGGAAGAAACTTTCTAAATGCCTGTCTTGCCATGACTCGGGTTGGGACTGGCAGTTTTTACCCCGAATCTTAAAACAGTGCTGCTTTTACCACCCTTGTGCATTTTACCACGTGAATGGATATTACGCCTGGGTTTGCCACATGCACACAGAATTGCTCTGGTGGAGAGAACCATTACACAAACACGCCACTGTAAACATCCGAACCTCCATCCATGTGCCTAGATCTGTGATTTTATAACAAATCAATACCCCTCTAGGGTACAGCAAGCCAGAGATAGGCTCTAAGGCTGAGAGTTAAACATGTAAATGGAAAAAAATAGACTCTAATGATATCAAAAATACGTTAATGGTTTACTCCCAAAATGCAGTGAAAATGACATCAATTATAGTTGGATATTTACATCATTTTTTAAAACTACAATGTAAAGATTTGCCAGTAACAACAACAAAAAAATAAAGCTATTATTTGTTATTTATAATCCTGTTTTGTAGAATTTTAAACAGAGAGGCTTAGCTAAAGAAGAGAAAGGGCATGTTTAATACCTACTTATAGCTTCAAAAAACTGAAATAAAAATATGAAGATAATCATTAAGAAATTACGTAGCATAATTTTAAAAACCACTGATATCAAGTGTATATGAAAATCATTTTTTACAAGATAACTGAATACCTTGAAAACCGAAGTTAACCTTAAAGTTAATCCATATGGGAAAATATCACTAAGAATAGCCTGGGAAATCTTTTAATAAACCAACTTCTATTGAGTTGTTAAAAAAAACATACAAGAATATTTTAACCAAAAATGCTGCTTTTTAAATGAAAAAGGTGGGTAAAATCATGCTATAACAAATACTCACTTATCATAAACACATAGTACTGAAGTAATATTAATATTGCTGTAGGAATTACAATTAAACCAAGTCCACAAGCATTCTTTGTTGAATATTCACCTGTTAAAAATTAAAAATATGAATTAATATTTTCCTACATCCTATTCTTATGGGATGTTAAAGTATTTAATTTATTAAATGTATTAATTTCAATACTACTCTTATAAACTACAAAAGGTTTAAAAGTATATATTTCCCCAAAAACTTCACATAAAATAAATGACTTTTTTTTGATTATTCAAGACCAAACTTAAGACATTCAAATGTCAACATCTAAGTCTCAACACGTCAAACCTTGAATTGGCTCTACCCCCTTCTTACCTACCTTACATAATTCCAGTGAGAAACTCTGGAATCTCTTACCATTCCCTTCATTTGCTATATTCAACCTGTCCCAAAGTCAAAGCAGTTGTTCTTTCAAGGTGTCTTCTGATTCATCTCCTTCCTCCCCATGTCTTTACTAACTCCAGTTGCAAACAGAGCTGCCAAATTTATGTTCCTAAACATTACACCTATACCGTATTCTGCTCAAAAAACAACAAAGGCTTTCTACAGTTTACACTTGTGAGTCCCAGCCTGTCTCTGCTGTTCTTTCCATGTGCTGCAGACCCTTATTTCCCACTCACACTGCCATCCTTCACAGGCAACTGCAATTTCAGATAGATTTGCCTCTCACATTTGTTCCCACTTCCAGCTCTTGGACAATGAAGTGTGCCTCTGGAGTGCGTTGAATGGTGGCCCTAAAGATATGTTCACCTCCAAATCCCCCGAATCTGTGAATATTAACTTATATAGTAAAAGATATGATTAAGCTAAGGATCTGAAAGAAGGAGCTTACCCCGGATTATCCAGGTGGGTCCTGAATCCAATGACAGGTATTTTTGTAACAGAGAGACAGAGGGAAATTAAGTGGAGACATGGAGGGGAGGAGGAGACAATGTGACCACGGAGCAAATCGGAGTTATGCTGCCACAAGCCAAGGAGCTGCACAGACTGCCAGATACACCAGAAGGTAGAAGAGGCAAGGAATGGATTCTCCCCTAGAGTGTCCGAGGGTGTATGGCCCCGATAACATCTTTATTTCAGATTTATGGCCTCCAGAACTGTGAGAGAGTTTCTATTGTTTTAAAATACCCAGTTTGTGATAATTTGTTACAGCAGTCCTAGGAAACTAATATGCACCTCCCCAGAAATGCCCTCAACCTTATCAATCCTGCTTTCCCTCATAATAACTTTATATCTTACCTGGGATGAAAAGAATGGCTCCAACAATCACAACGATAGTGAGCACTAGTCCAGTAACTAACAGAAAAATGGTTTTCTCCTTCGTATAACTGGATTTATATTTAAGTGCTTAAAAAAAAACACACAAAGAATTACATGAACTCAATCACAAGAAGTAAAGCCATTTCTGTAACTTACAAGGTGCAAAGATTAAACTGATAACTTACTACAATTGAATAACCTTTGAGGAACAAGTCCTTCACATCATGTCAAGCCATGTCAAATCTTTTTCACAATATGTCAGTGGCTAAACGGTGTCATGGCAGTATAAACATGGATGATGAATTTATAGGTGACACTTTATTCCCCTAGAATGAAGTTATATATATCAGGCTTTCTTAATCGTGACGTTATTAATATTTTGGGTCAGATAAGTTGTTGTTAGGGACTGTTCTGTGCATTACAGAATGTTTAGTACCATCCCTGGCCTCTGCACACTACATGCCAGTAACAGCCTCCAAGCTGCGTCAATCAAAAATATCTCCTGACATTGTCAAATGTCCCCTGAGAAGCAGAACTGCCTCAGGCTTACAACTAATATACACACTGCTGATGAGAAATAACTGGCTAATTAGTAATAGCGACAAAAACGGAACTTTCTTCTGTTAAAATAATTTAATGTGTTCTTAACTGCAGGCTCTTATCAAACTTCCTGGTATGATTTTCTGGCAAAAATCCTCATGCTTTCAACGACAGACCTTAGCTAAAAGTACTGAAATCAATGCACAAAATAAAATAGGGGAAATACAGTATTTACATTTTTTAAAGACTTTTTTTTAAGCGCAGTTTCAGGTTTACAACAAAATTGAGAGGGAGGTACAGAGAATTACCATATACTCCCTTCCCCCACATATGCATAGCCTTCCTAATTATCAACGTCACTCAGAAGAATGATACTTTTTTTTTTTTTACTAAGGATGAACCTGCATTGACCCATCATAATCACCCAAAGTCCGTAGTTTACATTAGCGTTCACTCTTGGTGCTGTACATTCTATGGGTTTGGACAAATTTATAATGCCATATATGCAATACTATATATTATACAGAGTATCTTCACTGCCTAAAAACCCTTTGTGCTCTGCCTGTGCATCTCTCCTCCCCACCACCCACTCCTAGCAACCACTGACCTTTTAATTGTCTGCATAGTTTTGCCTTTTCCATAATGTTTTATAGATGGAATCATATAGTATGTAGCCTTTTCAGATTGGCTTCTTTTACTTAGGAATATGTATTTAAGGTTCCTCCATGTCTTTTCATGATTGACAGCTCATTTGTTTTCAGTGATGAATAATATTCCATTGTCGGGATGTACCACACAGTGTATCCATTATCCTACTGAAGAATATCTTGGTTGCTTCCAAGTTTTGGCAATGATGAAGAAAGCAGCTATAAACATCCATGTGTAGGTTTCTGTGTGGGCTTAAGTTTTCAACTCCATTTGGGTAAATACCAAGGAGCACGATTACTGGATCATACGGAAAGAGTACATTTAGTTTTACATGAAACCACCAAACTGTATTCCAAAGTGGCTGTACCATTTTGCATTCCCGCCAGCAGTGTATGAGAGTTCCTGTTGCTCCACATTCTTACCAACATTGGGTGTGGTTGGTACTTACGGTTTTAACAGATACTTATAAACTTAGTGCTGCCTGACACGGGAATACCAAATATATGGGGAGACAATGTCAAGTTTTTTCAACAAATTAGGAATTCTAAGAGTTTCCCTTTCATACCGTCTATAAAGTAATGAAATCTAGCCAGCTACTTCTCAGAGATGAGATAGGTTGTTCATTCATTTGCTCTATAAATATTTACTGTGTGCCTATCATGTACTGGGCCCGTTTATTAGCCCAAGTCATATCAACCAAATTGAGGTAGGAGTAGAGGTTACTTTATTCAATAACAGTTGATCGAGCACCTACTATGTGACAATCACTATTCTAAGTGCTGACAGTGAACAAAGACAAGTACTTCTGCCTCAGTGCTCCTGACATTCTAATATGTGAATGAGTGTGTGTGTTGGTGGGGAATGTGTCACGGGAAGTGTTACTCCCAGATCTTCTCCTCCAGTTAAATAAAAGGTGTGGGTCTACCCTAGCCTAAGAAAGCCCTATTATGTATTTAATCTTTCAAATTCATGCAAACAGAGAAATGACATGTCCCTCTAGCCACCCGAAGAAATGTGGCTAATACTATGAATAGATACTCCATTAAGGCTTTCTTGTCTCCTTGTCACTGACATAAAGCACATAGGAGACAGAATGCAGGCTGTGGTAGAAGAAGTCTAGTGAAATTACCAGGCTCGACTTGGAGATCAAATAAAACTATCATCTTAGTTTTCATGACACCCAAAGATGGTATTCAATAAGCCCACATAGATCCACACAGGCTGAAGTCCACCTAACAAAACCCTAAAATCCATGAACTCAATGTCTGTTATAATGCATGACATTTAAATGATCCCTTAGCAAGTGATTAGTGAGTTAGTGGCAAACAGGAAGGTTAAACAGTGAGGTAAAATGCACATCAAGTAAGGAAAAAATCATAAAGGGAGACACGTTTGATTTTATTATTACAGGCTATTTTCTGATAACTCTCGGAAAGTAATTTTAGAATGTTTTTGGTTTCTGTTGAGCTGCACATCAATATTGCCTCCAATGCAGGATAAAGCACAACTCATAAGTTTTAAAATAAAATTACAATTTCAAATTTTTTATTAAATTAAATTAAAATTACTATTTTAAAAATATTTAACACACATTAAAAAAACAATGAAGGCTTTGTGAAACTGGTGCTGGATAAAAATGAATATTAATGCCAATAATAAACTGATAACTTGCCAGAAGGCGAGTAAAATAATTTTATAATGAACTCCATACACTATCCAACTTGTTTCGATGAAACAATTTTGCCAAAATGAAGACTGACTAGAAATCACATTCCCAGTCTACAGGACCCAGAAATAAAAGAGCCCAAGCTTTATGAAGCCTGGGCTTTGAAGTACTTTGAATATAAAAGATAGAAGAAGAGGATGTCTAACACACTACCTTCCTTTCCTTGGTTCCAAACATCCCTGGTCTTGTGGATGGTGCCACACCTTCAGAATATATGCAGGAAGTTGGGACGTTTGAATTTGGAAAGGGTCAAAGGAATAGCAACTGTATTTCTACAAAAGAGTATATTGCTAAGCTATAGTTTTGTTCAGTTCCTTCCACAATAAAATCAGTGTATAAAAACACGATTTAATAACAGAATTTGATAATTATGTGGACAGGACCAAGGGAAAGCAATGGGAGTCCAAGATTATTTAATAGAATTCTTTGTAATAATATCTATCATGATGATATTTTACCTTTGTGGATAGAAATTTCCTGGTGCAGTTAATATATGTCTTTACTTCGGTCAGAATGATTTTTCTAATCTACAAAGAAATCATGTTCCATTACTTCTTTTAAATGTGCTTTCGTGGCCTAATCACTTTCAATATTAAGCTAGTCCTCAAGATTGCACTCAAGGACTTAGTAGGATCTCAGGCTGTTGTGATGGAGAATTTTTTTCCTTGAATTTTCCAACAATGATTTCTATAGAGACCCCTAACCAATTGCTATAGAGACCCCTGAGCAGTAACCAAAATCCTTGTGGAAGGAATAATCTTGAGTGGGGACTAGAAAGTTAGCAAACGAAATGAAAGATGCCTAGAATGCACAAATTTGAAATAAATTACAGCTGTCCTCTCCTTGCTCGGTTCCGACATGCATGAATTTCAGTTACCATCATTTAGTTAAATAACACAAGTCCCCCCAAACCAGAGTTCAAATTTCAGCTACCACAATATATTAACTGAGTAACTGCGTAAAGTGTAAACTTCTCTGATATCTCTTCAATTCACAAATCACTACATAAGTAACAGATGTGCATCATGATCAGTGACCAATCATGTTACCCTTTTCGAAGACTGCTGGTGACTGGTCACTGCACGTCTGTCATTCAATTCACACACAGACAGCAAAGCATATGTTGTGTTACCTCCTTCCTGTCTCCCAGTTATAAGCCACTGCAACATTTTACAATGGATAATCAAAAGAGGACACTGGGCAATAAAGGTGAGGGAGCAAAGAAACGAGATGTGATAATGCTGGAAGCGAAATTCGAAAAGAAGGTAACTGGAGTTACAGAATAGCTGACTGTGGAATGTCAACACTACTGCCATTCAAAGAGAGTCTAGATATGCAGCCAGAAGAACTTAGTAAGAGTGAACTTATTGGCATACATGAGGACAATGAGGCGGCTGTGACAAAGAATGAAGATGTCCCAGAGGACGTGACTCTGGCAGAAAAACTTCACATGAAAGGAATTCTTTGAGATGGACAGTTCATGACATTAAAAGTGATGGAAGCTGATTCGATCTTAGAAAGGAGTATGACAATTCACCAGGGCATAGACAAGATGCTTGCTCTGTATTCAGTTATATGAGAAGAAGAGGCAAGCATTTTTCAAACTACTCTTGATAAAATTCTTCAATTCTCAATGTTTTTTATGTTTTAATTTATCAGGTACTAAATAATAGTTTTACTATTTTTTTCATTTCCTAATACATTTATTACTGACAGTAAGAGAGGTTTTAATGTTTCGACAAAAAATTTAAAGGTCACGGAACTATAGTAAATTTTGGCATTTATTATTAGATTGCTTTGCAGAGTTTCAGCTTATACGGTCATGTTTATAGTCCCGCAGTTCTGTGTAAAGCGGGGATTCACTGAATAATACAACAGTTCTAAAGAAGAAAAAATAAGAATAGATACTCCTATCTCAAAGAATTTCAACATGTTATCCAGTTTTTTTTTTTAACATCTTTATTGGAGTATAATTGCTTTACAATGTTGTGTTAGTTTCTGCTGTATAACAAAGTGAATCAGTTATATGTATACATATATCCCCTCCCTCTTGCGTCTCCCTCCCATCCTCCCTATTCCGCCCCTCTAGGTGGTCTCAAAGCACCGAGCTGATCTCCCTGTGCTATGCAGCTGCTTCCCACTAGCTATCAATCTTATGTTTGGTAGTGTATATATGTCCATGCCACTCTCTCACTTCGTCCCAGCTTACCCTTCCCCTTCCCCGATGTTATCCAGTTCTTGATATGGAGTTGAAACTTAATCCTATAAAAACTACAGGTCTTGATGGGCAGCAATTGAAATCATTCATCAAACATCTAAATGATAGAAAATACCTGTTATATTGTCAAAGAGTAAGGAAGGATAACCCTGAAAATCAGCCAGGAACATATAACTGTCAGTGCAGTGGAAAACTGAGTTGGTACAGTTTACAGAACAAAAACAAAATACCTGAAATGCAGTACTATTAAGAAAATTGTTACTTTGGTTAAGGCTCAGTGTTTGATTCTAGGATTCTCTGAGCTGTTTGCTAAGCATAAGATTCTGCTTAAAAGCTTGTAAGTTAAAGCTAAAGGCAGAGGTATTTAGGAACATTTTCCTGTGAGAGACCTTTGTCTTCAAAATGTGGTCTAAGGCTCACCACATTTGGGAGCCCTTGGCTTGGCTTCCAGAGTTTAGAAGTCTTCTCAAGGCTTCTTTCTCAGTAGGATCGATGGCATCCTGAGATACAGTTCAAGATACAGTTCTGGTATAAAGAAACTCTTTCTCCTAAAAGTGAAAGCATAATCTGCTGTCTTTACTGGATGTTTAGCTGACAGAAGGTTTAGGTTTTATCTTGGATCACCAAAAAGAACGACGCTCAGAGCTAGAAAAACCAGAGAGAAAACCCCTGTGGTCAAGTACAGAAAAAGTTAAAAGGAACTAGAAATTTAGAAAGTCATGGGTCTGAGTTACTATTAATACTTTAGAGCGTGTAATATTCTGCACTCTAAAAAATGCAAAACCAAGCAGCAAGCGGGGAAAAAGGGGGCTTTCCTGTTGGTGGAATCCCCAGGCCATAAACAGGAGGCCTCCTACAAAGAGTACCAAGGGAGAAGTAGATTTAGATTCATGTCTCTCCTGAAGATGTGACAGAAGGCACAGAGCAGTGCTACAAAGCCAGGGGCAATTTACATTTCACTTCTACATCTCTAGCATGCCACCCAGGGCCTAGTAATCAGTAGGTACCCTGTCAAAAGACATTTATTGAATAAATAAAGTGGGTCCACATTCTACTCTATAAATAACAGTTTCTTTTACTCAGTGTGTATATCCAGATATAGGTTCACCCTTCTTGGGAAAAGAAAAAAAAAAACACATTCGAAATAATTTCAAGACAGGGAGGCACTATAATGTAGTGGTAAATAGCACTGTTTCAAATCCCAGTACTACCAAGAAACAGTTGGGGGATGGTGGGCAAATTGCCTCACCAATCTGTGCCTCTGCTTCTTGTCTATAAAATGGGAATGATAACAACAGTATCTATCCCCATAGAGTTCCTGAAAGAAGTAAATGTGATTTCAGATGTAGAGTACTTTGCATAGTGCCTATCACACAAAGCAAGAGCTCTACAAATATTTAGGTACTATTATCAAAAACACCTTTAAATGTGAGCACAGGCTGGGTGAATCAAGTATATAGGTACCTCCTACACACACACACACACACACACACACACACTCAACATTTACTCAAGTATATAGGTACCTCCTACACACACACACACACACACACACACACACACACTACATTTACTTGTTCTAAGATGAGCCTAATTAAAAAATTGCCACTATGTGGACATATATACACTACCAAATGTAAAATAGATGGCTAGTGGGAAGCAGCCGCATAGCACAGGGAGATCAGCTCTGTGCTTTGTGACCACCTAGAGGGGTGGGATAGGGAGGATGGGAGGGAGATGCAAGAGGGAGGGGATAAGGGGATATATGTTTAGGTATAGCTGATTCACTTTGTTATACAGCAGAAACTATCACACCATTGTAAAGCAATTATACTCCAATAAAGAGGTTAAAAAAATTACTTACAAAAAAAAAATTGCCACTAAAATATTTTTTTAGGTTTATGATCACATTCCTTAAAATATGATCAATAGAAGGGAATTCCCTGCTGTCCAGTGTTTAGGACTCCGTGCTTCCACTGCAGGGGGCACGGGTTTGATCCCAGGTCAGGGAACGAAGATCCCACAAGGCACGGCCCCCCAAAAAATATGACCAATAGAATAAATATAAAAGAGAACATTTACCCTTACTAACACAAAAATGAAAATTAAGATGATGTTTTTTTAACCATCAAATTACCAAAGATTTTAGAATTATAATGATGTCACGCTTGTGAGGTGAAAGACAGGTATTCTCACCTGCAGTAGTAACTGATACAATGGTGCTGGAAAACATGTTGGCAATATGTATCATGAGCCTTAAAATACCTTCTCTGCCATTTCTAGTGTTACATACCTTTAGTATGTACTAAAGGTATGTAACACTAGATACTTTCATAGTATCAAGAAAACTTGGAAATATCCTTAATATCCATCAGGATGAGAGTTAAGTAAATTATAGTACATCCATAAAAGTAGAGCACAGGCAACTACAAAAAGATTTCTGAAAATACGGGAGGCAAATCAGCATTTACAAGTATGTAAGCTATATGAGTCCATTTATGGTTTTTCCTTTTTCAAGAAAAAAGACAGAAAGGGGAGCAGAAAATTCACTAGAATACCTCAATAGTTTATTTCCAGGCTGTGAGACTCTAGATGATTTTCGTTTTTTCTCTAGACTTCCTATGTTGTATAGGTATCCTAAAGTGATATGTATTACTTTTTTAAGTCAGAAAAACAATGGTAAAGCTTATTTTGTAAGAATATAGCTGATAGTAAATACACTCTTGGGTCAGTCCACTAAAAATAATATGTTACTAATGGTAAGGTCATGATCAGCACAGTTCAATCAATCCAAATGCAACAAATCACACTTCAGTGAAATGATTTCATGATCTTAGAAAAAGGCTATTGCCTATTTAAATCATACGACATAGGCCTTAAGGCCTGAGTCTGCCAATAGGGTTAAAGGCTTTCCTTAACATCAGTAGATGAGGTCTTGGTGCTATACCAGTCTTTTTCTTGATATAAAAGACTTACTGAAATTCTAAGAAAATTTCCACAAGAATTTTAGACACTGTTTTGAAAGTAAGAGTTGTGAAATATCTTGACAGTTGTCTCCCTTAGCCCTTTCTTCCTCTTTTTTGCCCTTTTAGACAAAAGTTGAGAACAGATTTGAAATCACAAAGCATTTCCAGAGTGCCATACATTGAAAAGAGTCCTTAGAATACATAATCAGTCATCTCCCTTCCATTTTTTATGTATCACTTTAGATACACATGACTTAAACTTCTGAGTAAAATTCATGAAACATATAATAGGTCAATCCATTACAATATTTCACTAGCTTTCATTTTATAAAGGTTGCACTAGTGAATAAAATAAATAAATGAAATCAGCCATTAATTACTCCTTGCCTTATATAAATGTTTACTGGCCTTCAATGACTATTTCAGTGTGCTATAGGGAGATGAGAAATAAATCTTACATTTTAAAAGTTTAAAAGTTTTGGGACTTCCCTGGCACTGTGGTTAAGAATCTGCCTGCCAATGCAGGGGACACGGGTTTGAGCCCTGGTCCGGGAAGATCCCACGTGCCGAGGAGCAACTAAGCCTGTGCGCCACAACTACTGAGCCTGTGCTTTAGAGCCCGTGAGCCACAACTATTGAGCCCATGTGCCACAACTACTGAAGCCTGTGCACCTAGAGCCCGTGCTCCACAACAAGAGAAGCCACCGCAATGAGAAGCCTGTGCACTGCAACAAAGAGCAGCCCCCACTCACCGCAACTAGAGAAAGCCTGCACGCAGCAACGAAGACCCAACACAGCCAATAAACAAACAAACAAACAAATAAATAAATAAATGAAGTTTAAAAGTTTAGACTACTGAAAGTAGTCCAGTTTCATTCTTTTCCATATACCTGTCCAGTTTTACCAACACCATTTATTGAAGAGAGACTGTCTTTCCCCCACTGTATAGTCTTGACTCCTTTATTGTAAATTAGTTGACCATAAGTGTGTGGGTTTCTTTCTGGGCTCTCTATTCTGTTCCATTGATCTGTGTGTCTGTTTTTGTGCCAGTAACATACAGTTTTGATTACTAAAGCTTTGTGGTAGAGTTTGAAATCAAAGAGAGTGATAACCTGCAGCTTTGTTCTTCTTTCTTAAGATTGCTTATACAGGGTCTTTTGTGTTTCCATGAAAATTTTAGGATTATGTGTTCCAGTTCTTTAAAAAATGCCATTGGTATTTTGATAGGGATTCATTAAATCTGTAGATTGCTTTGGGTAGTATGGACATTTTAACGATATTAATTCTTTCAATCTATGAGCACAGAATATCTTTCCATTTGTCTGTGTTGTCTTCAATTTCTTTCATCAGTGTCTTATAGTTTTCAGAGTATAGGTCTTTCACCTCCTTGGTTAAATTTATTCTTTTTTGATGCAATTGTAAATGGGATTGCTTTCTTAATTTCTCTTTCTGATAGTTCATTCTTAATATATAGATATACAACAGATTTCTGTATATTGATTTTGTATGCTACCACTTACCGAATTCATTTACCAGTTCTAACATTTTTTCCATGGAGTCTTTAGGCTTTTCTATATTTAGCATCATGTTATATGTAAATATGACAGTTTTACTTTTTCCTTTCCAATTTGGATGCCTTTTTATCTCTTTTCTTGTCTGATTGCTGTGGCTAGGACTTCCTATACAATGTTGAATAAAAGTGGTGAGAGTGGGCATCCTGTCTTGTTTCTGACCTTAGAGGAAAAGCCTTCAGTTTTTCTCCATTGAATATGATGTTAGCTGTGGGTTTGTTATATGTGGCCTTTATTATCTTGGGTACACCCACTTTGTTGAGTGTTTATCCTAAATGGATGTTGGATTTTGTCAACTGCTCTTTCTGTATCAATTGAGATAATCAAATGATATTTTTCTTTTGTCTTGCTAATGTGGTGTATCATGTTAAATTAATTTGTGGATATTGAACCATCCTTGCGTTCCTGGGATAAATCCCAGGTGATTGTGGCCTATGATCCTTTTCATGTACTGCTGAATTCATTTTGCTGGTATTTTGTCAAGGATTTTTACATCTATGTTCATCAGGGATATTGTCCTGTATTTTTTTTTTTTTTTCTAGTGTCTTTGACTGGTTTTAGTATCAGAGTAAATCTGGCCTCACAGAACAAATTTGAGGGTATTCCTCCTTCTATTTTTTTGGAATAGCTTGAGAAGGATAGGTAATAACTCTTCTTTAAATGTTTAGTAGATTTACCTGTGAAACTATCTGCTCCCAGACTTTTGTCTGTTCAGAGTTTTTTGATTACTAATTCAACTTCACTTCCAGTAACTGGACTGCTCAGATTTTCTCTCTCTTCCTGATTCAGTCTTGGAAGATTGAGTGTTTTTAAGAATTTATGTATCACTTCTAAGGTTGTCTAATTTGCTGGTGTATAACTGTTAGTAATAATCTCTTATGATCCTTTGTATTTTTGTGGTGTCAATTGTAACTTCTCTTTCATTTCTTATTCTATTTATTTGGGCCCTTTCTCTTTTTTTCTTGAAGAGTCTGGCTTAAAGGTTCATAAATTTTATCTTTTCAAAAAGCCAGCTCTTAGTTTCACTGATCTTTTTTTACTGTTTTTTTCTTAAGTCCTTTTATTCATTTATTTTTGCTCTGATCTTTACTATTTCCTTCTTTCTACTACTTTTGGGCTTTGATGGTTCCTCTTTTCTAGTTCCTTTAGGTATAAGGTTATATTGTTTATTTGAGATTTTTCTTATTTCTTGATGTAGGCCTATATCACCATAAACTTCCCTCTTAGAACTGCTTTTGCTGCAATGCAAAGATTTTGGATCATTGTGTTTCCATTTTCATTTGTCCCAGGTATTTTTTAATTTCCTCTTTTATTTCTTCAGTGACCCAATGGTTGTTTAGTAGCATGTTGTTTAGCCTCCACTTGTTTGGGTTTTTTCCATTTTTCTTCTTGTAACTGATTTCTAGTTTAATACTTTTGTGATAGGAAAAGATGCTTGATATGATTTCAATCTTTTTAAATTTACTGAGACTGGTTTTGTGGCTTAGCATGTGATCTATCTTGGAGAGTATTTCACGTGCACTTGAAAAGAGTATGTATTATGTTGGTTTTGAATGGAATGTTCTATATATGTCTATTAATTCCATCAAGTCTGATGTGTCATTTAAGGCCAATATTTTCTTATTAATTTTCTGTGTAGATGATCTATCCACTGATGTAAGTGGAGTATCAAAGTCCCCAGCTATTATATTACTGTCAATTTTCCTATACTACTTGCTTTATATATTTAGGTGCTCCTTTGTTGAGTGCATAAATACTTATGAATGTTATATTCTCTTCTTGGATTGGTCCCTTTATCCTTACGTAACACCTTTTTTTTTTTTTTTGTCTTCTCTTAAAGTCTTTGTTTTAAAGTCTATTTTCCTTGATATGAGAACTGCTACCTCAGCTTTCTTTTTGTTTCCATTTGTAAGGAACATACTTTTCCATCCTCTCACTTTCAGTGCATGTATGTCTTTAGGTTTGAAGTGAATCTTTTGTAGGCAGCATGTAGATGCGTCTTGTTCTTGTGTCCATTCAGCCACCCTGTGTCTTTTGATTGGAGCATTTAGTCCATTTATATTGAAAGTGGTTATTGATAGGTATGCACATTTATTGTCATTTTGTTAATTGTTTTCTGGTTGTTTTTGTAGTTCTTGTCTGTTCCTTTCGTCTTTTAGTTTCTTCCCTCGTGGTTTGATGATTTTCTTTAGCTTTGTGTTTCAGTTCCTCCCCCTTTACTTTTTGTGTAGCTTTTATAGGTTTTTGGTTTGTGGTTACCATGAGGTTTATATACATGAACCTATATACACAGCAGATTGCTTTAAGCTGATAGTCACTTAAGTTCAAACACATTCTGAAAACTACATTTTTACTCCCCCCAACCATGTTTTATGTTTTTGATGTCATATTTACATCTTTCTATTTTGTATACACAAATAACACTTACTGTAGTTATACTTGATTTTACAACTTTTATCATTTAACATTCACTTTTTAAGTGACAATCCACTGCCTTTACTATATATTTGCCTTAGCAGTGAGAGTTTTCCTTTCATATACTTTCTTATCTCTAGTTATGACCTTGTCTTCTCCACTTAAAGAAGACCCTTTAACATTTATTGTAAGGCTGGTTTATGAACCAGCTTGTAAGGTGGTGATGAACTCTTAGTTTTTGCTTGTCTGGGAAATTCTTTCTCTCTCCTTCATTTCTGAATGACAACCTTGCCAGGTAGAATATTTTTGGTGGTAAGATTTTTCCTTTCAGCATTTTAAATACAGCATGTCATTCCCTTCTGGCCTGTAAAATTCCTGCTGAAAAACTGGCTGATAACATTATGGGAATTCCCACGATTGTGACTAGTGTTGCTTTGCTTTTGCTGCCTTTAAAACTATCTCTTATCTTTAACTTTTGTCATTTTAATCATGATATGTCTTGGTGTGGATCTCTTTGGGTTCATCTTTCTTGGGACTCTCTATGCTTCCCGGACCTGAATATCTCTTTCATCCCCCAGATCATGGAAGTTTTAGCCATTATTTCTTCAAATACATTTTCTGCCCCTTTCTCTCTCTCTCCTCCTTCTGGGACCCCTATAATGTGAACGTTAGTATGCATGATGTTGTCTCAAAAGTCCCTCAAACTATCCTCTTTTTTTTTTTTTTTTTGACCACAACAAAAGCAACAATGATTGCAATTACCAAACATGAAACACACTCATACTATGTCATAATACTGACAGTCAGTCCAGTAATCCTCCACTGTAACAGCTCCTTTACTTTGCAGTGAAAATTGATTTGTATATTCTTTGCCTCTGAGTCCTTGTGGGATTTTTTTTTTTAAATTCAGACAGAAAGTCACAAAAATTATACTCATCCTCATCAGTTCACTCAGTCCCATGTAATTAATTTTTTTTTTTTTCATCTTGATCTTTTGTTAGCACTTTTATGAGTTCATCAGTTTTTCATTAGAGTTCTGAAAATGCTTATTCATTCAGTTCAGCAGTGCAGTCAGTTACCAGAAACCTGTACAAACTATCCTCATTTTAAAAATTCTTTTTTTCTTTTTTTCTGTTCAGTTTGAGTGAATTCTAGTACTCTGTATTCCAGATCACTGATCTGTCCTTCTGTATCACCTAATCTACTGTTGATCCC
This sequence comes from Eschrichtius robustus, assembly GCF_028021215.1. NCBI lineage: Eukaryota > Metazoa > Chordata > Mammalia > Artiodactyla > Eschrichtiidae > Eschrichtius > Eschrichtius robustus. The sequence goes on along the minus strand of NC_090829.1, from coordinate 91,696,123 downwards.
CTCTAATGTATTTTTCACTTCAGTTATTGTATTCTTCAGTTCTGACGGATTCTTTTTTCTATTTTCTAACTCTTTGTTGAAGTTCTCACTGTGTTCATCCACTCTTCTCCAGAGTTCAGTAAGCATCTTTATGATCATTACCTTAAACTCTTTATCAGGTAGATTGCTTATCTCTGTTTCATTTAGCTCTTTTTCTGAGAGTTTCTCTTGTTCTTTCATTTGAAACATATTCCTCTGTCTCCTCATACTGCCTAATTCTCTGTTTATTTCTATGTATTAGGTAGGTCCATTACATCTCCCAATCTTAGAAAAGTGGCCTTACGTAGATGTCCTATGGGGCCCAGCAGCCAGCTTCCCTATGGCTACCAGAGCCAGACGCTCCAGGGGTATCCTCTATGTGGATAAAAGGGCTGTTTGTGCCCTTTTATTGTGTGTGAGGTCAACTCCTGTGGGCACACCGGTGGGCAGGATAGGCTCCCCAGCACTGTTGGCTGTGCAACCTGTCAGCATGCAACTGCTACAAGTCACATGATTGCTGGTAGGCTGTGCCAGCCCCCAGAGCTAATATGCTAGAGGGAGGATTCCAATATGGTGCCCACCAGTGCAGGTGTCAGAGTGGTAGAACAAGATCACAAAAATGGCTGCCACTAGCATCTCACTTCTGGGGGGAACCCCAGCTGCCTCCTGTCTCTCAGTGAGGCTCTCCAAGACAAGCAAGTGGGTCTGACTCAGACACCTGTCAAACTGCTGCCTCTGTGCTGGGACTTGGAGCAAGTAAGTTTCTGCGCACACCCTTTAAGAGCAAAGTCTTGGTACCCTACAGCCCTCTGGCTCTCCCAAACATAAGTCCCACAGGTATTCAAAGTCAGACGTTTTGGGCACTTGTATTCATGGTTTAGGACCCCCAGGATGGGGAGCTGGATGTGGGGCTTGACCCCTCAAGTCCTCGGGGAGGATCTCCATTGTTGATTTTCCTCCTACTTAAGGACCCTTAAGTGTGGGTCCTGACAAGACCACACCTCTTCCCCTCCTACTCATCTTGTTGTGGTTTCCTCTTTATATCTTTAATTGTAGAGTACCTTCTCTGTTAGTCTTTAGGTCATTCTCAGAGACAGTTGCTCTATAAGTAGTTGTAACTTTGGTGTACTGTGGGAGCAGGTAAGCTCAGGGGCTTCCTACTCCGCCATCTTGATCACTCCTTCTACGTCATCCTATCTTGTCAACACCAGTGTAGGCTGTAACCATATCTTTTTTTTTTTTTTTAAATTATTATTATTATTTTTAATTTTGGATTTATTTATTTATTTTTGGCTGTGTTGGGTCTTCGTTTCTGTGCGAGGGCTTTCTCTAGTTGCGGCAAGCGGGGGCCACTCTTCATCGCCGTGCGCGGGCCTCTCATTATTGCGGCCTCTCGTTGCGGAGCACAGGCTCCAGACGCGCAGGCTCAGTAATTGTGGCTCACGGGCCTAGTTGCTCCGCGGCACGTGGGATCTTCCCAGACCAGGGCTTGAACCCGTGTGCCCTGCATTGGCAGGCAGATTCTCAACCACTGCGCCACCAGGGAAGCCCTGTAACCATATCTTTACCAAAGAAAATACTGTACGTGTAAATGCTATGTAAACATTAAAACCAGTTGAGTCAAAGGTATTGTTATTATCAGGATTCCCAATGTTCATTCTTAAGAAGTTAAGGGAAAAAAAAAAAAAACCTTCTTAGGAATTAAAAGTGAAATGAGGGCTTCCCTGGTGGCACAGTGGTTGAGAATCTGCCTGCCAATGCAGGGGACACGGGTTCGAGCCCTGGTCTGGGAAGATCCCACATGCCGCGGAGCAACTAGGCCCGTGAGCCACAACTACTGAGCCTGCGCGTCTGGAGCCTGTGCTCCGCAACAAGAAAGGCCGCGATAGTGAGAGGCCCGCGCACCGCGATGAAGAGTGGCCCCCGCTTGCCGCGACTAGAGAAAGCCCTCGCACAGAAACTAAGACCCAACACAGCCAAAAATAAATAAATAAATAAATAAATAAATAAATAAATAAGTAAATTAAAAAAAGGAGTTCCTTAAAAAAAAAAAAAAGTGAAATGAAGCAAAGTATGAAGGACAATATAGACTTCAAGGAGAATATTAATATTGACTGTATATTCTTATTTACCACGTTATCATGCTTGCTAATACAATTTGGTTAAATAAAATAATTCACCAGCATTGCCTGCCAGAAATAACAATTTAACCACTAAAACATAAATGAAAAATAGAAATAAGTACTTACTCACAACACCAAACTGTCCCCAGAATAGAAGTATAGCCAAAATTGGGAAAATAACAGTGAGGATATTTTCATTTGGAGAAAACCATGAAACTGGGAAAAGAGAAAACAAAAATCACAATTAACATTTACTATAATCACTGTAACTCCTGGCCATGATTAGTGAACAATATATTTTATTGTGGAGATGGAAAATAAAAACAATTAATTAAAACTTTGGCCTTAAAATAAGTAACAAATTATACATATAATTTAGCCTATACAGCAAATTTTACTTATGAAACAAGAAACTAGTTCGTTAAGTGCTTTTCACCACATTTTCCCTAACCTATGACTTCTGGAAGGAGGTAATATGGTACAGGAGCTGAGAACAAGGTTCTGCAGCTACAGCGCCTGGCTTTGAAACCCAACCCTAACTTACAATCTCTGTGATCTTGGACAAAGTCTTAACACCTCTCTGTTCTTCAGTGTCCTCATTGTTACACTGGGACAACTGGACTGTTGTGATTGTTAACGAAGTTCATACATGAAAAGGGCCTAAAACAAATCTTGGCACTTACCAAGTGCTCAGTAAACATTAACTACAAATATTATTATGTGCTCCTACAGTGAACACCTGTAGGTGTAACATGCCAAGAATTTACCTTAAACCAACAATGAAGTCTTTCTGTAAAGACTTATTCAGGGTATCAAAGTGAGGTAGTTGTACAACTGAGTACCTTCACCTTACTCTGACTAAAACCAAGACAGATGTGAGCCCTAGCTTTTCTCAAACTTACTCTGGAATAGAAGACGTATTTATGAATAATTAGGCTTCAGATGATTGTTTACATTTAAAGTAACATGAGGGGCTTTAGGTATTAAGCGGTTTACAAGTTACCTAGAGAATGATAATATGAAATGATATGTTCTATATAAAGGAAATTGTGATTTTAAGTCTTCAAAAAGATTTGTTGAGAACTTTTGAAAAATTAAGTTTAATTGCATCTCATCAACTCTTAAGACGATAATTTTACCTGTGAAATTTCCTCTCTAACAACAAAGCCAAGTAAATGCACTGAAAGCATTTCAAAGTTTGCCTGTAAAGAGGGAATGTGCTGTGCACATTTTCAAATCTTCCACTGCTCTGCCTCTGTATCAGCATGCAAGAAAACTTGTGGGCTTTCACACAGTAATACTAGCCATGCATTTCTTGTGTCAGCTTATAATGTTAAGCTCTGGTAAATGTTCACAACAATCCACAGAATTCTATCTCACAGATATTAACTTTCCATCATCTAGCATTTTGCGCTACACATAGTAGAGACTCAATTGCTTTGTTGCTGAAGGTTCCAATAGTCAAAAAAATAGTGAGTGGGCTTCCCTGGTGGCGCAGTGGTTAAGAATCTGCCTGCCAATGCAGGGGACACGGGTTCGAGCCCTGGTCTGGGAGGATCCCACATGCCGCGGAGCAACTAAGCCCGTGAGCCACAATTACTGAGCCTGCGCGTCTGGAGCCTGTGCTCCGCAACAAGAGAGGCCGCGATAGTGAGAGGCCCGCGCACCGCGACGAAGAGTGGCCCCCGCTTGCCGCAACTGGAGGAAGCCCTCGCACAGAAACGAAGACCCAACACAGCCAAAAATAAAATAAATAAATAAGTTAATTTAAAAAAAAAAAATAGTGAGTGAATGAAAGACAGTTTTTTGGGGTGGGGGGGTGGATGCTCTCATGGTTGCAGATCTCTACTAAGAGACAGATGTTTTCAGATACTCTGAATTAATACCTTAATTTCCAACTGAATTACTGAGCATCTTCCTATACCAAAGAAAACCCATTTCAATTCAGTCTAAAATCCTACCAGGAAAAACCTTCATGAATTATCTTTAGTTTTTCATATCTAATGCCCAAGGGATTTGGTAAAAGCTCAATGATCTAATTACTATTCTTAACCTATTTTTCTCTACTTGCTTTATGATTTTTTTTTGAGTTGTGTACGTTAACTCCTCAAATCCTCACAACTATTACATGCCTCCTTATCATTGAGGAAACTGAGGCCTAGAGAATTAAGGGTCTTAAGTATCTTAAATCTTCATGTCCCAAACTGACTCCTGACACTCCTCCCCCTACTCCTTCAGCAAACCTACCCTCTCAGTTTTCCCCATTTCAGTAGTGGTGACCCCATTTCTCCAGTTGCTCAAGCTAAAAACCTTGGAGTCATCCTTGACTCCTTGACTTCTCTCACACCTCACTTCTGGCCTGACACTAAATCCTGTGGTTGCTACCTTCAAGATACAGCCAGAATCTGATCTCGTGTTCAAGATGGGTTGACAATGAAATGTTCTTTCTTCACTGGCCTCCCTCCTTACACAACAGAACAATCTTCAACAGTCTTAGCATACATTAATAGAAATCTACCAGTGAAAATAAGAAGTGTGTTTGACCTGGTCTGACCACTCATTTTTCACTTATTACACAAACATTTATTAAAAGCCCACCATGGGTAGGGTACTCTTCTAGGTACCTGAGATCTAGCAGTGAATAAGCCAGGTGGGGCTATGGGCTTGAGGAGGGGGAGGGGCTGAAGAACAGACTCTTGTGGGTAGTAAGGCCTCATGGGGAGAGGAACTGGCTCTGAGCCTTGGACTGGAAAGAGCCTGCCACGTGAGGACAGTGGAGAAGATATGCCAAAGGAACAGCAAGTTGGAGCAACTGAATGATGGCCAGTGTAACTAGAATCTAATGATACAAGATGAGACGGAAAGAGATTGCTGGGATTAAGAACTCTCTAATTACCTGTTACCTCTCTCTAATTTGTTAAGGTGGGAAAAGTCTGCTCAGCTTGTTAAGAAAGTTTGGATTTTATTCTATAAGCAATGAAAAGTGATCGGAAACCTTCAAGTAGGGAAGAAAAGTGACCTGATTTATTTAAAATCTTCTTTGGCAGCCTTGAAGGGAATGGATTATAGAGAAGCAGGACCTACCAGAAAGTTAATGCAGCCATCAGGCAGTAGCAGGAAGGGAGGACACGGCCCACAAATGCAGTCCTGAGTTCGGTTTTACTCATCAAATTTAAAGACATAACAGGGAACCGTCCCAAAGGAAAGTGACTAGAATAGGGGTGCTGAAACCATGAGCAATGGCTGAAGGGGCTGGGGAGTTTTACCTTAGAGAAGAATAAACTTGCAAGAGAAATACCATACCTCCTAGTGAGTGAGAAATTGCAGGGTTGCAAGTTTTAGCTTGACTTCAGGAAGAACTGGAACTGCCTGATAATAGACTAAAATCCTCTGGGCAGTAACAGTCTCATTCTGTCATGCGCTTACGTAAACATTTGAATGGGAGGGGGCGGGTCCGCGCGGGCCTCCAAGCCGCCCGCCCCGCAGTGGAGAGGTCGCAGCGAGAGGCCGCCCCCCAATGCCGCAATCGACGGAGGTCGGGGCGCCGGGCTGCACCGTGGCCTACTGCCGGTAGGAAGGGAAGGATCAAATCATATTTGTGACAAAAGAAGACCATGAAACTCCAAGCAACGCGGCGCTGGTGGCCGACAACCCCAATGATCCGTACGAGGAGCACGGACTGATCCTGCCCCACGGAGACATCAGCTGGAACCGCCCGTGCCTTGGGGGCGTAGCCAGCGGCGCGTGTGGGGAACTGTTCAAGGCGGCCTTTTCCTGCTTCCACTGCAGCACAGAGGATGTCAAGGGGTCGGACTGTGTAGACCAGTTCCAGGCCATGCAGGAGTGCATGCAGAAGTACCCGGACCTCTATCCCCAGGAGGAGGAGGAGGAGGAGGAGGAGGAGGAGGAGGAGAAGCCAGCAGATCGATTAGAGGAAACGGCTGCCTCTGAGGCCACCACAACCAAAAAAGAGGAGGGGGTCCAGCTAATGAAGGCCCAGGGCGCGCTGGGCTCCAGCCTCCTTCAGAGAGGATGAACCTCTCCAAGAAAGTGTCTCTCCCTCTGTTTTCTGTGCACTGTACTGTACAAAATAACTTACCGTGCTGATCAGGGGTCTTGGCCCCTTGACAAAGACACTGAAAAATGGGTTGTATGTATGTGTGTCTCACATAAACTATCAGCGAATGTAGCTGCCACTTTTGAATTCTCTTCTCAGATTGTCCTGAATTTTGCCACTTTGAAATAACGTGCTGAATAATCTCAGCAACCAAAAATCATTATCTGGGAGTGTCTCTTGTGAGTGAGCTGATTTATTCTGATTCCTTGTATCCCTTTTAGTAGATTTTATACCTAGTTGGAAAGCGAAATAGAAACAAGACATCTTCCTTTAAAAATGCTGGAGCGGGGCCATTCCTTGTAGAAGAGGCGGGATGATCAGACCTTGAGTATTTGACGAAGCACTATGCTTCATTTCTGATATATTTTGGTTTCCAGTTTGCATTGAGCTCCAGGTTTTCTACATTTGGAAAACAGAGCTTTGTACCCTCTGAGTGACTGACTCCCTTTGTAAATGAAGAGAAAGCCTGTTTTTTTCTGTTCTTGTTATTCCAAAAGCCCTGGTTTGGGGTCTGTGTTCACACTGGCTCTGTCTCAGCCTGTTCAGATGCAATGTTCTTGAGAGGTGGGGACCTAATCATTACCAAAGTAGCACCCGAGAGAGGAAACGGTGTCAATTAAAAGGAAAGCATGATTTTTACCTGAAAGAAAAATTTTTTTGAATGACCAACTACCTGGGGTGTGATAGAAGTAATTCAGGAATTACATGGGCAGATAGACTAGATGACTAATAGCCGACTCTATACCTCTATGCAGAAATAATAATAAAAGCTATTTCAAAGACAGAAGGTGGGATTATAGAACAAAAAATATTGTTGTCTAAGTGATTCTTAACTGGAGCTTATCAGAATTACCTGGAGTTTATCCAAACGTCACATACTCTCCCCTTTCAGCTTCTACCCCAATAACTGTGTGTGTGTGTGTGTTTATGTGTGTGTGTGTGTGTGTGTGTGTGTGTGGGGCAGGGGTGGGGTGGCCCACGAGCCTCTCAATTTAAAATCACTGCTGCATCACCCTGCTGTAATTTGTCTTCTCTCACTGACATGAACATGTTACCGCTCTCTAATTTGTTTTGGGAAAAGTCTGAGGATCACTGAATTGGATCTTCGAGTATCAAATGAGATGCTGGGGAAAAACCCAATGTTTTATATAAAACTATGTATATGCCCATTAAGCTACTGATTTGTTAAGAGTAATTAGTACTGTCAGACGACTAACTCTTTGTTTCCCAAGGGGAGAGGGAGACAAGATACTTCTCTAAGGTCCCTTTCAGTTCTGAGTTTCTATGGCACTGAGAAAATAAATTAAGCTTCAAATGGACTAAGAACAATATTAGATATTTTTCCACCCCAGGATTAAGAAAGATGATCCAAAGTCATTCAAACTCTTATTCTACCCAAGCTACGTCTGACAACTATGCCCATTATTCTCCAATTCCTGGTCAGCTAGAGCGGCTCGCAGGAAAATAAACTTACTAGTGGAAAGGCAACGAAATGATACTAAGAGGATGTGGTCTATGGATAAGTGCTTAAATTCTGCTTCCAAGTTTAAACATTATAAAAACCCAGGACCTCATTTCTCTTATCGTTGTGTACAAAAATGGGATGACCTGAAAGAAGAAGAAAGAAATCACTCTAATCAATTAAGTGTGCCTCTCCTTCAAATATATACAAGGTACACCTCCATGCACAGAGAACACGTTTCCACAGAGAAGGATCACAATAAAATTTCTGACACTAAAATTCAAGCCAAATTTTTACTTGATGCTTCAGGACTGTGATGGTTTTTTTTTTTTAATTTTTTTTTTATGTATTGACTTGGCTAGGATATAGTCTCCAGTTATTTAATCAAAGCCAGAATTCTAAGGTAGCCCCCAAACACCCTGCCCCCTGCAAGCAGCCTTTTTAAATTCCCTCCCCTGGAGGGAGGGATGGGACTGTGAATATGATGGATTTCATTCCTATGATTATATTATTTCATATGGCAAAGAGATTTTGCTAAATATAATTAAGGCCCCCAATCAGTTGACTTTGAAAGAGTGATTATTCTTGAGGGAGAGGGGGCAGACCAAATAAGAACTTAAAAGGGTTTGGGATTGTTCTAGCGAAAGAAATTCAACATGTGAGAGGGATTCAACAAGAGTAGGATTCTCCTTAGCTGGCTTTAAATATGGAAGAGGCTGTGTGGCAAGGAAGGGGAGCAACCTCTAGGAGCTAAGAGAAGCCCCCAACAGACAACCAGCAGAGAAACAGGGACGTCAGTCCTACAATCACAAGGAATTGAATTCTGCCAAAACCATGTGTGCTTGGAACAAGACCCTGAGCTCCTGATGAGAACACAGCCTGCTAACACCTTGATTTTAGCCTCGTAAGATTGGAGAACCCAGTCATACCATGACCAGAACTGTGATCTACAAAGTGGTGAGCTAATAAATGGGTGCTGTTTAAAGCTGCTACATTTGTGGTTGTTTGTACATGCACTTGAAAACTAACACGAGGATCTCAAAATGCCTTCATGTCAACATTATGAACATAACGTCTCATGATGATGATAATAGAAATGGCAACTTTGCTAAACTTGAACAGACCTTTTAAAACAAAACCCTAATAGCTTACTCAGAAAAAAGTAAAATTTTAAGCCTCCAAGTTTTTGTATGATTAATACTATAAATATGAATATTAATAACACATTTTATAACTATTATTATTTACATTTAGTAATCTGGTTGTTTACAAGGTGTTTCCACAGAAACTGTATACAGTGCTGGTAAACATACTGGTTTTAAAGACAGACAGATCTAGGTTAAAATCATGGCTATGACTCTGGTCTTGAACAACTACCCTAAATCTCTCATGCTTCCTCATCTGTTAAATGGTAAGACCTTTACCTATCTCCTAGAGTTCTTGAGTTTAGGACACAATATACATAAACTATCTGGCACATATACATAAACTATCTGTGCCCTAATAAATGTCAGATTATTTTACTGTTCTTTTGTACTATCACTTCCTTGAAAGCAGGGATTATGTCTTCATCATCAATGAATCCATAGTGGCTAGCACAGTGCCTGACACATAGTAGGTGCTCAATAAATCTCTGTTAAGTAAGCAAGATATTTTGAACAAGACTGTGATGGAAATGGTATTCCCATCTTACAGATAAAAAACAGAGGGCCAGACAGGTTGAGTTTTTTATCCAAATTTTCTTAAACTAGAAAATGGTAATGTATAGAAAAAGCTTTCTGAATTCAAGTCCTGTGCTCCGTCCATGGTACTATACTATACGTAGGCACCAGAGGTATATAAAATCTCATAGAGAGGTATACATATCTCATAGGTAGTATTTCTAAAATACTGTGCTCCAAAAAAAGGGCACAAAGAATGGCCACCCTTAATGCACATTCTACTAAGTGGAATTCTCTATTATGCAATTTCTATTCCTCACTTATGCCTATATTTGTGAAAAAGTACCACATTGTAAAAATGGTTTCTATTGCCTAAATCCCCAAAGTCCACCTGATGGGTAAGTCTCATTATCACAATACATTTGTATTCCACTATAAGAGTCCTGCTCCAATTAACTTTTTGTGCAGAGAGAAGGTTTTTTGTTTTTTTTTTTTTCCCAGTAAAAAATGGGTACAAAATAATGACATGACAACAGTAGATGCTGGCAAGGATGTGAAGAAACTAGATCACTCATATGTTGCTGATGGGAACGTAAAATGGTACAACCACTCTGGAAAACAGTTTGGCAGTTTCCTTCACTTTGTTATACAGCAGAAACTAACTCACCATTGTAAAGCAATTATACTCCAATAAAGATGTTAAAACAAACAACTAAGCATACACTTGCATACAGCTGAGTAATCGTACTCCTGGGCATTTAATTAGAGGAATGAAGATTATGTGCACCTAAAAACCTCTATATGGTAGTTCACAGCAACTCCATTTGTAACAGCCAAAAACTGGAAACACCCAAAATGTCCTACAATAGGTGAACAGTTAAACAAGCTGCGATATACCCATACCATGGAATACTACTCAGCCAAAAAAGAGAGAGAAAGAGAACAAACTATTGATACAGGCAACAACTTGGACAGATCTCAAGGGTACTGTGCTGAGTGTAAAAAGCCAATCTCAAAAGATTACATACCATATGATTCCATTTACATTACACTGTTGAAATGACCAAAGTATAGACATGGAGAACAAATTAGTGCTTGGCAGGTTAGCATGAGGGACAGCTTTGTGCAAATGAAATAGTTTTATATGCTGATTGTGGTGGTAGTTACATAAATATACATATCATAAAATGACAAAGAATACACATACATTGTACCATTGTCAACTTCCAAGTTTTGATATTTTAGTATCGTTATATAAGAGGTAACCAACCACTGGGGTAACTGAGTGAAGAGTACCCAGCACCCCCAGCACCCCTCTGTTCTATCTTTGCAACTTCCTGTGAATCTATAAGTATTTCAACAAATAAAAATGAATGCAAAGCCAAATGTCTGAGACCTCTGGTAGAATTTTCTACATTCTCTACAGTGAAACAGTACCTCCTCATTTGAATGGTCCCAGAGTAAACACAGTCCATATTTTTATAGGGTACTTTGAAAACAAAGAAAGATGAAACAATCACACACAAAATTATAAACTTTCTCTTCATCTCAGATGTTGGTATTCCTTTCTCATCCACCTTCATTCCATCTTCTGGCCTTTCAAGTCTCATATCTTGAGTTTACTACCCAGTGACCTACACTACACTCAAAAATTACTGGTCCCTATGCCTTGTTTCTTCATTCCAATGAAGCTGTACATTCCTTCAGAAATTTCAACTAGATATTAGGTTATCCAATTCCAGATTAGACCCCTGATGAAAGGTATACTTTAAAATAAAGAAAAAAAGCTCTTCAGCCCAAATTAATACCAAATTAATAAAAGTTACACTGTAAGAGAGATTTCTGAGCAGAAAAGCCTTCCAGATTCTGCTAGCCTACTCTAAGCCATCTCCTGCCCTCCCTCTCACAACACCCCAGGCCAGCTTCAGCAACCTGATACCTTCCTTCATAAAACAAACACCCCAAGAACACAATTTACATCTGCAAAGCACTTTGGTTCACACAGCACTTGTACACAAGGGATCTCATTTGGTGCTCGTTAGACTGTAGAATACATAAAAGCAAGTATCTATTTTCATCCCTATTTTAGAGATGAGGTAACTTGACTTGGCAAAGTAACTTCTCCATACCATAAAGGTGAACAGTTACGTTGCAGAATAGGGGATATAACTCAGATCTGTTGATTCCTAATCCTAAGCAATGTCAAAATATTCTATCAACCTAAGCACCCCATTCCCAATGTGGTAACAGACATTTAGTAACAGTAAATGCGAGAAGAACAGAGGCAAATAGCGGATCCAATTGAACTGATCTGATCCCACTGAAAGCAGAGGTTCTTAAAGTATGGTCTAATCCTGAGATCGGTAATATGTCTAGTGATTCTAAATAGAGCTTTCAAAATAGGAGGTTGAAATGTACTTCTATGTGGTTGAAGAACTCAGCTGGTACAGCAAAGAACAGAAAGAAAGGAGACTTTAAATTTACTTCAGGTAACTTTACTGCTTTATGCAACTCACCAACTCAAGATCGCGAAGAAAGGGCAGAATCATGGTGCTATAATTTAAATAATTATAAATAAATAAATTAAATTGGATCCCTAGCTCTCCCACATCTTGGCCAAGGGAAAAAATAACAAAGCAAGGCTAAGCACAGGAAACCTCAAGGAATCATCTATGATAACCTGATTTTAAATATTCTGATCCTCCTCCTAATCTGTTCTTTCCAGAGGAAGCATGGCTGGGACTTGTCAACCCTTGATCAAAGTGTAAGGTTAAAAAAAAGGCAAAATAATTGGAAAAAGCCTTGAAAATTAATCACATGAAAGAAAGTACTTTTGATGGCAACAAACAGAAACGCAGAGTAGATGACCCCCGGACTGCTCACCGTAATATAACACTCCTCAGACAAAAAGTTTGAGAACCACACAATGTACAAATTAACAAACAACAAAGGAGATTTACTGTGAAAAGCAGAAGAGCATATAAGATAAAACTCATGATCTTAAAGCTGCTAAACATTCCATCAACATTTATTATTAATAGTTCGCTTTTTGATTCAAACGAGTCGGTGGCCCCATTTTACCCCCCTTTCTAACAGGATCATGTTGCTTCAGGAGAAATAAAAGGGAAACTTTATAGAAGCCTTACCAACACGATATTTTAGTTCTACGATGGTTTCGCCTTCTCTGCTTAATTCTGTTACTTCACAAGTGTAGTTTCCTAAGACGGCATCACGTTTATCCATCGTCAAAGAGGCAATGCCATTTAGTAATTCTGATGGTGAGATTTTTGCACTAGTAAAGTTATCGCTGGGCTTGGACTTTTGCTGACCTCCATCAAAGTTGAAAATGTCTTTTCCTTTAAATTTCCACTTGACATACAATTCAGCAATGCTCTTCGCCTCCATGTTATTAACAAAACATGGGATGACAACAGTTTGATTGCAAACGGTGTATTCTACAGATTTGGTTGTATTAAATATTAGCTGAGCTGAACCTGGAAAAGAGAAATAAAATTGTTTCATTTCATTACAGAATTCTATACTATGAGATTTTACATATGTTACAAATCCTTAAGATAAAGAGAAATGCTTCTATTGTTCACTTAAGCAAGCAAGCAGCTATAGAGAAGATGGGCAAGGTTAAAAAAAGAAACAAATTATTTTAATATTAACATGCACAGCTGACAGACAACACTGTACACCTCTTCCTTATTCATTCCCAGTAAAACAAAATATACATTCTCACACATCTTGGGAATAAATTCAGCAACTGTGTTAGAACATGCAGGTGTAGTATCTGGCTTTGGAAGCTTTGACGTAATCATTACTGTCTTCTGATATATGTAGAAAAATACTATCCTTACTATGAGAACATTTTAAACAGAAAATAAAACCAAAGATTATATTCAGTCTTAACTTCTACACACTCCTCCAGATAGAACTTGCTAAACTGATATGAAGTTTATCTCTATCCCTATGTTGCATTTCCGAAAAAGGTGTCAGGCTCTACTGTACTTAAATATAAAAAGTAAATCACATGAATCACATCACATCTTTCCACTAGGATGGAAAGTCTTAGAATGCTAAGGAGAAAAAAACATTCTCTATGGTTATTTTCCCATTGCAAAATACAGACAGCAACAGACATTTTGTATGCGAGTATTATAAAAGATTATACACAATTGAATGGTATTTTCCCACTCCCACATTTCATTGAAACTAAGGAACAACTTCCAAACGTACATCACAGGTATCTCTTCCTTCTAGAAATCATAAACCACCCAAAATAAAGCTAAGACGCAAGTTGAAACCAAGAGCAGATACTGCTAATAAGTAGCATATATTCCATCAACTCTTTTCAACAGGATAAACTACTGGTTGTTGCCTTATAAAAGAGGGATTGAGAAATGCATCATCTTTCGTCTAAAATGTGTAAAAATGTGGAGAAATTGTAGTTGTCTTCCATATTCTTCAGCCATTTATCAACTCTTTCATCTAAGTAGTTCCTTGGTGTTTCTCTCAAAAAAAGCACTAACAAATATAAATAAAACCTCAAGTTTAATCATTCATCTTTAAGATTTTTTTCCTTCATCGGGGCATAGGATGTTATTACTCTAGGAACATAATTACTCTTCAATAAATGCCCACTGAATTGAATGCTAGGATGCAGAGTGGAATATGAACTGAACAATGTTCAAGAAGCCTGAGAACAAATCCCATCTCTGTCATTTTTCAGTATGCGCCCTTAAGCAAGTCACTTAACTTCTCTATGCCTTGGTTTACTCTCTGTTAGTAAGAGGATCAAAAACCAACACCGGGCTGCTTCACAGAATTGTGGTCAGCATGACAGGAGAAAATATATTGGCAAGTACTCTGTAAACAATACTGTGCTATAAATATGTAGGGTGATACTATAAAAACTAAGCACTATACAGCATTTTAATGTAATGCTCCAGACCTTCTCTGACTGGCAGGTCTAAATTGTTACATTGCTGGGAATCTGCAGTCTGAATCAATCCTGTGGGCATCCATAGCTCACCTCTCCCTAGTTCTTTATATTTCTAGCCACCCAAATATCAGGAAGCCCCAGGCAAAACCTGGACTTCCAACTGCATTCTTCAAAACCTTGGAGTTGTAAATTATTTCCCCTGAGAAATAAGCATTAGGGGGAGACTATAGTGTACAAGGAGAGAAGAAAGTGGCTATGATGTTGGAATTAGAAAGGAAGGAAAGTGTCAGAAAATATGGTCAACGATTTTGAAATGGACAAAAAGATTACTGGGAGTCCTTTCAACGGAGTGCTGGGCATTGTCTGACAGATCCTTTTCGAATATCTGATTCTATGGGGCCTGTGCCTCTTGCTAAGACTGGGCTGCTTTTACAATTTTGTAAGTTGTAGAAAACTGACAGTAATGCGAATGATTCATATCCATAGAGATACAAATAAGTTTTGTTCTGCCATTGATTTCCACCTGGTGGAAGAGAGGAATTTAAACAATTACATTTTAGGGACTTCCCTGGCGGTCTAGTGCTTAAGGCTCAGTGCTTCCACTGCAGGGGGCACGGGTTTGATCCCTGGTTGGGGAACTAAGATCCTGCATGCCTTGCAGCGTGGCCAAAAAAAAAAAAAATTACATTTTATTGCGCTGAGGACACTGACCAATTTTGCATTTACTCACAAATTCATTTCACCATTCCTGATTTCCCATATGTACATGTGTCTATTCTTACAATTCTCTTTTAAAACCAAGATGGTTGTACCATCTTGCTGGTTTGCTTATTAATGTGAAATAAAAACTCTGACACATGTTCATTTTATGTTTGTTTGAGTCAAGATTTTACCTTCTAAAAATTATCCTTTAATTAAAGAGATGCAAGTGAACAGCTAAGTTATCCCAGCGATCTTTTGTAGAAGTGGTAAGACCGCTTCTAAGTAAGAAGCAGTCAGCAAGCACTCCACGATTTCATAACTTATGTTTAGAAAATGAATTTTCTAAAGAATACAGAAAGCACTGATTATACTGTGTTATTTGTTGTAATATTAATGCAAACATTTTTATAGCTGAAGCAATTTAAGTAGAATAAACGCTGTCAATAAACTTCAAAGTGAAATTGACCTGGATAAACTATAATTTGAATACTCCTTGCACTAATAATTAATAAATAAAGATAGTCCAAAAATGTTGCTCCATCAGCTGTTAACTACAACTTCATCCTCTATAAACATTTGTTAAAAAGCTATTAAGTAGTAAAATTATCTGATTTGGTTTTTCTCTATTTTGCCTACTGCCTTCTGATGAAACAGCAAAGTGAAGAAATGATCTAAAATATACAGAGCAAATAAAGGATCATATAGATAATTATCATGAATAAGTAAGTTCTGAATAATCAAGAAATGCTACAGCAGTCTAAATCAGAGAGAAACTGATAAGTATAACCATCAGCCATGCCAGTTACAGATAAATTAACAAATGAAATGAGAAAACTAACTTATATCAAATGCCAAAAATACTGGACCTTACAACCTCTGTGACTACAGACCACCAACTCAAACCATCTCATACCACAGTCCTCAAAACAGCTGCTATACACTTGCAGAAAAGGCTTAATACATGATACTCACAGTACACAGGCCTAGGTCAGAAATGCTAACATGCAACAAATGTTTCTTGAGAATTACCTGATCTGAAACACTGTGACAGGATGTGGGGATACAATAATGGAAAAAAATGTAGGAATTATCTTTAAGAAGCTTAGAATTCTCACTTGGGGGACTGATACATACTTTTTATAACCCAAGGTCATAAGGGCTGTCCTACCTGTATGAAGTGCTATGGATGGGCAGGAAAGTAATCAGTCTTACGGATTTCAAAGAAAATGTTTGTTGGGTCTTCCCTGGTGGCACAGTGGTTAACAATCTGCCTGCCAATGCAGGCGACACGAGTTCGAGCCCTGGTCGGGGAGGATCCCACATGCCACGGAGCAACTAAGCCCATACGCCACAACTACTGAGCCTGCGCTCTAGGGCCCTTGAGCCACAACTACTGAGCCCGCGTGCCACAACTACTGAAGCCCACGTGCCTAGAACCCATGCTCCGCAACAAGAGAAGCCACCACAATGAGAAGCCCGCGCACTGCAACAAAAAGTAGCCCCCGCTCACCGCAACTAGAGAAAGCCCAAGCACAGCAGCAAAGACCCAACGCAGCCAAAAATAAAATAAAATAAATAAATTTATTAAAAAAAAAAAGAAAATGTTTGTTGCTACTAAGAGAACAACAGAAGATTGTCATGGACCCTGACCATTTAGGCCTTCAATCTTTTATCGTTTCACATGTTCCACATAAAAGTTCTCTCCACTGTAACAACTCTGAAATCACTCTCCTTTTGCAAGAGCTTATCTTATACTCTCTGAAGGAGCCCTCTCTTCCTATTTCAAGTTGAGTCCTCCAGATAAGAAACCAGAAGCTTCCAATGCTTCCACCTACAAATTTTCTTGCTACCCCAACTATCCACACCTCTCTTCCCCTCACTTCCTCCTCTTCAGAAATGAACCCTGTCACCTGAGAGCTAGTTTACATTTCTGCCCCACACTCATCAATCTCCTCGAGGACTTTCCCTCGTTGACTATCATCCTCCGACATCCCTCAAGTTCATTTACAATAGGTTTAAAAAAACTTTTTTAAATGCTTGAATATTAGCCAACTGAAAAAAAAAAATCCCTTGTACTTGTCTCTGTTTCCTAGCATCCTAGAAAGATAATCTACATGCATTTCTTCACCTCTTACTCACTTTTTAAATCTCTGCCACCTGGCCTGCACCTTGCCTTTTTTCACTACAACAGCTCTTGCCAAAGTCACCAATCATCCCCTGTGAAAACGGAATGCACATGGTTCACTCTTTATCTTGACTTCTCTACAGTTCTTGAGCCAGTGGGCAGCTAGCTCCTTTCTTGCTCTTGTCTCTTGGCTTCTATGTCTCTGGATTTCCTCCTAGAGCCTTCTCCATCTCGTTGCAGCATTTTTTCTTTATTGAAATCTATTCCTTGACTCACAATAAATATTAGGTTCCTAAGGACTTCCTATCCAACACTGCCTCCCCACCCCTCCCCGTCCCAGTATTCTCCCTTACTCCAGGTTTTAACTACCCACACATTTTATTTAACTAGGCCTCACCTTTCTCCTTAACTGCAGACCTTGGAAAGCCAACTGGCTGCTATGTGTTTCCACTTGGATGCACTACAGTTACTTCAGAGTCAACATGTCCAAAAATCTACTTACCCTCTGCCTACCTTCATTCCAAATCCTCACTTCCCTAAAGTATTTTCTATTATCTACCAGTCAACCAGACCTGGACCTACGAATCACGCTGGATTCTGCCCTCTCCTAAGCCATGGAGAGCTCTTGTTAGGCTCAGCCTATTTAACAGTTCCTAAATCCAATGTCTGTTGTATGAATTAATTAGACATTCATCATTTCTGCCTTGAACTATTGTCATACCCTCTTAACTAGCTCCCTGCCTTCAGCCTCAATGTTTCCCCATCCCAGCCATGTATTTTCCACAGTTCCCAAAATAACTGTTCCAAATGCAAATATACACTCTTTTGCCTAATATACTTTAACAGCACCCGCCGCCCCCTGACTTTCAGGCTAAATTCTAAGGGTATTAGCATGGAATACAAACTAGGTCCTTCAAGATCCTGTCCAGCTCCACCTCCTGTACTCCTTCATTTCCAAACTAAGCTCCAATCATAATGACCTTCTTGCAATTCCATGGATATGCAAATGAACTCTCTTCTCCATGCCTTTCCCCCCACACACAAGCTGTTCCCCAGCCTAAGGAGGCCTGTACCTTTCACTGCGTGTTCAGGTAAGAGCACAAACTTTGGAATCAGACCTTGGATGGAGATTTAGCACTTCCTAAGTGTATAACCTTAGGCAAGTTACTTAATTTCTGTATCTCAGTTTCCTCATCTATAAAATGTGCATGGTGATAGTGTACACCTCATAGAGATTTTGTTAAGATTTAATCAGATAAAGAACATGGAGTTCTTCTTTCAGTGCCTTTCACATACACAGCAAATGTTCAATAAATGGCAGCTATAGTTCACTAACTTTGGCTCTTCCTGAAAGCACAGTTGAGACGTTCAATCCTGTTCCCTTTGTTGCTACTACTCAACTGTATTCATCCCTCCTTATTGCTTC
Source organism: Eschrichtius robustus (assembly GCF_028021215.1). Taxonomy (NCBI): domain Eukaryota; kingdom Metazoa; phylum Chordata; class Mammalia; order Artiodactyla; family Eschrichtiidae; genus Eschrichtius; species Eschrichtius robustus. The sequence goes on along the minus strand of NC_090829.1, from coordinate 91,677,541 downwards.
CACTGCCCCCTCTTCAAGTGCTGTCACTGCATTTACTATCAAATCTTGTAACTACTGTTTTACTTTACTGATCTCTCCTTTAGGATCAAAAGATAGTAATGCAAGGACAATGTCTTCATTTGGTATCCTATGGATGTAACCCAGGGTCCAGCAAGTAGGACTTAATACATTTCTTCTGAATGTAAAAATTTAAAGTATGAATCCCAAGAAAGGAAAATCTAAACATCGTATCAGGGAAGAGTCACTCTTCTTCCATATTTCAAAAGAATCCTCCACTGTTTCTTACTTCTATAGACCTGATTACAGTATCGTGAAGCTACATATTTTAATGAAAAATCTAAATCAAGTCAGTTGCAGATTGGATGGAACAGTTCCTTTAAAATTACTTGTCGTGTCTAAGAATGCTCTTCCTACCAGGTGGTGTTTAAACTGGGTCTGGAAGGATAAGTAGGAATGTCATAGAAAAGGAAGAGCTTTCTAGGCAGAGTACGTAATGAGTACAGAGGAATGAAGAAAGAGAATAAACGAAGGCTGATGATTATTCAGGTGAGCTCTAGGAAAGGGGGCTGGAAAAGATGGTTAAGAAGTATTGTAAAGGCTTCTTTGAATGTCATTCTGAGGAGTTTGGAGTTGAAAACATAAGCAGTAGCAAACCACTCAGACTTACTTACATTTAAAAAAATAATACAGCAGTATGAAGGGTGAATTGCGGGCAGGAAAGGAGATGGGAAAGAAGATACATTAAGAGATCACTGCAGTAATCCAGGCAAATGACAACTGAAGAGAAGGCCAAAAATTACAGTAAAAAAACAAAAAAGTAAAATCGACGTAAGTCAGATGTGGGAGGTAAAGGAGAAGAAGAAAGAAGAACTGTAAAGTTGTTAACTAAAAAACAAACAACCCAATCCAAAAATGGGCAGAAGACCTAAATAGACATCTCTCCAAAGAAGATATACAGATTGCCAACAAACACATGAATGGATGCTCAACATCACTAATCATTAGAGAAATGCAAATCAAAACTACAATGAGGTATCACCTCACACCAGTCAGAATGGCCATCATCAAAAAATCTACAAACAATAAATGCTGGAGAGGGTGTGGAGAAAAGGGAACCCTCTTGCACTGTTGGTGGGAATGTAAATTGATACAGCCACTATGGAGAACAGTGTGGAGGTTCCTTAAAAAACTAAAAATAGAATTACCATATGACCCAGCAATCCCACTACTGGGCATATACCCTGAGAAAACCATAATTCAAAAAGAGTCATGTACCAAAATGTTCATTGCATCTGTATTTACAATAGCCAGGACATGGAAGCAACCTAAGTGTCCACTGACAGATGAATGGATAAAGAAGATGTGGCACATATATACAATGGAATATTACTCAGCCATAAAAAGAAACGAAATGGAGTTATTTGTAGTGAGGTGGATGGACCTAGAGTCTGTCATACAGAGTGAAGTAAGTCAGAAAGGGAAAAAAAAATACTGTATGCTAACACATATATAGGGACTCTAAAAAAAAAAAAAAAAGTTCTGAAGAACCTAGGGGCAGGACAGGAATAAAGATGCAGACGTAGAGAATGGACTTGAGGACACGGGGAGGGGGAAGGGTAAGCTGAGACGAAGTGAGAGAGTGGCATGGACATATATACACTACCAAACGTAAAATAGCTAGCTAGTGGGAAGCAGCCACATAGCACAGGGAGATCAGCTCGGTGCTTTGTGACCACCTAGAGGGGTGTGATAGGGAGGGTGGGAGGGAGACGCAAGAGGGAGGGGATATGCGGATGTATGTATACGTATAGTTGATTCACTTTGTTATACAGTGGAAACTAACACACCATTGTAAAGCAATTATACTCCAATATAGTTGTTAAAAAAATTAAAAAATAAAATAAAATAAAAATAAAGTTGTTAGCTAAAATAGCAATAGTATGCATAACTAGTTAGACTGTGGATTAACTATAGAGAAAAGAGATTTAAGAGATGTAGGGGTGAATATTCTTTCAATATTTAATAAGCTGAGTATTAAAAGTACCTGTGGTGCAATGAAATGGAGATGTCCAGTAGATCCCAGGATATATCAATCTGGATTTAAGAAGAAAAGTCTGAGCTACAAAGACTTGGGAATTACCAAGAATAAAGGCGGTAATTGAAACTGTGAGCATAAACAAGATCACCCAGAGAGTCCTTGCAAAGCAAACAGAGCAGGTACCAGAGAATAAAGTGTTGGGGAATACCAATATTTGTGGAGAAAATAGTTAAAGAGGAACAAACCAAGGATGTGAGAAAAAGAAGTGATAGAAGTAGGTGAGGCAGCAAAGAATGCCACTGCAGACACCAAGGAAGGGTCTTAATATGGACAAAACAGATGTCAAGCAGGATGAGTAAAAACAGCCTCTAGAGATTTAAAATTTCACCATTAGCTTCTTTACCTGCAGCAATGTCAGCAGACTAGGGACTCGGCAGTATAAGAAAGCAGAGAAAGAAGGCAGTGATGGAAAGAGCGTGGAGGCCGGGACAAGGCCAAGGTTTTTTTGGTTGTTCTTCTTGTTTGTTTTTAATATGGGGTGAAACTTGAGCATGTCTGCTAGCTAAGATGAAGGAATCAATGAAGAAGGAAAGATCTAAGGTACAAGGCTTAAGGATTAAGGTGATTAGGCAGGTCTCCAAGATGGTGGAAGTGAAAGAGCTGTAGACAGGGTATCCTTTCCTTGGAAAGTGAATAGGAACACTTCTGACACTGGGTGAAGGAGGAGAATGAGATGAACATTGCCTAAGATATTATAAACAAGTTTAGTAATGGTGGGCGGGAAGTTGAGAGAGTCCACACCACACATCACTATTTCTTGCAGTAGAGTAGGAAGTTAATTATTTGCTTGGAATGGATGTTCAGGATTGGGGTAAGAAGCCCCAGCAGTCACTAAGGTGAATGAGGCAAAGCTCGTTAAGTAAAGACACCTGTGAGAAATGAATCCTACTAATATTTGCCATCAGGCTTGGTCTCTGGTATGAAGAACTGGAGTCTCAAACTGAATTGGGTTAGAATTAGGGTCAAAAGGAGGATTTAGTCAGATCTCTCCTCAACAGAAACTAAAGTCTGGGGTAAAATGGAGATGTCCACACCTGTTTAGTTCTGACTCAAACTAATCTCCCACTGGGTTTTAAAGTGGCCTCATGAGAACAGAAATGGTCAACCTAGAATTATAAGGCCCGGGGCAGTTTAAAGTCAGTAACATCCAGAATTACAGCATTATCAAGCACTTAAAATATATTAAGTACTACTGCGGTATAAAAACAAAAAATCCCTTCTCTTCATAAACTACACTTTAAGTTATTAAGAGGCATACAGTCCGAAATTTGTCTGTATGTCCAAGAGGGCCTTGCAAAATGCTTAGAGCATAACATGGGCTCATACTTGCTTGAAACAGGAAAAGCAATTTTGATAGACCCTGCACTTGCCAAATCCCTTGCCTTGCTTTTTAACGTATAAGTGTGACATGTTTTCAAATATGCACTTATTCTCCTAATCTAAATCTTAAACCCTGGGATTGACCAGATTCTGAGTCTTATACAACTGCTCCATGGAGATGGAATAAAATATTCAGAGCAGGGTGTAACTTCTAATTCCTGTTGCAACTCCATGTAACCACAAAGAGGGAAAATTCAGGTTCTATTGTCTTAGTCTAGGTATATCAGAATCAAATTTCCTGGGTGCTCTACATTTTTTTTACTTTATTACTACAATGAGTTTAGCAAAATTGATGCTACACTATCATTCTTGTTCTTTTATCATGGAAGAAATATCAGCACTAGTACACAAAGTGAAAGTTGCTTTATCACAACCCAAGAGTGCATTATATTAGGCTGAGGCACAAGATATAAAAATATAGAAATTTTTCTCTTGTATAAGAAGGTATGACAGCAAAAACCTAAAAGATGGGTAAAATGGTTATATGAAAATTACGTCACAAAAAGAGCATAAATGTATTAAAAAACAATGCCTATAGTAGCTAGAGTTGAATTAACATCAAGGAATGCAAACTTAGTTTTAATAATGCATTTTGGATTTAGAATGTTTATCAATTTTGGGAAAACCACCTATTTTTCATCTTTAGAACCTGGCCTTTCAAATCTCCATTAACAATTCAGTGGCAAAGATAAAACTTCTGCCGAAATACAGATGACAGCATGAGCAAATGTCCTAATGGTAGGCATTTAGTGTAATGCTTTAGCATACTGCCTCTAGACTGCTGGGCAGCCCCGGAAATAAGTACTTTTAAATAGGCATTTACTTCCTTAAAATGGCAAATTGTGGTTAAAAGTAATATATTCTTTAGGAGAAAAGAAAACATTTTTGTATGAGCAAGCCAAATGACTAATAGACTTACACAATAAAAATGTTTTTTAAATCATGTGTACCTTTTAAAAACTCACTTTGAACAAAGAAAAGTCATTCAACCACTGATAAGACAGTTCATATCTCTGTCCTTATTTGAGTAGCGTTTTATTTACCAGTTAGTGAATACCACTGAAACTGCTGATGTGCTTTTAAACAATGTATAATTGGACATATGGGGGAGGGGGGAGGAAAGGAGAATAGTAACTCATTCTACATCTTGTAAACCAATAAAGGATGTTGTATTTTGCCTGTAATTAGAAGGAATGGGCATTTTAGACAACTTCCTTTACTACAAAGATCAATGGAAAGAAACTGTAGTGGTTACCAGGAAGGAGCCTTTGATTAACAATCATTTATAAATGAAACTAAAAGCAAATCAAACCTGAGTACAAATAAACATACAAATCCATGACTTCCTTACTCATTATAGAATCTAAATTCAGTCTCCCAAATACTTTGGTTTATAACTACTTGTGTTCTGAGACTGTTAACATCTCTTCATACATGTTCTTTTAAAACTACATATTAAACACACATGCACAAAAATCCATTATATCTATGACAAACACTATCCCTTCCTGTTTTACATTCAACACTTAAATGCATAATGCCTCTGGTTTTTTTCAGGTTATTATTAACTAAGTACAATGAAATACCATAAATTCTGAATTCCAAGACTCTGTAGGGACTTGAGCACACTACTGTTGTACGTAAATGAGTGCTAATTATATGTGATCATACCTATTACTAAAAGAGGCCTAACCATTTCTATCCCCAAAAGTACCATTCTAGCACTTCTTTCTAATCTACTTGAAAATAGGACCCCGTTTTTAAAACAGTACATGATTTACACTTTTTACGCTTCAAACTAGCTTTGAGACCAACGGTCTGAATTAGTAATATTTTATTACAAATTCATAATCGGGTTCAATATAAGGCTTTCTGATCATACAACAGGTTTCTGAAAGCAGTATTATTTGAGCTATAATGATAGTAATGGGCAATAAGCCGTTAAGGATAACAGAAAACACTACCTTACCTAATATCAACCCTTCAGATAACAGAGATTGATTATTAGCAGCTCCAACATCCCAGGCGGCTTCAGAGTGAGGAAAGAGCTAAGCCGGGACTTAAGGGCATTTTGGAAATAGCTTGAAGTCACAAGCCTTTATGAATGGCACAGTGAGCCTAATAACCCGTTTAAAATCTAATTAACTTAGCATTCTAGAATAAAATGTAACAACTGCTTGTTACTGTTACTCCAACTCAATTCTGAATTTTACAAAAAGTTCACAAGAGGCTCTATAGACGTGAAGTGTGACAGGCACTGTAGAGCCACGAAAATTCCCATTCCTTCCTCAGTTGTTATAGACGAAGCACACGTTTTAAAAAAGCGAAATGGATTCCAAAAGCTTGGGGGGCCAAAACGCCTTTGGCGTCGAAAGACACCAAATCCCACTCTGCCGCAAATATGTTTTGACTAGAGGTTACTGTCTTCATACTTCAAGCGAAATCTGGATTACTTTTAAAACGGTTCCCCTAAAAAAAGTAGGAAAACTTGAACGTGCAATTCGGACTGTATTAAAGTGGATGATGGGGCGTGGGAGTAGCGAGAAAGAGTTTCCATCCAGGAAGCTTATATCTAGGGTATTAAAAAAAAAAAAAAAAAAAAGGAGCCAGAAGAATCTTCTGATTAAACGCTGGGTTGCAAATGAAACTTAACTGTGTCCTTTACGTCCCCTTAACTCCTATGTTCAGGTGGGAGGGCAAACAGGAGAAACCCCTTCTTTCAGACTTCGCCAAAATGCGCACTTGCATTGCATGAGGCTCGGGCCCTCCCACTCTCCCTCCTTCAACCCCAAATGCGTTTAAAGCACTGAGGAGACAGAGGGTGCGAAAGAGGGGGGACCCTAACAGCTGCCAACCCCTCGCCTCTGATCGCGCCCTTTCTCTCTACAGCTAATTTTTGCGCGAGGTGCACGGTTTGGAGTCTTCCTCAGTGTGTGCATCTGGAGGTGGAAAACAGGGGAAGATGAGCCCCGCTCTCACCCAGGGGAAGAGGAAGAGGAGGGAAAGGAAGCAAAGAAGTGGGCGCAGATTACCCGCGGGGCCCTCCTACGTCCGCACCCCGCTCGTGCAGGGCCCGCGTGCCCAGCGCCCTGGCCACCCTCTCCAGGCAGCCGCCGGGCCAGAGGGGGCGCAGCCCACACACCCGCGGGGGCGGCGAGACACTAGCCGCAGAGCCAAGAGCGAGTGACCACTCACCGCAGCGCGCCGAGCCCAGCAGCAGCAACACCACCAGGGGCCACATCTCCGCCCCCGACGCGGGGTCGCCGCCGCCGCAGGTGTCTGGAGCAGGCGCCGCCGCCGTTACAGGGAGGACCGACCGCCGCCTCCCGTCACAGTCAGGACCGGGTGCCCAGGCGGCTTGGCCGCGCGCAGGCGCGCTCCCGCCGCCCCACACCCGCTCCCCCTCCCGCGCGGGCCGCGCACGCGCGCTCGGCCTCGCCCCCTCCCCGCCGCGAGTGCTGTTGACGCGGCGCCTTCCCGACTCGCGGCTTCGAGTTCCCACTGCCGCCAGCTCCCGGGCGGTGGCGCGCGCCGGGCTTCCCGGTCACGCCCTGCCGCCCCAGTCCCCAGCACCCCCGTCAGTGTCCCCGCCCCGCACTGGAGGCTGAGCGCGTATTCCCACGCTCACCGGGGCCTCATTGCCCCTGTCCCTGTCTGCTGTTCCTTTTTTGCCTCCCGCACCGCCGTGGGCCCCACTGTCCTGCCTCCACTCGTCCTCTCCTGCTTTCACTCCCATCCTCACGCTTCAGGAACTACCGCCCCCAGGCGCTGCTCAGCCGGACCGCGGAGCCCCGGCCCCTCTCGAGCCCATGATCACTCGCCTCTCCCGGGGTCCGACGTCCTCCTGCGCGCTTGGACCTTGACGACTCCACGCCTCTCACTTCTGCCCGTTTCCCCCGAAGCTCCGCCGCCTGCCGCAGGAGCTCACACCGCGTGGGGGCGTCCCTACGCTTCCCCCCGCGGGCAGCAAGCCGGGGGCACCGCCCCGAGGGCAGGCAGGTGGCGGGCGCCTGTCCGCAGGGAAGTTCCGCTCGCCCGTCGTGGGCTCCGGCGCCCTCCTCGGTCCACCTGTCCCCATCTGCTTTTGTTTTCTTAGCGGCTCTCGGTTCTCAGCTTTTTCTCGCCTTGTTCTATAGTGTTTTCAACCTTTGAACGGGATTACTCAAACAAGTTCCACTCGCGGTGGTAAACACTTTGAGATGTGGTTAATTCTGGAACCCTAGGGGCGATCAGGCATGGTCGCAAACGTTAGCAGAAGTAACCAAGATGTCCCTTCCTGCAGAGTCACTGGGCCTGGTTAGTGATCTCGCCCTGTGCACTCCTCTGCGCAGTTTGGGTTTAGCTTGCTTGAAAACTGGGTTCAAAGTGTGGCTCCAAGCCACAATATGGACAAGGCCTTTGAATAGCTCACCGAATCACACAGGCCACATCATTCATGCTAAAGCAAAAGCCCTTTTAGAACTACCTTTAACATTTACCCTAAACGATGAAAACTCTTGTCAAAAAGTCATGCTCTGGTGACTACTCTGATGGCGTGCGTATCCTGTCCGCTCCCTTGGTTGTTTTTCTCTTACGCCGGAAAACAAAGCAATTTCCCACCGCAATGTTCCACTCCTCCAAATCCTCTACCCATGGCACTTCCTCCATTGCATCCCCATAGTAATAACATCCAGGAAATAAAATTACCACTCTGACCCTCTGTAGCAGTGTACTGTATAATATACTGTGTAACTCTTCCCTATGATTGTTTTTTGTGTAGACCTCTTCCCCACAGCGTTATCAATTCTTTAAAATCAGAGAGGGTATTTTAAGTATTCCCTTCTCCATGACTTCCTGTTGAACTGGGCAGACAGAAGGGGTTTTATAAAACTTGTTGATGTGACTTGAGGCAAGTGTTGCTCCAGTGAAATTTGATAGTTTTTTAATGATTAAAGAAAAAAAAGAGAGAGAGAAAGAAAGAGAGAAAGAGAAAGAAAGAAAGAAAAAGAAAAAGAAAAAGAATTGCCTTGCAGATATCTTATTAAAACAATGGTTAATAATTATGGTAGTAATGATTTGAATGGCAGCTTTGACACCCTGAGGCTACCAAAGAGACTGATGGATTCTCCTCCCACTGCTGCTTATGTGGATACAAAAGAATCATCCATCAGACTTTGAGCATTCGGGACATTGTGTATCACAGAGCAGCTGGTTGGCTAAATAAAGTTGTCTGCTGTCCCTGAGATCAACCACCCCCCCTAAAGCTGAAGAGTGACTGGGAAGGACTGTCCCCAGCTTTCAGAGGTAGAGATCAGTGATGCTCTATTTTATCCTGGGAGCTGCTGAGGCTATGTGCTTACTGTAGCTTTGCGCAGAAAATGGAATAAGCTTAAGTCAGGTAAAGGAGAGGCCACCTGGGTGACCACCTCTGCTCTTAAGAATCTAGCTGGGATAGGTTTTGATGGTGGGGCAGGAGGAGGCCTGTTCCAGGAGAGACAATCCAAAGCAACCTACGTAGGTTTGATGATCTTCTCTCTGGGATAACCTTGGGCTCCTTTCCCTAGTATCTAACCACCTCACATTTGTGTTTCCCTTGTAACATTTGCAAGCATTTTTATTTGGATTTTGAGCTCATCTTATCTTTATGTGATGGGTTTTCTTGGATGGAAGACAAGGGAGTAGTGCATAGAATGTTTTGAACAGAGGTAATACACATTAGGTATATTACCTAAATTAATCTTCGTTAACAGCCTTAGAATGGGTATTATGATCTTCACTTTAGCGATGACAAAGGGAAAAAGGGATGATGAGCACATTGCCTGTGGTTCTGTGTGATACTTACCTCTCATTTGCGTCTAACTCCCTTGCCCTCTTTTTCCTACTTTTTCTTTTCACTCTGTAATGTCAAAGATGTTATAGTTTCCCCTTTGTAGATGAATAAACCTACAACCCCCAAATAATTGCTACCCTTTACCATTATCAACACCCTTACAGATGAGGAAAGTGAAGCTTGCTCACAAGCTCAGGGAGGGGATGGTGGTTGGTCTGACTCCAAGGCCAATGAAAATGTTCACAAGCTTCCCTTCTGAATTCATGGTCAACTCCCCTTTCTTTCACTTTCTATCTTAACAGTACATATACTTTTATCTTCCTCCCCAAACCTACATGCTACCACATAGCTCATATTGATATGATATTGTCTAAAACTTTATATTGATACAGTTGTATCCTTACTGTAATTTTTCATTCAACTAGACCTTTTTTTCTGCCCCATGTTGGTGTGCCATGCAGTGCCATGCATTGTCCCCGATACTCCTGAGAGTTAGCTCAGAACTGTACCTGCCTAGCCTGTGCTTTGTGCAGAGCCAGATGAACCTTTCTACATAAGTGGACCCACGTCAAAGGATCCCACAGTAGACCAAAGCCCAGGATAACCCCAGTGTAAGTTAAGTCCCCCTTCTCTGTATTTTTAGTCATGTTTGGTGCATATGAGTTACCTTATTATATTGAAAGTACCTGTTTGTGTTGCTGTCTTCAAGTTCAATAGTGACTCCTTCCTAGACTGTAAGCCCAATGAGGGGAGAGACCACATGAGTCCTATTCATTGCTAGTCCCATTGCCTGGCATATAATAGGTAATCAACAAGTGGTTGTTAAAAGGGTGAATGAAATAATTATAAATAACCTCTCAAGGCCAGGAACTCCATCTTCTATGATTGTCTGGCAAATTACCCATCATAAGGGGATGTTCCATTCTGAATTTCTGTGAACCGAACTATTGAGCTAACCCTGGTGCTTATCTGGTATACCAGAGGTTTTTATCACCACTAAGTTCCAAGTTTTTGGTTTATCAATCATCAAGCTTGTTGCAGTACATGGTGAATATTATCTCTCTTCTTAGCGTCTGAATATGATTTTTTTGGGGGGGTTTGTTTTTTGTAATGAAGATTCTTGTATTTTTAACACTCCTGGCCAGTGGGATACTAGCTAACTTCCGTGCCCTGGTCAGGCACTTTACACTCGTAACAATGGACTTTTCCATGCTGGGACTTTCTACTTTTAGGCTTCTGTGCTTCAATCATGCTGTTCCCTCTGCTTCACATGTCCTTCCCCACATTTTCTTCTTCTCTCTCCAACCCAGAGAATTCCAGCTCATCCTTCAAGGCCAAGATCAAATTTTACCTCCTCCAAGAAGCCTTTCTCAACCCTACTTTTCCTTTTTCGCATAGCTCTCCACCACTTTTCAGGTCTAATGACCTCTTCCGTTATATTATACTTTGTTCATGCTGCTAATAAAATGTGTCAATATATATTTCTTTCTACATACCTGTCTCCTCTTCTATCATGTTAGCTAGAAAAAAAGTGAAATGTTTCTGAGTATATTTGTATCTCCAGGGTCTGGCACAGTGCCTGGTTGAGATCTAAGGCTGTGCGTGTGTTAAATCAATCAAGAGAAATCAGTGTGCTATGTCGTATACAGAAACGCTTTAGCCTAGGTTGGAGTTACAGCCACATACTACCAGTTAACCTTGGACATGTTATGTAACCTTTCTGAGCCCTAGTTTCCTTTCCTCACTGTAAAAACTAGATGATAAAATGATAAAAATAATAGAAATTAACTCTTCAAATTGCCTTGAGAATTTAGTGTTAACACTTTTACAGTTACATAGAGCTGTGCCTGGTGCACAGTAATCCCACAATCAATATCAGCTCTTTTGATTACAATCTTCTTACAGTGAGATGGGTCTCCTAGATGGGCAGTGAAGAGTATTTCAGAAAGATCACCAATTACTGATCTGGAGCCCTGCAAAATTACTGTGGGTTGGTGAACTATCTACAGTTTTGATTTAAGCTAGAGGCACATGTCTGTACCCAGTGGGTAGGCCTTAATCCTCTTGCCCTTCTGCACACTGTGTTCGTGATTGAATGCTGAGGGACCCACAGGTCTGTCGCCTGGCTCAGGGCCCAGTGTCCTAGGATGTTATTTCAACTTGACCCAGTTACTAAAGCATAGGAGTCCCAGTCATTAAATAAAGCCGTGTAGCAATGAGGGTCTGTGTTCTCCGGGCAAGGACTGGGTTTGGTTGGTTAGGCAGCTGGAAGATATCGACGTGTGACTGGGGAGATGCATTTGGCTTAGGGAAATGGAAGGAAGGCTCCAGCAGCAGGAAATGATCTTCTTCCTCGCCCATGCTTCAATTAAGGGCAAATACTCGAAATAGAAACTGCCTCCCAGTAGGAGGATGGTAAGTAGGACTGAAGGTTTCTGGTAAGAGATATCCTACCAGAGAGGTGACCACCTGATCTGGTGTGAATTTCCTTGTGGATGTCAGATGTGCACTGGCTTGTGTTGCCTGGGTCAGGGAGAAGCACAGCGTGTCCTGCCCCTCCTGCTGCTGCGGCTGGCGGCTACCCCTGTGGGGGGGCCCGTACTTAAGACCGCGGGAAAGCGCTAGAGAAAGGCAGCTTCTACTTTAGGTTGTAAAATGGCCGAAGGCTTATTTCTTTAAGAGCACATAACATTTGGGGTCCTGGAAAAGCCCCTTGTATCTTGCCTAACTCTCCTCTCTGAGGGCAGGTAACATACATATAGCAGGTCACACTATGTACCGAGACCTCACCATGCTAGTGTGTCATTTTCTATGGCTGCCAGAACTAATTACCACGAGTTTAGGCACTTAAAATAACACCCATTTATTATCTCACAGTTCTGTAGGTCAGAAGTCCAGTGGGCTCAGCTGGTTTCTCTGCTTCTGGTCTCACAAGGCCAAAATCAAGGTGTCGACTGGGCTCCTTTCCCTTCTGGAGGTTCTAGGGGAGAATTCGTTTCCAGGATCATTCAGGTGATTGGCAGAATTCAGTAGCTATAGGACTGAGGTCCACATTTCTTTGCTGGCTGCCATCTAGGGGTGCTCCTGATCACCTAGAGGTCTCTTTTGGGTCATTGTGTATAGTTGCATGTAGTCTCAGAACATGTCAGAACTAGCAATGGTACACAAAATCCTTCTTTTGTTGTCATATTTCTTCTGTCTCCCCTTATTCTGCCACATTTCTATGACTGACTCCTCTGCCTTCCTCTTCTACTTTTAAGTGCTCAAGTGATTAGATTGGGCCCCTCAGGTAATCCAGGATAATCTCCCTATTTTAAGGTCTGTAACCTCAATCACATCCACAAAGTCTCTTTTGCCATGTAAAGTAACATATTCTCAGACTCCCAGTGATTAGGGGCTTGGAAATCTTTGAGAGGCATTATTCTGCCTACCACAGTTAGGTTCTTTTATATTTATGTCCCTCAATCCTCATCACAGCCCAATAAGGGAAGCCTCATTATACCCATTGTGCATGTGTAGAAACTGAGGTTCAGAGAGGCTTATATCACAGGTAAGAGATAGTGGAGCTGCAGTTCGCATCTTGCTTCAGAGCTCACACTCCTTCCTCTGCCAGAGGGAAGGAATAGTGCGAGCAAAGCAATTGCATGATCTGTTGCTCTCGCTGCAGTTCCCACTATTGTTTCACTAGCGCTGTTTCTCAACTTAGCGCGGTAGTCACCACTGTGTCCACCAAATTTCCAGTTCTCTTCCTAGGTCCCAGATAAGTGTATCCACTAGGCATCAGCAGAAAACAGGTGGCACACTCAAATGAAGTGATTTAGAAGAGATGGATTAAGGTGGTGGTCCCCAACTCCCTAGCTGTGGACTAGTATTGGTCCGGCTGGTTAGGAACGGGGCAGCACAGCAGGAGGTGAGCGGTGGGCGAGCGAGTGAAGCTTCATCTGCCGCTCCCCATCGCCCCCCATCTCTCGCATTATGGCCTGAACCGTCCCCCCCAACCCCATCCGTGGAAAAATTGTCTTCCACAAAACTGATCCCTGGTGCCAAAAAGGTTGGGGACCCCTGGATTAAGGGACTGTTTACAAGGATGTGGGTGGGGTTAAAGGAAACAGACAAAGAAAGGCAAGAGATGTTAGCTAACAATAGCTATTGCTCCCAGGTGCCTAGGTCTGGAGGTGCAAGAGGAGGAAGTGGTCACCAGAAAGAGAAAGGAGAAACTGAAGGAGGGCTTCCAGGCAAGAGCTGTGGCCTTTGATAGAGGAACACAGCCACTACCAGCCTGCTGGAGAGGAAGGTGTCAAAGTAAGTAGTCAGCCTTCACTCCCTCCCACCCTCTGAATTCCTGCTGTGGCCAATTCTCAGCTAGAAGCCAGGGGGGAAAAGCTCTGCTTAGGCAGTTCTTGAAGTTCAGCTTTCCAGGCTCAGGAGAGTATGGAAGGGTGGAGAGTTGACCTGAGGGAGAATATCCAGCACAGCAAGACTATCCCTCCCTATCCCCTTGAAACTGGGTAAGACTGACTTTGCCCAGTGTATTAGTTTCCTAGGGCTGCCCTGACAAATTACCGTAAATGAGGGGGGCTTAAAACAAGAAAAGTTTATTCTAGAAGTCTGAAGTCAAGGTGTCAACAGAGCCCTGCTCCCTCTGATGGCTCTAGAGAAGAATCGTTTCTTGCCTCTTCCTAGCTTCTGGTAGACGCTGACAATCCTTGGAATTCCTTGATGTGAGCTGCAACACTTCACTCTCTGCCTCCATCCCCACATGACCTTCTGCTCTGTCCATATGTCCTCTCTTCTTACGAGGACACCAATCATTAGGTTAGGTGTCCAACCTAAATTTAGTATGATATCATCTCCAGATCCTTAACCATCAATAAATACATCAGCAAAGGCCTTATTTCCAAATAAGGTCACATTCTGAGGTACCAGGAGCGGACATGAATTTGGAGGGGAGACTATTCAACTCACTGTAGCCAGTAAAGTGTGTTAGTTCTGGGCATGGGGTTTGCTACTATCTCTTTCCCTCCCCCGTGGCAATTAGCAGTGCTCCAGAGAGTGGCTGCTCCCTCAGCCTGGGTCCCGGAGTGAAGATGGAGCAAAGCGGAGCCCCAGCTGATCTACAAGGGAAACGCAACAAGAATAGAAATAAGTGTGTCATCTCTCCTGAAGGGATAGCATCTGAAGTATTTAATGACCACAGTCCAGCCCTTCAGAGATATTTCCAGCAGCTAATGCAGCTCCCCATTTCCTTCCTTACATACAAAAACACCCTTGAATACTGGCGTTAACCAAAACCACTCTGCAAGCTCACTGTTCCTCTTAGCTCCAGCTCCACTGGCAACATTTTACTGCTTACCATTCCTCTTTGGGGCCAAGGTGTAGAAAGAAATGGATTTTAAAGACAGCCTTTTGTATCCTTAGATGGGCACGTTTTCTAGAAAAGAAAGAATGAAGGCTAGAGCACATGGGTGTTCTTTGAAATTAGCTGCAGAGAAACTGTGTACATTTCAGGCTGACAGTCTCATCTCCGTCTCCAGTTTCAGAAGAATTCCCCACCTGCAGCAGCTGGGAATGTCTGCTGAGGAACCTTTGTTCTCCGCCAAAACCAGGGCTCCCTACGTGTGCTCCTCCCCCCGTCCCCTACTATGGCCACAGCACAAAATTACTCAAGACACTGTGCCTCGTGAGGTTTGCTTATTGATGCTACATGAGTTCCCTGGGTACATCTGTCAACTTACTTTTCTCTAATACTTACTGGTCTAATTGCTATGGGTGTGGGCCAGAGACTCAAACTATCATCAGATGGGCTTTAAAAGTGAAGTGGATAAACTAGGATCAAACTGCCAGACAAGACACATGTACATATTTGGAATCATGAGAAGGGTTGCCTGATTCCATGTGCCTTTAACCTCACTTATCTGTCTGTCTTGAATGGCAGCCTGGACTTGAAGTCTCCCACATGCCAACTGCCACTGCTGCTGCAGCTGCAACTTCTACTCAGTTTCTCCCAACCATAGGTCCCATGAACCCCAATAGTAGGAGGAAAAGAAAAAATTATTGCAACACTGTGCTTAGAGGGATGGTTCTCTAAGCATGGTATGTGGATCACCAGCATCCATAGCACCTGGGAACTTGGACCTTACCCCAGAAACTCTGGAGTGGGGACTAGCAATCTGTGTTTTAGGGAGTCTTCCAGGTGATTCTGGTGTATACCAAAGTTTGAGAGCCACCAGCTTAGGGTTTGATCTCAGAAGTCAGGTGGCCTGCCTAGGAGGTCATCCATCTTGGTAAAAATATCATCAGCTCCTCTGTCCCCTTTGATTTGCTGGGAAAGACCCACATGTAGTACAGTGGAGAATCCCTTGGAACCCCGGTTATCTCCTGGCCCTCTGGGCATTTTGTATTTGCTGTAGGTCACAGGTTCTACCCGGGCTGCTGTGGCAGTGACCTGGAGACAGAATCATGACGGCCACGAGAGAAGCATCTCACATGGGAGCAGGGCTTCTCTGACGTCTCATGGTGAAAGAGCACATATCCCACCTCGTTCTGAGAGAAACAGATGTGTGCTTTAAAGAGGCTTGAGGATCTCTTCAGTTCTATATTTAGTGAGTTTAGGAGTAGTTTAAGAACTGGTTTTATTGTAGCTTACAAACGGCCTTTCTTGTGTGTCCATCAAAGTACTTAGGACCTGAAATCTGTGCTAATCTCTTGAGTTTCCACTTACAAGATGCCATTTTGATAAAATGTAGAAATCTTCCATATGGTTATGTAATTGTGCTTCTTTGTCTAGAGAATGAACTAAATGAAACTGGGGGATCCCCTGGAGAAAGGGCAGATCAGTACCCATTTCACCAGATGACAAATTCAGAGGCACCCACGAGTCAGCATGTAAAGTAGGGGAGAAACGAGTCGTACTCTATCATAATTTAAAAGAAAATGATGTGTTCATTTTAAACAGTCACAGGGGCTAGACCACCTGGAGCTGGCTCTGGTAAACTAAGGTAAAGGGCTCGTCTTAACCTGCTCTATCACTGGGAGGTACGTGGCATTCTTGTCAGGGGGAATGCATGAGCGCTCCTTCCTCTGGAGATGAGAGAAGGGCTCCTGATGGACGAATCAGTCAGGTTTGCTAATGGATATATTCCTCTCCTTCAGTTGTTCAGATGATTCTCTTAATTTTGTCAGCAGTACTGGATTGTCTAAGAAAGTCCACTGGTTTCCTTGCACAGCATAAAATCTTGTGAACTAGGAATTTTATTTTTTACCCTTTTTTGGCGAAAAGGTTGCATTTCTCAAGCTCTTCCTCCTTTCCACTCTCAGAACCCTCACTGTGATTTGGAGCATGGTAAATATGGTCCCAGAAGGCCAATTGAACATGCTTGTGATTTGTGCTCCAATAGTCACCTCCCCTTTCCCTGTCTCCTCTCTTTGGGGGGCTAAGTCTATGCCTATCCAGCTTCCTTTCCCTCCCCAAGAAGTGGCTTTGTGCCAGTGGAACTAGAAGCTAGATGAAAAGGTATCAAAGCACTAAGGGAAGGAATCAATGGTAATATATGTAAGTGTGTGTATATATCACAAGTGACAGGCTCATTTCCATGCAAGTTAAGATATTCTCAGTGCCTCTAATTGATGCCCTGCATATCTGTGCACACACACACACTCTGATGGGGATATACATGGCTGGATTCACCCTGTAGAGGCAAAGTGGACAGCTGCCCATGGGCTGGGGTTTGATTTTAATCTAGGGTCCTCTCGGTGACTACCCCCGCTGGCCCAGGCCCTTTGCCTGTTGGGAATTCCCACATCACTGGCCTCTTTGGATTCCGGCACTGAAAGTTGTTTAAATGCAAATTATTTTCTAGGTGGTAGAGACATTATTATTCATTAATATTTGGGTTTTAATGAGTTTATCAGCTTAGAAGAGAACGGGCCAGAGTCTTTTGGTAATAGAAGCCAGAGAGATATGTTTTAATAACGATAGGTGGAAAAGAAAGAGTGAGATTGGAAATACTACAGAAACTATAGCCATAGGCTCAAGGAATAGCACAAGGACACTAGTTACATGGTAAGGCGTAAGATGGAAATAGGAAAGTGGGAAATAAGGTGGCTCCTTGAGTCCACAGGTCATTTCTGCCAGGTCCTAGAGATTCTTTCCTAGGCAGGAGTGTTTGTAGAAACCCTTACTGAGACACTGCTAAATTTCACATTTGCTTTGGCATCACTATTTCCAAGGATTTATTTAGTTATTTAAAGATGTTTATTGAACACCTAGTACATACCTAGGCACTGTGGATGTATCAGAACAACAGAACAGACAGAACCCAACCCTCAAGGAGCTTGCCTTTTAGTGTGGGTTGCGGGGGGTGGGCAGCGACAGCAGACACAGTACGTAAGGGAAGTGTGGTAAGTTAAATGTGATAGAGGCTCTGGAGAAGAGAAAAGCAATGAGAGGGGCTGGGGAGGGAGTGCCATTTTAAATAAGGTGGTCAGAGAAGGCTCACTAGAAGCTGACATTTGAGTAAAAAGTGAGTAAGGAGTAAGGAAGCCACACAGATGTCCACGAGGAGATCATTTCCAGCAGAGGGGAAAGTAAATGCAAGGTACTGCATCAGGAGTCTGGCTGGCTTGTTTGAGGAAGAGCAGGGGTGCGGGCGGTAGGCGGATCTGTGGGCAGGGCAGTGGACAGTGTGGTCAGACGAGAGTGAGCACAGGGGAGAATAGTTGGGGATAAGGTCAGAAGACCATGGGGAGTCCAGTTCACACAGCACCTTATAAGACTTAACTTTGAGTGAGAGAGTTTTGGGGGGCAGTGTCATTATACAACCTTCAATTAATAGGCTACTGCTGGGGTCGGCCAGAGATGGCAAATGTCCTCAGTAGGTCACGAGGTCTCTGTTGCAACTCCTTGACGATGCTGTCATAGCACAAGATAGACTAATGAGTGTGGCCGTGTTTCAGCAAAACTTTATTAACAAGAACAGGGGGCAGGCCAGATCTGGCCTGTGCTGATCCTTGAGTTGCTGCAGTAACCCACCGGAGAGATGAAGGTGGTTTGGGCCAGGGTTGTAGAAGTGAAGTTGGATCAGATACTGGCTACCTTTTGAAGGTAGAGCCTGCAGGGCTTTCTGTCAGACCAGATGTGGGGTGTGAGAGAAACCAAGGAAACCGAGGAGAGAAGCCAAGGGCGACTCCAAGGTTTTTGGCTTGAGCAACTGGAGAAATGGGGTCACCACTACGGAAATAAATGGAGAAAACCTAGTGGGGAGGTTCGGTGTGGGATTGAGGGGAGGGTATCAGGAGTCAGTTTGGGAAATGAAAATGTAAGATGCATTTAGGATAAAGGAATTGGATCATATGTTCCCTAACTCTCCATCCAGCCCTAATACTCTATCATTCCACAACTGTGAGAGAATGAACATCTACCCTAGTGGCTTCTGCGGTAATTGTGTTCTTCAGGGAGACCTTCCACGCTGCATTACTCCATCTTTCCCAAATGCAACTGGTGATTATGCAAGCTAGAGATCAGTTGCTGGAAGGGAGAAGCGCTGAAAGGGAGGCAAATGCCAGCTGAAACTACCGGGGGGGACTTGGAAGAGTGGCAGGAATGGTGTACGTGCCCGGGCAAGTTCCCGTGTATCTTAGTTTCCTGGAGGTTATTCATACTGGAGGGTTGTCAGCCCACCAGGCTAAGCATGTTCAGTTTGTTTTCAGAGAAAAAGCAAAGCATCTTCTTCGACTTCACCTCCGCTCCACCCTCAAAACGGCCACGCTTCAGACCCACTCACCCTCTGCATAGATACCCCAGAGTTGGGCGCTGATCCTGACGGCCGGGGGGGGACCCGTGGGACACAGACATGGTCTTTGCTATCAGCTTCTGCAGGCAATTTTCTTCCTCTTCTTTCTCATCTCTCCTCCCTGGGAGATATGTCTTCTGTCTGCCCAAATTCTTTCCACCCCAGAAGTGGCTCAGTGCCAGTGGGGTTGTTTACTGTGTGGGGAGCTGGCAAACCACTTTGGGAGTGAGCTGATAGTAATAGATTTAAAATACGAGCATTTATCAGAGCAGCAGATGGAGGCAGCAGAGTGGAGCTCCTAGAACGGAGGGCAGGGAGTGTTTCATTCAAGTGTAAAGCATCCGCCATCTAGACTCAGCTGGCACCAGCTCAGGAAACCGGTGAAGAGAAGGAGGAAAACAAAAAAGGCCACCTTTGTGCTAGGTTCCGGAGGTCACAGCATTCCCTGACCGCTCGTCCTCGGTGTCTCAAAGACTGCATTCACTCCAGCATGGGAAGGAAAACGCTTCTTGGTTGTTTTCCTTAACATATTTTACTTCCCTAAAGCTTACTAATTTTCATAAAAATTCCGAAGCTCAGAACAGATGGAAATATAGACCATTTCATTTATGTATGTGTGCATTAATTCGTTCGACAAACACTTATTACCTGCCTAGACATGCCAGGAGCTGTGGCATACTCTGGGACAGAGAGCCAGGCAGATGTATAGGTTGTTGTTGTCATTCTTAAATATTACAACTGTCAGAAGTATTTTCGTTTTAATTTTTTACCACCATCTCCACAACCCACCCTAAAAGTACAAATACATTCAAGACCTATTCTATTTACTGTTTGAACTAAAGGAGCATATTTTTTGGTGGTAAATTTCCTTAGGGCCCAAGTACTATACTTCATACATTAGTGGGGAAAAAAACCCCCATGATATTAATTTCAAATCATCTGTTTGAGAAGTGTATTATTTTTATCATGTCAGGGTAAAGTCGATAAATTAGAAAACACTCAGTTGTTGTCTAATCTCCAATCTACATGCTCCTAGAGTTGTTCTTTTTATTTATTTATTTTTTGTTTGTTTGTTTTAAAGTCATTTATTCATCAACCGTTGTTGAACGTTTATTCAGTTTCAGATTGTGTGATTCCTTGGGCAGGTACGAAGGTGACTGATAGACATTCCTGCCCTACACACCTGCCCTCCTGCACTACAAGGGCCTGAACCAGAACTACCTTCAGGAGAGCTAGGGACCATGGAAGGAAAGAGCCAGGGAGCACCAGGGTTGGAGAGGGGGATGGTGGTGAGGCTGACCGAGGCTTGAAGGAAGGTCTAGACTGGATTAAGCTGACCAACAGTTCTCAGCAGGCCAGGTATTGCTCCTTCCAGGAGTTTGAGAATCTTAGGGGGTGTTTCTGGTGGTCGCTGATGGGAGGCATTTAGTGGATGAAGACCAGAGATGCTAGATGTCCTGCTATGCATGTCTCGGTCCTATATCGCAAAGAACAATCCTGCATCCAACATGATGTTTGAGTGTGTCCCGCCAGACATTTATCTGGGTGAAAATTTGGTTATAATTATCTGAACCTAAAATCCAACTCGTGTCACATATAAACACAAGATACACTTTGCACAGTTTTAATAAAAATTGCATTTCCAGGAATCCGACCCTCCATGAGTCAAAGATTGCGTTCTGTTCTTTTTGGAATTTTGCCAAGAGTCAATCACCATCTTGAAAAGTCACATCACTGACTGTCTCATTGATCATGGTATTTGTTTTGCCAATACAATACACCTGAATTGGTACATTTGTATCTCTCAATCCCCAGTGGTTCTAGGCAAACATTTGTTATGTCTTTGAGTGTAGTTGTGCCCAAGCATTTACATACAGAAACACGTATTTTATTCTGTACTACTTGCATTTTTTTCCTATTACAGTTAAAGTATGATTTTGGATTGTTTAAAATTATGAGTGTAGGTATGTTACCCATGACATTTGTTGCAAGATAGTAAAAAGCAGGTTACTTTTTAAAAATATATAAAAAAGGGGCATTGGGTTTCTAAGGTGAGAACCAGTGAGAGGGGCAAAGTAGGTGGAAAAAGCATTCTAGGCAGTACTCTAAAATGTGAATAACAATCGCCTGGAGACTTTGCTAAAATGTGGATTCTGATTCAGGAATAAGCTCCTGGGTGACGCTGATGCCGCTGGCCCACGGACCACACTCTGAGTAGCAAAGGAGAGGAAGTGGCAGGTGTGAAGGTATGAAGTCTTGGAAGAGTTTTACCAGGAACCTGGTATAATCAGAGCACAAAATGCGAAGGGTTGTATGGTGGGAGATAAAGAGGGAGGCAGGGTCAGAGCAGGGAGGACCATGGCCACCCTCTTTTGACTTCCTTTTGTAGACAATAATGTGCCCTGAAAGGATTTTAAGCAGAAATGTGTAATGTTACATCTCTGCCACCATGTGGGATGGCCCTTCTGGATGTAGGAAGTCCAGTGAGAAGGTTTTTGCAATTAAGTCTCGTGAGAACATAGAAATAATAAGGACCTGACCTGAGGAAGCCATAGCAGAAGTGGAAGGAAGAACACAAGCTTGACGATTTGGAGTTAGATTTACTGGGACTTGGTGATTGATTGAATGTGGATGGTAAAGGACAGGAAGGATGAAGAATGACTTGCAAGCTTCTAGCATGAGCTCTAGGTGTATAATGATGCTATTATTGACCAGCATTGGGAGCAGAGGAGGGCATACAAGCTTGGGGGCAATGTTTAAGGAGATTGATTTTCAGATAAATGAACTCCCAGCGCCTATCCTATCAAAAACTAGAAAGATGTCCGATTGGGCTTTGATGTGAGGACTTTTATTGAGCATATTGTGGAGAAAAAGAACCCTGTACACTGTTGGTGGGAATGTAAATTTGTGCAACCACTATGGAAATTAAGGTTTGGAGGTTCCTCAAAAAATTAAAAATAAAATATTATATGATCCAGCAATCCCACTTCTGGGTATATTCTCAAAGGAATTAAGATCAGGATCTCAAAGAGATCCTGCACTCCCATGTCATTGCAGCATTATTCACAATAGCTAAGGGATGGGTACAACCTAAATGTCCATCAACAGATGAAAAGATAAAGAAAATGTGGTATATACACACAATGGAATATTTTTCAGCCTTTAAAAAGAAGAGAATCCTGCCATTTGTGACAATATGGATGGACAAGGAGGACATTATGCTAAGTGAAATAAGCCAGACACAGAAGGACAAATAATACATGATACCATTTATATGAGGAATCTAAAATGGTCAAACTGATAGAAGCAGAGAGTGAAATGGTGGTTGCTGGTGCTGAGGGAAGGCAGAAATGGGGAGGTGTCATCTAAGGGCACAAAGTTTCAGTTATACAAGATAAACAAGTCCTAGAGATCCACTGTACAACAAAATGCTTACAGTTTACAATACTGTATTATATACTTAAAAATTTGCTAACACGGTAGCTGCTACATGTTATTACAAAAAATTAAAAATAATAAGCGAGAGGGCAGGAGGAAACTTTTAGAGGTGATGAATATATCTATGGCATAGATTGTGGTGATGGTTTCATGGATATATACGTATCTCCAACTCATAAAGTGGTATACACAAACTACCTACAGCTTTTTGTATGTCAACCAAACCTCAATCAAGGACTTCCCTGGTGGCGCAGTGGTTAAGAATCCGCCCGTCAATGCAGGGGACACAGGTTGGAGCCCTGGTCCGGGAAGATCCCAAGTGCTGTGGAGCAACTAAGCCCGTACGCCACAACTACTGAGCCTGCGTGCCACAACTACTGAAGCCTGCATGCCTAGAGCCCGAGCTCCGCAACAAGAGAAGCTACTGCAATAAGAAGCCCTCGCACCGCAACGAAGAGTAGCCCCTGCTCACCGCAACTAGAGAAAGCCAGTGCGCAGCAGAGAAGACCAGCACAGCCAAAAATAAATAAATTTTTAAAAAAGATTATTATAATAATAATTAAAAAAAAAACTCAATCAAGTGGCTTTTAAAGAAGTGTATTGTATTTCACTCTAATGGGCATCACACATACAGGTGTCCTTTTGCCATACTCTAGTGGATTTCTGAAGGAGTGGGGGAGGAACATGTACAATTCCTACAAGCTCCATGGTTGTCCAGGCCAGGTGTTAGGATGAGAAGAAAAGGGGCAGTACTAACACACTTATTTTATTATGAAAGTGGATGAAGTATAATCATCTGGTAGGTGTCAGAAAGTAGAAGACACAGGTGGAATGAATTCCTGCTTCCCAGAGTTGATCTCTGTCTCTGTCTTTGTCTCTCTCTCTCTCTCTCTCTCTGTCTCAACACACACGTGCACGCACACACACACACACACACACCAGAGTTCTGTCTTTGTGGTGCCGCCAGTTTACAGACATTGGCATGGCAGGGAGTTTGAGGTGGTCCTGTATGGTCAAGGGCCTGGCATCCCCCTTCTTGTGTTTAATTGTATCAAACTCCACAAATGCCATGAGCAACTCGTCTTCTTGGAGTGCTCAGGACCAGTCCTTGCCCGTAATCTTAAATTGCCTTATATCTCATTTGATTTTCACAATGACTCTAAGAATAAATTTTGTAAATGAGGAAACAAGCTCATAGAGGTCAGGTAATTTGCCTAAGGTCACACAGAGAGAAGAAATGACAAATCTAGCCTTGACCCCATTTCCTTTCTTACTCAAGCTGTGATTCATTTCCTTTAACCTCTCCCAGTTACACTGAAATAACCGCTGTCCCTCTAACACCCCATGCTGCTTTACACCTCTGCACACACTGCGTACTTCTGCTCGGAATCCTCCTCTCTGATATTCAGCTGTCAAAGTCCTGCCTAGTATTCTGTCAAAATTCTACCCAGGGACCCTCATATCTGCGGAGATTCTTCTGAGCCTCCTGCCTTGATGCCCTGTACACATTCCCCTCTTGCACGCATCACGCTTCACTGTAATGATGTGTTTACACATCCCTCCCTCTCTCCAGGCTGTGAGCTTCTGGAGGCAGGGCCAGTCTTAGTGTTCTTGCCTCACTGTGTCGGGCAGATATTACTGTCCAGTAAGGTCTTTTGAGCTAAACTGGTGTGTACAGTCCCTAGTGGGTTCTCAGTAAATGTCACTGGACATAATAGTGCCTGGGAAGAACAAACCGGTTTCTAGAGAATGTAAACACTAGCAATGGGAAAAAAAAAAGTGGCTTGGAAATTCATAATCTTTGAACGCATTATTTATGTATGAAACTTTTAACGATTGTCTTTCTCTCCTGTAATCCTTCACCATTAATATTAGGCTTACTTATTAAGTTTAGTTTATTGGGAGTCAATATTTAATTTAAAAATGTAATTCTTATTAGGGTTTTAATAAATAACATGTAATAACTGCCAATGATATTTTAGCATATAAAACACTTACTTTTTAACATAATTAATTTTTAAAGAAAATGTAATAGAAAAATTACTCTGCATGCAACTCTACACCTTGACCAAGTTTTAGGTCTAATCTTATCTCTGATTCTCTTTGTGTTTCTCATTCCACAGCTTTCTCTCCTTTTTTCTTCCTATTATTTCTTCAGTAAGGGTTATGTGAAAGAAGATGGACTTTCTTCAGGGCTACAGTAATGTGGGGGAAACAACACTGACTAAAGAAAGACAACAAAATATAGTTACTTTTAATATATAGGAAGATATAAAAATGTCTACAAATAAACATTTTTGGGTTTAAACTTTAAAATTCCATTTTTCTATAGGCTGTGGTTAATTTTATTATAAATTAACAAGTATTTAAAACATCTGCAATGCTGCCTGTCCTGGCTTTTGTGATTCAGAAGAGGTTCTGGGGTTTTGGGTTACACACACACACACACATTCACACATTAATATCTCTCTAAAAGCATTTGACTAACAGATACACACAACTATATATAAAATAGATAACCAACAAGGACCTACTTTATAGCACAGGGAACTATATTCAATATCTTCTAATAACCTATAATGGAAAAGAATCTGAAAAAGAATATATATATGTGTGTGTGTGTGTGTGTGTGTATGTGTGTGTATATACACACACATACACACACACACACACACACATATAGCTGAATCACTTTGCTGTACACCTGAAACCTTGTAAATCAACTATACTTCAATAAAATAAATAAATAAATAAAACAAAAACCAAACCAAACCAAACCCAGATGCAAACTAATGTCCTTAGCAAGACATCTCAATTAGTAAATTGTAAACTTTCACTGTCAACTCTAAAAAAAAAAAGAAAAAAACTCCCTAAAAGCATCTGTTAGAATCTTCAGGGAACAGTCACTCAGATAACCACAAGTAATGTTAGTTTATCATACAACCATGTTTCTCAAACTGAGGTCACCACACCTCCAAGGACTACATGAGTCACTGGCCAGGAGTTTATGGGAAGCAACTGAAAAAAAATGTGGCACATCTCCTTAAGTTGTTAATTTAAATTAATGGATTAAACATTATTTTTGTATAAAAACCAGTACAGATCTCTTGAGGAGAATGCAAATTTCTCATGAAATTTTAAAGATAAAAATAACAAGAGACTGCAAAGAAATGTTGAACTTGTGATAAGCTGCTTGGGCTGTGTCCCAGACTGCTAGTAGTACACAGGATTTTCTTTTCTTTAGTTAAGTGGAAAGGTCAGAGAAGTATTGTATAGGATTCACATAGAAACAAGGACAATAGCAAGAGCTGCACAACAAAATGTTGGAGATTGGAATGTTGTTCAAAGAACAGAGCGAGCTAAAAAAAAAAAAAAAAAATCCAGGATGGCTCTAGCAAATGAACTATATTGACATCACCTCAGCAGGTGAATGCTTCATCCTCTGCACTTAAGATAACTCTGTCTAGGGTCTATATGACTGCTTCGACAGCTCTTACTGCCACCAGCCAACCACCCTCTCCATTCCTTTATATATCTTTTGCTTTCTTCTTTCTTATTGCATTTGCCTTCTAATAATTTTAGTATATCCAGTAGTCTTTCATATCCTTTCCAGCCTACTCTCTTTCTGGGTATCTTTTCTTCTGCTCCATCTTTCAAATGCTCAAACCAATTTGCGTATTACACGTAAAACTCTCCAAAGAGGGAATGTAATTCCTTCATTTAATCACCATTATCCCTATTTTGACATAGATTTTGTGCCAAGCTGCCTCATAGAGCACCAGCCAACCTACATGTTGCTTGCCCTTGAGTTCAGTTCCCACTGCTGGGGAGGTTGGCTGTTGTTGTGTCAGAGGGGTACCACAGCTTAAGGATTAAAATCACATCAGTTGCAGGATTCACCTGGGTCAGGTTTCCTCTGCAGTAGACTGTGGAAGTGTGTCATGGGCACCCTCACTCTTGCCTTCTCCAAAACAGCCCCTCTAAAAGATGTCAGAAATGGATTCCTTTAGAAGGAGGAACAGCTGATATAACAAGATAAAGATCTAAAGCCCTTTCATTGACACCAGAAATCTGAATAAAATTATATAGAAATTTAAAGAACAAAAACTTTGTTTGAAAGAACCACCTAGGTAATGCAGGTATTCTTTCTTATTTATTTTTCTTTTTGTTACTTTTTTTTTTTTTTGTATCTCAGTTACAGAGCATTGAGTTGACCATACTCAGTTCCCAGCCCACCATCACTATTGGTCCGAGCAAGGCCTCCCTTTGTTGATTTAGTGATTAATTGGAATCCTCTCCACAATGTCTCTGACAGGCATTTTAACCTACTTCTGGAACTCACTATCTCTATAGGGAACAGCTAATACCATATATAGAGCCCTACAACTCTTAGATAATTCTTTCTTACATTATACCAAAAATAACTTTCCTATAAGTTTGCCCCAATGTTCCCAGGTTTTTCCTGTAGAACCATACAAAAAAAATCAATTCTTTCCTCAACTGATAACCTTTCAACCCTACAAAGTCAACTATCATGAAGAAGTAAATTTTCCCTTTTCTATGTGAAACATATTCTATTTCTTAATTGAGTCTTCATATGATGTGGGTTTAAGACACTTTACTACCTAGTCACCTTCCCTTGGACAAACTCTAGTTTGACAATGACTTTTTAAAAAATAGGTATTTAAATATTTTGAAATTGATGTGCTCTGCCAGTGCAAAATATGATGGGTGCAACCCTCCCCCCCCCTTCCTTAATTTCAGTTTCTATTAATGTATCCTAAAATTTGTATTCATTTTTAAAAAATAATACCATATTTTTGACTCTCATTGAACTTTAAATCTTTTTCAAGTGAACTGCTGTCAATGCAGAGCTCTTCTACCTTGTATTTAAGTAGTTGATTCTTTGAACTTAGATGCAGAACTTAACATTTAACCCTATTAAATTGTATATCGTTAATTCCATTCCACCTTTCTCCTTTGTCAAGGTCTTTTTCAAGTTTGATTCTTTAATATGGTTTATCCGTTTTTCCTCCCACTTTCAGTCATCTATTAATTTGATAGACAAAATTTATGTTGGAATTCATCTAACTTACTGATTAATATGTTTAGGGTTTCAGGAAAGAGGGCAGAGAACTTTAGAGTGGCTCTCAAATTTTAATGTACAAAAGAATTATCTGGGACATTTGTTAAACATGCAGATTACCAAGCCTCATTTCTGGAAATTTTGATTCAGTAAGTGTGGGATGGGACTTCACATGTGCATTTCTAACAAGCACCACATGTGATTCTGATGCTTTGGGTCCTAGGCTACACTTTAGAAACATATTTAGAAATTTCTTTAAGCCTGAGTTGACAGTAATGTGTTCATTCATTCTAATAGGGTGGTTGTCTACCACAGTGCTGAACACATGGTTAATACTGAATGAATGAGTGAAGGGATGAAGGAATGAAGAATGGGAAGGAAAGCTCAGCTGATAACCCAGTTTATATTTTTCCATGTTAATCATGATACCAATATGATTGACTTTTTCAAATACTTTGTTGCAATTAAATTGTATCTTTGATATTCCCCACTGGGAAAGGTGTATTTTGCATGACTTATTCTTCATAACATATGTCGTCTCCTAATGGTCGTGTCCTTTCTAAGTGCTCACATGTCATGCATTTTATTCCTCTAACATTTCATTGAGAATTAAAGGGTGTTTATATTAAACCCCAGAGATCTCCCTCTACTAATTCCTGCTTGACTTATAAGAAATTAGGGTGTGTTTTTAGTGTTTGACTTATTTGTTCCCCTTCAGGCCATGTTGTTCATCTTCTGTTTTAACATCTTTGCAGATATTGGGTTGGCCAAAAAGTTAGATTTTACAGAAAAACCCGAATGAACTTTTTGGCCAGCCCAACAAATACGAACCCAAGTGCCAGACACTTTAGCACGGAGAGATTTCTTACTTTTCCCCTGAATTTATAGTTTTGAAAACTATCAAAGTCCACAGAAAGACTCAAAGGCTAATACAACGTTCTTTACCTAGATCAACAGTTGCTAGCATTTTGCCACATTGGTTTTTTTGTATCTAGTTATAGCTAGATTTCTTTCCCCTGAACCAACTGGTCACCATGTTTCTTTAGTCTCTTTTAGTCTAGAACAATTCCTCTACCCTGTTTTCTGCATTTTTGGGGTGGACATCTGAATTATCTAAGTATGCTTCTTGTTTGTGTTTGTTTGTTTAGTATTTTAAGTGTTAGCTTTCAAATCACATAGTTTTATGCATTTAAAAAATAAAATTAAAGAGTATTTTTTTTAAAGCTACTTTAAAATTTGTTCCTAAAGGGGGATTGGAGTTGCATATCACAGAATTCACCACAAATTTTAAGGAATCAGATCCTGAGTACAGGAGAGAGGGACAGAAAGCTGTGTGGAAGCATCCTAGACCCTGTGAAATTTAAGAAAGCTTCAGCAAAGCCATTGGGATTTCTCCAGACAAAATCAGCCATCAGATCAGGAAGAGACCTGCTTTAGTATCCCTGACAGCACAAAAGCAAGGATGGATTTCAGATCCCAGCCCTGGGTCTGTGGGAGGAGACCTGAGAGGTGACACAAGGCTGCCACACCAGGGTCATGCCCTCTTCTTGGGGTGGTCCTCATTTGATTGATTGCAGGGATCTCAAGGCAAATGCCCTCTCACCGCAACTCAGGACAGATGTGGAGGGTCCCCACTGAGGCTCTGTCAAGATTTCATCACAGTTCAATGTCTCACTCTGCTCAATCCTGCTTCCTTCCTTTAGCTACACCAGTTGAGGATTTTAGGAGCATTCTCTAATAAACCCCATGCTCGCCCATCTCCAGGCACTGCTCCAAGCTCTTATTAGCTATGAATGTATGTAATCCTCAAACACTATGAGGTAGGTGCTATTAGCATCCCTATTTTATATGTGAGAACACTGAGGCACGGAGAGTGGCTAACTGATTACCCAAAGGTACAAAGGCATGACTCACACACAGGCACCTGACAGCCCTGCCACCCCCTGATCTGCCACAAGTGGCTCTCCTCTGTGACAAGAGATGGCTGTTGGCACACACAGTATCCTAGTTCTATCATATTTTTGAGATGCTTCCTAAGCAAAGATGTAGAAAAACTTCCTGTAGATTTAGCAAGGGAGGGGATTTGTCCTGATCATGTAAGAAAGGCAGGTAAAGGCAGTCTAACCAGAATCCTTGTTCTTCCAGAGGGCTTTAGCACTAACTGGGAGTACACTTCACCCTCTGAGCTGACTCCCTGGAGCTCAGTTTTCCTCTGGTGACATGATACACCTGCCACTCCGACTCTTGCAAAAGGAAAGAATATGCACAGCACAAAGAAATGAAAAGAGAGATAAATAGGCTTCTCTTCCCAGAGACAAGAGGTAGTTAACCTGACCTATTTGGGTACGCATTCAGAGCTTGTATAATGTAGCTTAACCAGCCTATTTAGCATTTATGCAATCTGCTCTGCTTTCAACAAGCTCTTTAAGATGTGACTTATTTAAAAATCTTCATAAATAATGCAAGGTCAAAATAGCCACTTCTATCTATAGGGAGACTTAAGGAATTATCAAGACTACTTTTGCAGTTCACAGTTGGGAAATCTTTCCACTCCAGTGATTTTTTTCAGGCCAAAAATAGGATGACCAACTGTCCTGCTTTTGCCTGGGCTGAGAGGGTTCCCAGGAAGTGATATTTTCTTTGCTGAAACATGTGAGTTGGTCACACCACAATAGACACTTTATGACCCAACACCGTTATGCTACAGGAAATGCCTGCTTCTCTATTGCAGATACTTTCTATTATCTCAAAAATATTATATTTTATTATTAAACTAGAAAATTTAGAAACCATGGAAGGAAATAAAAGAGAAACTAAAAACCACACAAGTCCCTAATGCAGAGATCACTACTTAAATCTTTTGGCACGTTCCATGCATTTTTCTGTGTGTGTGTGTGTGTATACATATATTTTACAAATCTAAATTGTGCAGTACAAATAATTCTGTATCCTGATTTTCACTTAGCATGAGCATTCTACCATATCAGTAAATACTTTTTGAAAAGGTCATTGCTAATGGTTGTATAATTTCCACTGAGGATGTGCTATACTTTATTTAACCATTCTCCTATTGTTCAGCATTTAGGCTAATTTTTTTTCTGTTAAAGATAATGTTGCACTGAACATCTTTGGGTTTCTAAGGATTTCTTTTGCAAAGGTTTCCAGGACCGAACTGGGTGAAAAGTTATGGGCTTAGTTAATGTTACTGAATCCTATCTCCAAAATGCTTCCAGAAAAGGTTGTACATCAGCAGTGTTTACACCTGCTCCACTCAACTCCTGCCAGCACTGAGGATGTTTTCAATCTTCATCAATGTTACAGG
Organism: Eschrichtius robustus; assembly: GCF_028021215.1. Classification (NCBI taxonomy): domain Eukaryota; kingdom Metazoa; phylum Chordata; class Mammalia; order Artiodactyla; family Eschrichtiidae; genus Eschrichtius; species Eschrichtius robustus. The sequence continues at coordinate 91,646,617 of NC_090829.1, read as the reverse complement.
TTAAAAACAGTTACCCTAAACAATCTACATTTCTTTGTTTGTTAATAAAGCTTAAACTTCTTTCATATCTTTCTCATTTGAACTTTTCTGTAAATTGTTTGTTCATATACTTTCTCAGATTTTGTATTTCACATTTTGCTTCCCAGTTTATATGAACTCTTTACAGTCTAACTATAATAACTCTTTTTATGTCATACTTGTTTCAAATACTTTTCTTGATTAAATGTTAGATAGACATTTTTAAAATACCCTTAAAACCTGGACTTCCCTGGTGGCACAGTGGTTAAGAATCCTCCTGCCAATGCAAGGGATAGGGGTTTGAGCCCTGGTCCGGGAAGATCCCACGTGCCGCGGAGCAACTAAGCCTGTGTGTCACAACTACTGAAGCCCGCGTGCCTACAGCCCGTGCTCCGCAACAAGAGACACCACTGCAATGAGAAGCCCGCGCACCGCAACAAAGAGTAGCCCCCTACTCGCCGCAACTAGAGAAAGCCCGGGTGCAGCAATGAAGACCCAATGCAGCCAAAAATAAATAAACAAATATATTTTAAAAAATACCCTTAAAACCTTAGATGTTAATGACAGTGTATCAAACTCTGCACACATGCACGCGCACACATACAACACTTGGGAGAGGTTTACGCTTTCCTTTAAAAGTCTATTCTTTTTAACTCTTAGCACGTCAGACTTCAATTATTTTGTAATATTTGAAAATAATATGTGTAATATATATGTAGTTTTGAAGAAAAATGGTAAAACAAAATCACATGAATTAACCACCCAACCTAAGAACTAAAACATACTAACTACTCAGTGTTCCTCCCTGTGATGGCTAATTTTGTGTGTCAACTTGACTGTGCCATGGGGTGCCCCAGGTTAAGCATTATACCCGAGTATGTCTGTGAAGGTGTTTTTAGATGAGATAGCATTTGAATTGGTGGACTTAGTAGCTTGCCTTCTTCTGTGTGGGTGGGAATTATCCAATCTGTTTAGGGCGTGAATAAAACAAAAAAATGGAGGAAGGAAACATTTGTCCCCTTTGCTTCCTGCCCGCCCGTGGAGCTGGGACATTGGTCTTCTCCTCCCCTTGGACTGGGATTTACCGCATCGGCTCCCCTGGTTCTCAGGCCTTTGGGCTGGAACTACACCACTGACTTTCCTGGGTCTCCAGCTGGCAGATGGCAGATGGCAGATCACAGGACTTCCCAGCTTCCATAATATCATGAGCCAATTCCTTATAATAAATCTCTTCCTATACGTATATGATTGGTTCTGTTTCTCTGAGAACCCTGACTAATACGCTCCCCCATCTCAGATTCCTGTCTTTCCCAAGATGTAGCTACCACCTGCTTTTGCCTTTATCATCCCCTTGTTTTTTTTTTTTAAAAACCATTTGATCCTGTATATGTTTGTACCTCTAACCATATGTTTAGTTTTCATATTTTTGAGCTTTACAAAAATAGATTCATCTTTTAACTTATCTTCTCAGTCTTGTTTTTTTCCCCATTAAGTACTATATATAAGATTTATCCATCTTTTATGCAAGTATATGATTCATTCATCTTCACCCCTGGATAATATTTCATTTCATGAATTATATATATTATACGTATACCTATACATACAGGTATATACACAGTAATCGAATGGCTGGGTTGAAGTGTATGTTCATATTCAATTTTATAAGCTATTGCTGAATTGTTTTCCTGTGTGGTTGTACTAATTACATTCCCAACTGCAGAGTATAAGATTCTTGTTGCTTGACTTTCTTGCCAATACTTTGATATTTTCAAGTATTGAAATCTGGTAGCCATTTTTCACTCAGGAGATTTGCACTCACTTTTTAGGCTTATTTGTCCAAGTTCTTAAAGTCTGAAACCTAGTTCTCAAAACAAATCCAACCTCTTTGGATTTGGGCTTCTAGTTTCTCCTTGACATCGGTCACCTTGGCGTGGTGGCTTTACAGGAAAACACTTAACAAGCTGTTCATAATGTGTCTTGCTGGATCTAATGTTCAACCCTTCGAAAAAGAGGCTACATCAGTTTGGACAAGTGAACAGCAGATGGAGTTAGGGATTGGGAAGCCTGGCTCTAACTTTGTTCTGCCCCTGCAACTTTGCAGGGCAGGCATATAAGTCACGTCACCTCTCAGCATCCCATCTGCTCACTAGGCAAAATGGAGCTGACCTTCCTCCCTGCCCTGCAGTGAGGATGAAATCCTGTTGTGGAGCACTTTGAAATCTTTGGATGAAAAGCCCGACAGAAGCGCCAAGTGTGATTGTTACCCGTGCCAGCAACACTAGAAGACCGCATAAAAATAGGAAGCAAAGAAAATTTCATTTTACAAAAGCGTCAGGGAGAAAATTGGCTGGTCAGAATGTCAGTCCCTGTTTTTGGTTCACATAGACATTGGCTTTTATAAAATTAAAAAAAAATAATAAATGTACACATTTTTGTCTTTGCCAGGCAGAAACCCTTTGATCATCGCCATCCCTGTGACATCAGGTGAGTCACTGATGCAGAAGGGAGATTAATACACTAGGAGACTCTGTGAAATCACTTCTTTGTAGTTACCCCCCAAATCTCGCCTTTCATCACAAGGCACTAAAGCCATAAAGTCTGAGGGGATGTTATAGGTTGAAGCTTGGGAAGGGTCTAAGCCTCAACACTGTTATAACATCCAAGACACCTTCAGCTGAAATGGAGACCTGGCCTCTGCTCAGATGTCCTCAGACGCTCTCAGACCTCTATCCTGCCCTTCACATGAGAACATGAGAGATAACAGATTTAAATTCTCATATGGGACCTTCGTAACAAACTTTGATACATTAGGAGCCCCCAAATAAAGTGAATCATGCCAGTTAATGTGAAGGTTCATTCTAAAAATGACTTAGGCATAATTTTAGTAGCTTAGACCCATCTTTGGTATAATGCTGTAAGTGACTTGTGATGAGATGTAATCACTTTATCGGATGGGCTGTGGAGACAGTTCCAAACCACAGAAACAACAATTTCAAAACCTGATCTTGCCACCTGTTGTGACACTCAGAGAATTTAGAATAGGAGCTTTTGATTCTTCTGCCACGTCTTTATTACCCAAGTTTTTTATATTGGAATTTTAAAAAGTCAAACCCCTACAGGGTGGTTTGGTTGCTGCACCCCACTGAGAAGTTGAGAAGTAAAAGGTTAGAAGGTGTAGCCATGGGCGTAAAGGGGGATGTGAGTGACATTAGTCCACCCACAGCAACTGTTCTATGAAGTTATGAATCACTGTGTTCAGCTCCTAATTTCCACCCAGGAAGGCAAAACTACTGAGCCTATGGAAATGTTTTGTTCAGAATTTCTCAGAGAGAGGGTCCTCACAGTGTTTCGTGGAATAATTTCTATTCTAAATGGCATAATTAAATTATTTCCCTAGAATTGGCATGGTGTGACTTTGGTAGAAACATTTTCCATTAGGAAATACCCCTTACGAAAAAAAAATGTCCCCTGTAGCACCCAATCACCTGGCAATCTCTGTTTATTCTATTCAATAACACATTGAGAAGGGTCATTTGCACTGGCTTTTCAATTGCTTACCTGAAGAAATTAGTTGAAAAGTGGAAATCCAACCTGCTGATAGTTTCTTTATCTGCCCACACCTAATAATTGGTTTGACTGATTTTTCTCTTTAAAATGACAGATTATTTATGCCTCTGTGAATTACAATGTTGCAAGGGTCTTCCTTTAAAATATTTTTTTTGGAGTTTAGACCTGTTCATAGGGTAAAATTCCATTCCCATCTTCACCATTCTTGTTTGTATAATATGAATTTCTGACAATGGCGGACAGTGGATAATTCCACATCCTGGAAGTATCACGTTGATTAAGACAATGGAGCACCATAGGGAAATGATGGCATGTTAAGGGAAAAAGAATATGAAATTGTATCTGTACCATGATTTCAAATACACACGTTGTGCATATATGAGCATGGACTGAAAAAGGAATATGGACAGAGGAAAAAGACGGTTGGTTAAGATGGTGGGATTATGAAAGTTCCCCCTAGTTTTTTTTAGTTCTCCATTGGCACTCTTACAATATCGCTTGTGTAATAAGTACAGTTATAAAAGTATTCAGTTGGGTGCAGGAGAAGATACACCATGAACCTAGTAAAGTGTAAGCTGCAGTTCCCCTCACTTGCCTGGGCCCAGTGAGAACCTGAGTTGCTGAGCTCTGAAGAGCATTCCAGGTGGAGAGAAGAGCCGCCTGACAGTCAGAAGAATTTCTATGTCAGCATTTCTGGTAAATTGCCTGAAGAGATCTCAGAAGAAAGGGACTTAATTCTCCAGTGCTCCTGAAATTGTCATGATCTATTTTCTCATTCAAAGTAAATATTCACTTCCATGCTTAATTTTGTATTTGTAAATCTGCATTTTTTTTCCTTAAAGAGGGCTCTTGTAATTGTATAAGCTTCATGCTTCACAAACCCTTAAGGTGCCTTTGATTAGCTGGGTCCTCAGAACGTTACCTGAGGACCGCCAAGTGTGAAGTCTGCCACCAGAGTCCATTCCTGACTTTTCCTAAGTACCGTTTACAAAGTGCTGTTGTGTTTGGGTCACCACGCTTCTGATTCCACTATGTCTCCTCCTAAGCTGAATTCGGTTCTTATTAATGGGAAAAGCAGCTTGGAGATACCAGCTCAGAATCTCAGGGTAGGAAGGGCCCTACCTGAGGGTCAACTTCAGCCACTGCTCTGCAGCTCCATCCTCTTCTTCAAGGCATATTCCAGCCTGAGCTTCAACCCCGTACCAGAGGCAACGCACTGCTAAGGCTTTTTTCTCACCTCGTGTCAAACCCTGTGGCTGCTGGTATGGCTCTGTTCTCATGGGTTCAGTAGAACGAGTCCAGCCTTTCAGATGACAGTGGCAGAGAGCAGGGAAAAGGAAGTAACTCAGTTCTTCCTCAACTTCCCTACTAGGCTCACTGGGAAGGGTTTTAATACAGTGTTGACTTAGTCTTCACAGTAACTCTCTGAGTTAGGTATTATTACCTAGGGCTATTAGATTTAGTAAATAAGCTAGAGACTGCCCAGTTAAATTCAAATTTCAGATAAAAGCAAGTAATTTTTAATATAAGTATGCCCCTTCCCCCAAAATGGGAAATTAACTTGTCCTTGGAGAACTGCTACCAAAATGTCATACATTTTACTGGCAACCTAATTATTATGCCCCTTTTGTAGTTGAGGAAACTAACGTTCAGAGTCTGGCAAGAAGCAGAGGTGGAATCCAAGCCCAGGTCTTTGGTTTTAAAGCTGTTTTTTTTCCCTTCATCATATGATACAATTATGCAATATCTCCCTCTGACCCACTCCAAGCAAAACGTGGAATTAGTTCTAGAGAAGAACTATCAAAGCTATTAAAACAAATAAGCAAACATGAAACAAAAAAATAACAAACCAAAAATCAAACATATTTTCAACTAAGAGAAGACAACCCCCAGGAATCTACTGCTCCATTTATTTAACATTGTGGGCAGAATTCCTGGTGAGAAACCAGCAAGAGCTTTAGCTTGGAGTGAACACTGGTGGTGTGGAGTGAACACTGGGAGGTGTGAGGTGACCCTGAGAAACAGAAGAGAACTGTGGGCTGGAAGCCCCTTCCACACAGAGCTGTTTCCAAGGCCTCTGGAAAGCACCCTCCTTTGTCATGGCAGCGATGGGAAAGGGGAGGTTGGGCCCCTGCTGCATGCCTTTCCACCTGGGTGTCACTGGAACCTGATGTCCTAATCATATTTCCCTGTCACCTCTCAGCACTGATTTACTTTCTCTTCCCATTCTCCATGCGGCAGAACTAATTGCCTGCCTAATTGCCAAAACTAATTGCTGTGACATTCATTGTTCATCTGCTCTCTTCTCTGGCTTGAGCTCAGGCAGGTGGCTTACGCAAAGGCAAGGATGGAATTATTTCTGGGTTGCTTTGGGGACAGGGTGCTTCAGAGCAATGCCCCAGCAATTGCTTCTGTCATGTAGGTGGACCAAGGAACCAGCTTCCTTGCTGCAGAGAGGACGATGTTGGTTGGCAGAGGTTCACCTTCTTCTGGCTTGAGATGGTGTTGCTCTGACAGATTTTGAGTCCATTAAATTATACTTCTCAGGGAGTCCTTTTCTCCCATTTAGAGATTAGAATTAGATTTGTTGATTAAAAAATTCAGAGAGATGAACCTGCTTTTCCCTGGCCACACAGTTAGTTAGAGGCAGAGCTGAATCTGGTGCTGTGACTTCCCAATTCCCACAATGATCTCTACTGCACCCCAACTGTTACAGATGCACTCAATTTTTCTCTTACATTTGTTTATACATTTTTATTAAAACACTGTCAAATAGTTTCCTCATTGGTAGCTAGAATAATAGCTGTTAATATTTATTGAGTTGTTATGAATATTAAGCCCTTTCCATGCATTATCTCATTTAATCCTCAAAAACAGCAGCATGAGCAGGTGCTATCAGCATCCTTATCTAACAAATGGGGAAACTGAGGCAGAGGACGGTTAATAACCTGCTTGGGTTTGATGCCAGAGCCCATCCTCTGGACAACACAAGGTCATGTGCAGGATCCTGATGACAGCTTCTAGATTCTGATAGATGGAACTTCTGAAGATAGATTGAAGGTTGGAGTTGGAGCAGTTTGAAACTAATCAACCAAATTATGCAAATTAGTATTTAAATTTATTGTTAAGCCAGGAGTCATGACATCCTCTTTCCTCCATATTGCTGAGAGAAACACAAATGGATCACAATCCTGGTTTGGGATGAACTTGAGGCGATCAGGAGGAATTCCTGAGACATATTGGACAGTGGAAAAGACAGTGTGTTGAGAATCAGAGGCCTGAGGTTGGGTTCAGTATCTGCCACTAGCTAGCTGTGTGGTCCTGGGAAGACCTGGTTGCCTCAGTTTCTTCTTTTGTGAAATGAAGGGATTAGACTTCATGGTCTAGGAGACCAAGACTGCTGCCATTCTACGCATCTCGGATAGCATGTCCAAGATGGAAGCACACAATAGGAGAGGCCTGTAATAACTTTCAAGACAGCTCTCCAGTGGCTGGAAATAAAAGTCTTATTGTTTGGTCTTGATCTTTTCCCCCCTCAGTGACAGGAAGAATAATAAAAGCAATAACACTATTGTGTGAAATAAGAGTTTTCTCATCCAGAAGAGAACTACAACACATACAATAGCAAACTATTTGGAAGCTGAGAAAATAATTATATAATTGATTGAACAGGGTAGGAAAAACGAATTAGGATTATGGAAAAGGACTAAGAGTTAAAAAAAGTTTTAGAATTTTGTTTGCTAAAAAAGGGTGCATTGTAAGGTGACTAACATATAGAAAGAAAGAACTATTTCAGAGAATTTTTAAAAGGAAAGTCTAAGCACAATTAGAAAAACACAAGGAAGGAAAAAAGAGAAATTTAATTTTATCTGAGGAAAAAAAAGTTGTGTTCATGAAAAACAGAGATTTTGAAACAAAGACTTCTGTCTTCAGTTGCCTTTTTTAGAATTCTTCTGGGTAATTTTATGAGGCCCTTGTGATCTTGCAACATCTAAATGCCTATTTGAGGGAAAGGTAGTAAGGTACGAATTTAAAAATTAATTTTCATGGTATAGATTTTACAGTAGAATGCTCCTTAGCAGGATATACCATGGAAACCTGGTAGAAAGACCCCTGGAGAATAGGGCAGAATTCAAGTTCCCAATCTGCTCCTTCCCGCTGTGTGATCTTGGGCAAGTCCCATCCTCTCTCAGGGCTTCAGTGCCCTCCTGTCTGCATGAAGTCATTGGATTGAATGCTTCCAAGGCCCTATTCTGCATGTTTGCATTTCTCATCATAGAACATGGTTAAAAAACCATTTTGTAATCCTTGGTCTATAGGCTACAGACATTAGGGTAAAACCCAGAAAGTCTATTTTTAAAATTCGGAGTGTTGGGTCTGGTGAAGCATTCATATTTTGGACCAGGAAATTCTGCTGAGAGAATGATTCTAGAGCAGTCTGCCTTGTTCTCAGGCCAAAGAGGAAGTGAACACAGGCTCTTCTTTTTCCTGTTTCCTTCTTTCCTCAGGGGAGTGGGCACACTTTTGTGGGAAGCCACAGCAGCAAACCATTCAAGAAAGCACTTGAGCAATTCAGTGTGGCCGTAACTACGGTTCCTCCCAGAGGACCTCGCTGAGCCGCTTGGGGTTAGGGACGCCGTGTGCCCTGCATGGCCATGGGGAGCCAAGTTAGAGCTTCAGCTGCAGCCTGGGAGTGACAGGCGAGAGGCTGCCTTGCGGTGGGGTGGGTGGTGGCAGAGCCACCTATCAAATGGAAACACCTGCCGCAGAGGGTTCTCTGAAGCCTGAGAAATAAATGTCCAGGGCTCTGGCCTCCACCATTACTCTGGTTAGAATGCATCTATCAGATCACAGTGCCATGAAGGAAACCAAGAAAACCACAACTGTGGGCACTGGCCTGCAGAGATAATGAGCCATTGAAATAGTTCTGAGATGAGAGCCAGAGGGGCTGGGATGGAGGAGAAGTCAGGGAGTGGGAATGGGGAGATAAGGGGGGAGCCAGACACAGTAGCCTGGGGGCTGGTCTCACTTCAGATACGTGACCTAAGATCTGCGTGTGTGTGTGTGTGTGTGTATGTGTGTGTGTCTTTGTGTGTGTGTTTGTGTGTGTGTTTGTGTGTGTCTTTGTGTGTCTTTGTGTGTGTGTGTGCGCGCGCATGCGCGGGGGAGGGGGCTGTCACTGGAGGGGGAAGCATGGGGAAAGGGACGGAAAAGAGAGCTATAAAACCATGACAGGATAATAAGCATCTGAAATATTTAATTACTACAAAGTGTTCTGAGGCTTTATCTACAGCCCTAGTTTCCGTACCGCAGGTTATGCCTTGCAGACGGTTGTGAGATCAATTTGGTCATGCAGGGGGTTCTTAACCTGGGTCCATAGACACAGTCCCCCCTCCCCCCAGAGGCACAAGCATAAGACTGTATTTCAGTATAATTGATTTCCTTTGTAATCCTATGAGTTTTGTTTCATGCATTAAAAAACATTAGCCCAAGAAGGGATCCATGAGCTTCACCACACGGAGTAGAAATGGCACCAAAAAAAAGGTTAAAAATCCCAAGGTCAAGATCAATATTTTAAAAAAGTTATTATGATAGACTAGATTAAAATGAAAAAGAACAATTTGAGCTCCGTATGTGATAAGGATGAGTATTATTTTGTGAAACTTTTGTTTCAGATACATAAATAGGTGTGTGTACAAATACACATATGTATATATATGTGTGCGTGTGTGTGTTTATACATATACATATTTATTTCTAACAGTAGAGTATGGCCAAAAAAATTGGTAGCCACTGATCTATTGGCTTCTAGACATTAGGGTAAAAACTTAAAAATCCCATTTAAAAATTATGGGTGCAGAATGTGGTAAAATATTCATATTTTGGATGCAGACATTTGACATTGTACATCCAACCCCTTGGTGGATGGTCACCAGCTGACCCTGACCACGGCTTGTAATGCATGGCTACATCTCTTTCTGCCTTGTTGAGGCCTGAGTTAATCTGAAATGATGAAACCTCTCAGAGACACATGTTGATTCCTGTGGCTACAAGGCACCAAGATGTGTTAGAAGCAGAGGTATTATATTATTTCCTGAGAAGTGTGTCTTCCTGTTATTTCTGCCAGGAAGTTTGTTCTTTCCTGCCAAAACACCAAAGCCATCTGAAGACACAGAGAGAGCGGCTCCCACTGAGGGTGACAGCAAAAAAGGAAATGTGAAAGTGAAGACAGAGAAATAGGGGGCAGAGAGGTGAGCTGTGGCAAATGTTCAGGAAAAGGGGGGTAGGGTCATCAAGGAGAGAAAGGCAAAGAGAAAAACAGCAAGTGTATAAGGCAAGGAGCGGGCCAGCTGACCCACAGCATAGTAAAAAGCTATCGCTCTAGTCTGTTAGCCCCCTGCAGGAGTCACAGCATCAAGGATGGTGAAACTAAAAGAAAGAAAAGGCAGTTCAGCAGGAAAGATCAACAAAGACAAATCCTGGGACTAGACCAAACTGGGATTACACTTGAACCAAGCCAGAGATATGGCCTCCCCTGTTAGTGAGCTAATGCTAACTTATTAGTTTTTTAAAAATGAAACTCATATTTACTTGGTTAGCGTAGAAAATGTAAGCTTCACCAGAGCAGGTGGACTTTGTCCACCGCATTTCCTAGATCAGCACTAGTGTCCTGGTAAAGGCACAATCAATATTTGTAAAGGAATGTTAATTGATCAGCCGGTAGTTGCTATTTAAGATTACTTGGAATAATAATAATAGTGATAACTAAAATTTATGCAGTGCTTAATAGTTTAGAAGTCAATTTCATGGATATTATTTCATTCAATCCTCACACAGTCCCATCAGTTATCACCACTAGCAACCTCATTTTAAAGATAAGAACACTAGTTTAATGCCATTCGATGGTAAGTGTCTGCGATTTTAATCCATACTCTCCGATGCCAAAGCCAATACAGCACTTTGCCTCTTTTGGAATGTTGTACACTTAATGTAAAAGCCTTGTAAATGTAAGTAGCCATATCCGTACTAGGTATGTGTATAAGTTTGGGTCCTGCAGGAAGCTGACACTCTGATGGAGTGCGGGAGGAGGAGGAGGAAGTACCACGTGTGAAAGATAAAGAAGGAGGGAGCGGGATGGGACAGGGATGCTTATCTTGCATCCCTCCTTGTGAGAGAAGAGGTGGAAGGAAGCAGACTCAAGCTGGGAGTGCCTCCGACCATGTTACAGATCTGATGAAGTCTTAACCAATATGAGGGGCATCCCTGAGCAAAGATTACCCGTAGTGGAGCCCCACGTTGGATAGAAATGGCCAGGCTCTGACCCCTCACCTTGCTCATCAATGTCTGGGTCTGCCCAGGAAGCATGTGTCCTTGGCTTGAAGGTTGAGGCGGATTCTGCAGGCACTGCAGCTGGATGTTATCAGCTAACTGCTCTTCTTATAGCTGAGCGACAAGTTCTTTCTCAAGGGGAGAGGCAAGTGGTGCACCCCCATGGTCAGTACAGCAAATATTGAATGTTAGTTAAGATATGACATTTTCTCTACAATTACACTTTAAGTACGCTAGCTGGATATTGTTTTATTTAGGATACTTTGACTTTCTAGTTAGTAAACTATGGCCCGCGTAAATGTCTCAGTTTGAAAATACTAAATTCCTGCCTACAGGGTTAAGAGAAGAAAAGGGATTACACTAGGTTGAGCAATTAAAATTTGATACACTGGGTCAGGTCAACTGTTACAAAAACACAGGTGCTGCCACTCCATTTTTCACATTCATGGGTCCTTGGCCTATTGATCACAACACTCTTCTTCATGAGTTGTGTTGTCTGCCTCAAAATTCTTCTCAACATAGTGATCCAGACAGCCACTACCAATTTATCAATGTTGGCATCTGAGATGAAACCAATTTATCAACCCAGCACTAGGTAATAGGGGCAAATATGGGTCTTTGAGCAGGTGTGTGTGCACAAATGTGTGTGTGTGAGTGCTAGGGAGAGCAAAGAGTTGAGGGAGATGTAACGAAAATGAACATTTGAACCTGTTTATTAGTTAGGGACTTAAGTTTCAAATACTTCTTAAAAAACATTTTTATTAAAGTATAATTAATTTACAATGTTCTGTTCGTTTAAAAACACGTTTAACACTTTTTAAAAAGTCTGAACCCAGAATACTTTGTCTCCCCAGAAGCAATGTTATAAATAAGAATTATACACAAAAGTCGGCACCTAAATTCCTACTTTCCCATACGTAAGTATTAAGTATTAATAGAGATGCTTTTGGATCCTAACAAAAAACTCAACACTCATTGACCTTATCGAATAGGGCTTTTCTTTTTCTACCATAGGAAGAAATTTGTACATAGGCAACTGCCAGCATGAGTTCAGGGTTTTAACAATGCATCCCTGTGTTTCTGTTGCTACTTTCCTCATAGTTACAGAATGGTTGTTTTTGTTCCAGATGTTGCTTTCAATGCCAGAAGAATTTGGAAGTAGGGTTGCCCTGGAAAGAACGAGCTCTCTATGAAACCTCCCCTAGAAGACTTCCATTTACATCTCATGGGCCAGACAGGATCACTGACTGTCTCTAGCTTCAAGAAAAGTGGGGAAAGCACATGTTTGGTTTTCCAGCCCCGATAGTGGGAGGTGGAAAGAGACAAGGGATTGGGAGCAGCTCATAAACAGCTAACCAGTTGTGAATGACACACCTAGAGGATAGTAATAATTGAATTCTACAGGTTAAAGTGACTCTCAGACATTCTTGAGCACAGGTGGAAAATACTGTTTACTATTCTACTCATTTCCATTTTCCAAATGAAGTCCATGTACAGGTACATTTGTTGGATGAGGGTGGATTCTACATATATGTGCGTTAGCAAAATAAATGCTTATTTTGCTCTTCAAAGAACCTATGTCTTAAAATCAAGTCATTAGGTAATTTTGATCCCAAATATTATGGATACATCACTATTCACTGTAGGATTAACCCAACAACTCACTGCAAACTAAAACAAAATTCTAAAATTAAAGTAACAATGAATTGTAATTAAAGGTAACAATAACTTCAACAGAATTTGAAGTCTCCCGCCCACTCATGATAACAGCACTAAAAATGTAGAGCATATTTACTCAAAATTACAGAAGTTCCAAACTATCTCCATGCCTTTAAGGAGGTCACATGCCAAAGTTGACAATCCTTTGGTGCTATTCAATCTTCTTGGTAGAATATAGAATTAAGTCCTTGGTAAACTCTAATACTGTGTTATTTTAGATCACAATACCATATTTTAGTAATCCTTAGTAACATAATTTGTTGGTTATTAGAAAGAAGCTCTTATTATATGTAAGAAAGAAAATCTAAGGCATTGTATGTCATGTATGTCATTTACTTCCAAGAACTGGAGGAAGGAAATTTTGGGGATTTGTTTTTGGTCCAGTTTTGGATAATACATTGAACGCTATTTTAAAGAATCATGACGCAGTAGAAGAGAGAACTGGTTTGAAGCCAACTCCAGGATTTGAATTTTCATTCCACCTCTGACTACTTGGGGCAAGTCTCTTAACCTCTCTAAAGCCCACTTTCCTCATCAGTAGACCAGCTACGAATACAAAAACTCTACCAACAATCAAGTTGCAAGTGAATCCATTTGTTGGAAAGTCCAAAGTGACTAAACTTGCAGTCCCAAGTGCATTTCCAGAAATAGGAGCATGAATCAGTTTTGTAAACTTTTAACTAAGGCTAGCGGTCTTATTCATACATGTGCTATGCCGTGAATGCCTAGCTGAGACAATAGAGCTTGGCACACAGAAGACACTGAGTAAATATTTTTTGAATGATTGAATGATATATTTTCTCCACATCATCCTTGTTTGTGTCTACTGGAAGTCTCTGCAGGCAGATAACTGCTTTCCTTGGGAATCTACCAGGGTCCTGAGCTGTCCCTTAGCAGCTAGTGCCCATCTCACCACCTCCCCCCTTGGGTGGATGTAAGGCAGATTGGAAGAGACTTTCTCTTTGGCTAGAGACAAGAGTTTCAGGAGTAGGGCCCCATCAGCTAGTCCTTAAACTTCTCCAGTGCCTAGAATTAACCCAAGGCCCCTACTCACCCGGTGTCTAGCCACGCACTCAAATAGAGTTCCACTGTGTCCCTCTTCCCTTCTCTTGATGATATTGTCCATTGGAACAAGCACAGCATCTTTATATGTTACATGATTTGCTCTTTGTCCTTCAGAATCATTTCTACTCTTGAATAATTCATTCTATAGTCACATGAAACATTCCTACTTTTCTCACCACTTTAAAATTTTAAAAATCTCTTCTGTTTCCATGGTGATTGTATATCTTGCAAAGACTTTTAACACTCTCAGTGCTCTTGGACTTACTGGACCTGATGTGGTTAATAATGTTCGGGGAAAATGTCTTAAAGACAAACACAGCAAGATGCACTGATGGCAAGTAATGCAGTTTTAGTGTCCAAAAGGCAGCAGCCCACATTCCAACATCATCTGTTGGTACCGTGCAGTGTGTTCTCACAGGAGAGTTTTGTTTTTATCTGTGCACATCCATAGGTTGAAAGTCGGCAAGCAGAAGAGTGACTGTAACTAATCTACTTTCTTCACAGTTTTGTTGTTGGAATAAAGTGAAAGTGAAACTGTGAAATGTTATTCAGATCTTTGTTATCATTTCCATGAAACATGCCCCATTTCTGCACTTCCATGTTGGGACACCAGGGGCAGATCTTTGTCCCATAGCAAAAGTGGGAACTCCAAGCTCAATCCCTCTTTATTTCAAACATATGAGCATGTGTTCAGTCATCTTCAATTCTCTTTTTTGTTTTCTTTTTCTTTCTCTTTCTTCTCTCTCTCTGTCTCTTTTACCTTCTTTTGTCTTTATGATATTTCAAGTTAAAGAACATTGTTGATGCTGTTACAGATCAATATATGTGGACCAGGTGGACCAATAAAGTAGTACATAAAGTGGCTAAAACCCAGTAAAAATATCTAGCTTCTACATGTCTATTTCAATCTGAGGGTGTTACATGTTTTATTTACACACACACGTACACACACATGCAGTCTCACTTAATTCTCCTAACAGCACAACTCTATAATAATTTTATGCCCAGTTTTTGGATGAATAAACAAATTAGATAAGTTGCTTAATACACACACACACACACACACACACCCCACTATCAGCAGGAGAGGTAGGGTTCCTGGTTTGCAGAGATTTCATCCCCTACCCCAGGAAGGGGAATAGAGACAAAATTCCTATTTGCGGGTAACTTGCGAACTCTCTTCATTTTCACAAGGAAACAGTTCCTATTATTTACTTAATGGAAGAAGGCAAATCATTTGATAAATGTTTTGAATTGGACTAAAAAAGGACACAGCTTGAGATTAGGGTGAAGGATTTTTATTACATCCCAGAGCACCAATATAAATTATGTTGCAGTTATGTTTAACTGAAAGTTTTTCTAAATAATAAAGAGGAGACTCACTGGCATTTCTGAAATGCTGTAGGAATGAGGAAGTGGAGATGCCAGCTCATGTTCATGTAATGTAATCAAATAATGAACGACCAATTTTTATGTTAAGTTATAGAATCACACAGTTATAAACAATTTACATAGAAGGAGGGGGTCATAGAGATAACCTATAGGAAAACAAGATGGATTTTTCCAGCCAAACTTGTCTTGGATCACAACTACCTTAGACATATTGTTAGATTTTATAAAGATATTTTTCCTCTCACACTTCACTTTCACTATCTAGAAGCCAAGTTGAGGCATTTTCCTTGATGAGGGGGACTTGTAAGGACTAGCTCAAGAGTGGAGTGGGCTTTAGGCAAAGCTAAATGCAGGGGAAATTATTGCTGTAGCTGCACCTAGTTTCAGTGTCTTGAGCCCAAGCCCTATCCTCATCCCCTCCCAAGCACCTCGAATTCCTGCAGACACAAAATCCACCACAGAAGGGGCTCCCTGCTCTTTTTAACAGTGCCCTGGGCTTAATTTCTCTTTTGCCACCATCCAAAATTTAACAGTTCAAATATTTATTTCTTCAGGGCCTCAGTTTGTGAACATTAATTGGTACTAATACCCATAGTTCTTATGATGTAAAAGTATTTTTCTTCCGAGTACGTAGTTTGCATTTTAACAAGGGTAAAAACAAATGCCTTAGTTCAAAAGACTGGCATCATAGGGTTGTTAAAATCTCATTTCCTCCAGGAAGTATCTCCTGTCTCCCTCCATCCCCACAGGTTAAAATGTTCTAGAAAGGCTCCCGAGCAAAGTGTACTTTTCCTGCCATGGCACTGAGCACCAATTACCGTGATCACCGTTTAACTGGCCCCCTTCTGGACCCACTGTGAGTTCTGTGTGCGTTGCAGCCTCATATATATTCATACACATATACTGCTCTATGAGTTCCCACCACCTAGTTCTGTGATGAAATACTTGGAGGACCTCAATAAATACTTGTGGACTGAAGAATGAATGAAGTGCTGAGAATTTCAGAAGCTATAGAAAAGTGAGGGGAGAGGAGAGCAGCATTTTGGAGGCCAGATGGTTTTTGTTTATTCTTCCTACTTAGTTATTTTATGAGGCTAGAAGGCCCTGCTGACAAACCTCAGAAAATGGCACTTGAAGATAACAGACACAGATTTCAATATCACTTTATGTGCTTTAGAAGCCCACTCAGCATTGGATGTAAATGGTTAGTTAAGGGGTGCAGTCTTGATCTGTTACAGCCAGAGGTACTGTTCATATACAGAAATTATAAAGAAAAAGTCATGGCATCCACGTTTCACTCAATGAGGAAATTCATTGTTCAGGATGAAACCAACATGAAAATTACTCCCTCCACCAACAGGAGCAGAGAATGAGAAGAAAAACGAAAGTAAAATCTCCCCAGTATGACCTAGAATACAGTAGGCCCTCCTTATCTGCTGTTTTGCTTTCCGAAATTTCAATTATCCACAGTCAACCTTGGTCAGAAAAGATTAAATGGAAAATTCCAGAAATAAACATTTCATAAGTTTTAAGTTGCACGCTGTTCTGAGTAGCATGATGAAATCTCGCTCCGTCCCTCCTGGGACGTGAATCATCACTTTGTCCAGTGTATTCCGCCAGGTAGTCACCTAGGTTATCAGATAACTATTGCGGTATCACGTTGCTTGTTGTCAAGTTACCCTTATTTTACTTAATAATGGCCCCAAAGCACCAAAGTAGTGATGCTGGCAATTCTGATATGCCAAAGAGAAGCTGTAAAGTGCTATCCAAATTTAATGTAAAGGTGAAAGTCCTCAACTTAGTAAGAAAAAAAAAAAATCGTGTGCTGTGGTTGCTAAGATCTATGGTAAGAATGAATCTTCTCTTTGTAAAACTGGAAGAGGGAAAAAGAAATTCACATTCACCACATTAAGTGATAAGTGCTTAGTTAAGATGGAAGAGGTATTAAATCTGTAAAATAAGATATTTTGAGAGAGAGAGACCATATTCACATAACTTTTATTACAGTATATCATTAAAATTATTCTATTTTATTATGAGTTGTTGTTAATCTCTTATTGTGCCTAATTTATAAATTAAACTTTATCATAGGTATGTATGTATAGGAAAAAAAAAACTTAATATACACAGAGTTTGGTACTATCTGTGGTTTCAGGCATCCACTGGGAGGTCGTGAAACGTATCACCTGCGGAAAAGGGCAGGGGGCTCCTCTGGCCAGATAAAAAAAGAGAAAAAAGCTTTGAGGGAAACAAAAATAAAAAGAGGAGTATTCCAATGATACCCCAAGTATATAGTGGCTAGCATTTTGATTCAGTCTCTGGAGAGTATGAGACCTTCCTTAGCAATACAGTGATAAGAGCTCTTCTCAAAGTAAAGCAAACGTGGAGCAAGTGAATGAGAAAATATTGAGAACAGGGGCCAGCTAGACTGCAGCCTCTCAAAGCAGGCGGGGAAGGCTTGGCTGAAAAAGGAGGAAAGGAAAGTTTATCCTAGACCAGAGACTACTCTATTTGTCTTTCCTGTTGGAGTCTTCTTCAGCTCTCAGTGAGGAGGAATTGCGAGTTATATCAGAACTCCACTATATGGAACATACAGTTTTTTAGTACAACTATGGCTAAGTCAACTGCATGTAGCTCTCAGTAATATGGCATTTCGGTCATTTTCAATTCTTTCTTTTTCTTTTTCTTTTCTCTCTCTCTGTCCCTTTCACTTCCCTTTGTATTTATGATATTTCAAGCTAAAGAACCTCTCTGATGCTGTGATAGATAAGTATATGTGGACCAGGTGGACCAATAAAGAAGTTAATATATAAAGCAGCCAAAGCGCAGTAAAAGCATCTAACTTCTACATGTCTATTTCAATCTGAGTGTTACATGCTTTGTTTATATACACGCACACACAATCTCATTTAATTCCCCCAACAGCACTACTCTATAATCATTTTATGCCTATTTAAAAAAATTTTTTATTGAAGTAGAGTTGATGTACAATATTACATGTTACAGGAGTACAATATAGTGATTCACAAGTTTTAAAAGTTATATTGCATTTATAGTTATAAGATACTGGCTATATTCCTCATGTTGTACAATATATTCTTATAGCTTATTTTATACCTAATAGTTTGTACCTCTTAATCTCCTACTCCTATGTTGCCTCTCTCCTGTTCCATCTCCCCACTGGTAACCACTAGTTTGTTCTCTATATCTGTCAGTCGGCCTCTTTTTATTGTTATATTCACTAGTTTGTTGTATTTTTTAGAACCTATTCCATTTGGAATCTAAAAAATGCCATGTTAAGATGAATAAACAAATCAGGTAAGTTAAGTAGCTCGGTCAATAACTAGAATGTGGGGCATGAATTCAAAGCCAGCTTGTCTGGCTCCAAAGCCTTTATTCTTTTCCCTGCCTATCTTGGGAGATAACATGTACAAAGTAGGACCAAATCAGTGTTGCAATTATTGCTTAGCTTAGATAAAGTTGTAATATCCTCCTTCATAGGGAGTACATTTCCCTACTCTTGAAGACGAAATTGTTTTAAAGTTACAAGATACAACTGAAGGTTCAGAAGCTATCCATGCACAAGTTTTTAAACACAGCATCTTCATGGTTTCCTTCTTCCTTTAGCCTGGACCAGTGGACAAAATGGTCATGTTCCTGGCGTGGAGATCTCATCCATTGTAGATGTTCCTGAATTGGTGCCTGGGGCTCCAAGGCTTAGGGGAATCCCTCCAGGGTCCTGCACACCTTCCACTCTTCCACAGGGCACCCAGATGAGTGGCATGCCCTGGCACCGGTTCAGGATCTACCACTTCTACTTCTCCCTGTTTGACTGACAGTATGACCTAGTACAGGATCAGAATGTTGATATATTTTAACTTGCTCATATGCCAAATTGCAGTGTTTATATTTGCAACTCTGAAAGTTGATGGGGAGAATAAATAGAATTGGAATTCATAAATATGAACACCATGAAGCACTTTGAGCTTCACTAAAAGGGGAGATACACAAGACAGTACACTGAGAAATTGTTTAGGAGCAGCAAATGGAGAGAAGCAACATTTTGTTTTTAAAAAAAAAACCCACATCACAACCCCTTCATTATGTGCAGCACACAATTTAACAGGTGTGTGATTTATTCATTTATTCACAGACTCATGGACAAACCATTTCATCACAGCACTATTGTCTGTGAAGCAAAACACATTTACAACAAACTGTACCAGCTTCTTCAGAGACACTGAATTAGCTGATCTCCAGAAATCCTTTGCTGCCAGTTGAAAAGAGGGTTAATAATCACCAAAATGGTGAACATGAATAATTAAACTTGACCTCAATAAACTCTTTTCCATCCTGGGATTTCTGGGTCATCAATAACCAGTGCTTGATATGAAAGGAAAAAGTATTTTGGTGTATTATTTCCATTGGAGAAATAATGAAAAATAACAGTTTCTCTACATGCTTCCGGAATGGTCAATGACCCTGGTGGGAAACGTTCTATAGTCCTGTCCGTCCCACCTTCCTCAGTTCTTCTCTTGGAGGAAGATGGTCTTCTGATTGGTGAGACTAGGGAAAGCGCCCCACCTACTCACCACATTTCCTTACTGGGCCAAGTTAAGTGTTGATAGGTCACTGTTCTTTTTCTCCTGGTTTCTTAGACCCAAGTGCTCCTAGGAGCTGCACATGCCTAGCTCACGTCTCCAAAAGGTTAGCTTGTCACTGATGGGTCCAGCTAAGTGACTTGTTCTTGCTTCTCCACTTGCAGGTGGGTAATAAGTCATGGTCCAGTGGATCCCCAGGTATAGATACCAAGCAGAGAACTAGTAGGTCCGGGCTGAACTTCCGCGCAGATTAACAAAACGCCCTGGGTTTTCTGGCCCTATCAGAAACCTGATCCTGTGCTTGGATGTCGCAGTGTTATCCTATCCGGCTTTACTGCTGGTAAAGCTGATGCTGTGCTTTGGTTCTCCAGTTGCTCCTTTTGCCAAGGTCTTAACTGCGTGGAATTGGAAGGTGAGTTTTGGATGAGTGATTTTTACCCTGCCCCCAAACTCCAATAGAACGGGAGGATCCCTGAAGAGAGGCAGGGCAGCAAGGAGATGGGTGGGGAGAATATCGTGGAGGAATGTGTATGCCTGTGGGTGTGTGTGGAGAGATAGCTACTTTTCACTTTCTGCCTGCCTTTAATACATTACAGTGCCCTAATATACAAAACTAAAAAGCTATGTTCAAAAACGATCCAGGAAACTAGAATGCTGTTGGCACAGTGAGGAACATGCAATCGATAAGTAAACAGACCATGTCAGCCTGAAGAACTTTCAGAACAACATTTCTACTCAGGAAAAAATAAATAAATAAATAAAGGTAGATTTAGTCTATTTAAATATTTCCCAAGATCTCTGTTAAATTTCAGGTAGTAATGTTCCTTCCTTTGAACCTCATTGCATGTTTGCCTTTGACTGAAAATAGCCTGGGCTAGACACCATTTGATATTCACCCTGTGACTATTTTAATATTGGGGCTGGACCAAAAGAAATTCATGCTCACTGAAATGATTTTCACTTACTGAAACAAATTCACTTTTTGCTTCCTTCAGCAATTCATCAATCTAATGGGAGAAACAGAAGCTATCATAATAATGAGAATAGACTTCTAGGAGCAGGAGCCAATATCAATACTTTAATAATGCAAATTCGATTGCTATATATTTGGTTTCAATCCAAATTTGCTTTTAATTAAGTTTTTTGCCATTGCATGATCCTCTCTCTCTCTACACACACACACACACACACACACAAACTTCATATATATATATATATATATATATATATATATATATATATATATATATTTTATAGCACAGGTATCACATTTGACCAGATCCTATTTTCTCTGGGCAACATTAATAATGACATGGAGGATATCACTATTATCATCATCATTATCATCATCTTGATAAACATTTTTAGAACATTTTGAATGTGACTGTGAACTGCGTTTTGGATAAAGTAAATACCTCCTGTCCGATATATCCCAAAACAATAACAGTAATTGAAAATTGTAGAGAATGTTTTTTAAAGTAACATATTAACATAATATATAAGTATCAAAATTTCATAATGTGTCATGGCTTAACTTATATAACACAGGACACTCTTAAACTAGAAGGGCTACCAAATTCTATTATTTCATTGTTTATGTATAGAACAATTTTAAATATTTTTAGGGTAAGTGGTTCTGAGCAGCAGGCATCTATCTATCTAAGAATGGTATGAAATCCTGTGGCTTCTCCCATCTTGTCCCTCTATCTTCAGTAAGATGCTCTGGGCATCCCATAGTTAGCAGGCATTTCCCAGTCTCTCGCTCCTTCATTTGTGACCTGTTCCTGGGCTATTTCCAGCCTGTTCCTGACTCTGCTTTATTGTCCCCTACTCTCTATCTCCTTTTATTCCTTGAACCAGGCCTTTGATTTTGGGTTCCCTTCAAGGACTCTTGCCTCCCTTTCTATCTGCTTGAAAAGGGATAACCCACCCCAGCAGACTCCAGATACAGCTGCTGACCTAGTTTCTCTGGTGGGTGGATTTGGACAGCACAGATTCAGACTGTAACGCGGTTGTTCTTCAGCCTTCTTTATCCAGTCATTAAACATTGGATTTCCACGAGGCTTAGCCCTGGGTGGAAGAAGGAAAGTCTACACTGGTTTATAAAATAGTTACTAGATTCTGAGAACCATGCTAAGAGTTTTAAATTCCTCATGCCATTTCATATTCCCAACAGTGTTATAACATAGGAAATATTATTGTCTCTGTTTTATAGATAGGAAAATTTGGTATTGTCTCTGTTTTATAGATAGGAAAATTTGGTATTGTCTCTGTTTTATAGATAGGAAAATTTGGTTTAGAGTATTCGAGTCTTTTCCTCGTGGGTGAACAGTTAGGAGGAAACCGAGCTGGGCTGCAAATCCAGGCAGTTTTACTCCAGGACCCCGCCCTCAATCACCACTCTGTATTGCATGGGTTATATGGGATCTCTAAGTGATCTCATCCACACTTACGAGTGCAATTGCCATCAAAGCATGACGACTCCTGAGCTTCAGGTCCCTCCTCCAGATCTCCATTTGGATGTCTCAGCAACACTTCAAGCTAAGCATATCCAAAAGTTAACATAATTATTCTCCCATCCAAACCCAGTCCTCTTAAGTGTTCCCTCCATCAGTGAAGGAAAGAGTTCTCCATTTAGTGGTACGAGCCAGGCACCTAGGCATAATTCCTGACTCATCCCTCTCCTCTCCTTTAATCCTGTATCCAATCCATTATTAAGTCCTGTCACTGATACCTCTGAAATGTGTCTCAAAGCAGTCTTCTTCTCCCCATCTCCACTGCCACCCGCTTTGCCCAAGCCACGGTTATCATTCATCTGACCTGGTGCCATAGACCCCTGAGTGGTGTTCTCACTTCCAGCCTTGGCCCTCTTCATCTGTTCTTGACACTGCAGTATAAGAGGCCTTTTAAAAATGCAAACTGACCATATCATCCCCTGCTTCACATGGTTCTTGTTGTTCTTAGATAAAGAACTGTCTACTTAGCAGGACCAGCAAGGCCCTGCAAAGTCTGACCCCTGCCTGTAGCTCCAGCCTCATGCGAATCCCCTTCTCTCTGTTCTCTGTACTCAGGACCACTTGCTTGCTTTCATGTGGGCATCTTCAACCCACTGCAGAGGAAACATGCTGTTTCCTCTGTCTGAAATGCTCTCCGCACCAAGTCTGGTTAACTTGCTCATTCTTCAGTTCTTAGACCACATGTCACTTCTGCAGGGACACCTTCTTGCCGTACCACCCCCGACCTTCCCAGACTAGGACAGGTACTCCTGTAATACATCTTTATAACACCCTGAACCTCACTGTCATAACACTTAGCTCCGTTTGCAATAATGCTTTTGTTTATGTGATTATTTACTCAACGACTCTCTTCCCTGTGGGAATATAAAGTCTCTAAGGGCAGGGACCAAGTCAGTTTTTGCTGAACATTGTATCCCCTGCAGGCATTGATAAATATTCATTGAATGAATCCAAGTTCACTTTTAAAACACAACAGAATTAATTTTAAATGCAACAGATTAAATGGCAAGAACTAAATCTCTGTTGAGTGATAGGGACTATATTAAATTTTAAGGTAGTTAAAAATTTTTGACTCAAAACTCTCTTCTATTGTAAGCCTCTTACCACACTCTGAATTGTATAATCCTTTTAATTTTCTCAGTGACATATGACAAAATGGTATGATCCAATCTTTTCCATCCTTGGGTCTTGAAACTTGGCCTCGCTGGAGTGTGTGGCAGCCACAGGGCACTGCTTTGGGATACTGGCTTGGCTGCCCCCTTTTCCACCACACTCACTATACTTCCCTGCATCTTCAACCGTTTGGGCTTCCCAGCTACCCTGCCTTCAAGTCAGAGCCTGTTTCTGGTCCTTGGTTGGGGTGATTCTTAGGCTCTATTTTTTGCTCCACCCTTGGATTTTGTGTCCCTACAGCTTCAGCAGAAGTGGGGAGTGCAGGGCTGGGGATGGAAGGAAGAGAGGATGGCAGTGGGGATACTGATGGTTGGGCTCATTCCAGGGGCCTGGCAGGAGGGAAATTTGTGAAGGTCTGATCTAGAATCCAAACGGTCTAGAAGAAAGAACAGGGGAGTGTTTAGAATTTCATGAAAGGATGAGATACCAATAGGATTCAATATTTTCAGTGTGCTTTGGGGAAATGATTAAGTGCCAGGTCTTCTAACTGTGAATCTCTGAGACTGGCCCAGAAATCTGCACTTTAATATGCAGCCCAGGTAATTTTAATGCATGTGGTCCCTGTACCGCACTTTGAAACAACAGTGGCATAGAGTCACATTTTACTCAGAGCACTGTTAACACTTACTCTCAAAAAAAAAAAAAAAAAGTCCTATATTCTTAGCTCTACTGACTTGCTTGGAACAAGATACATATATTCCACCAATGGGCTGATCCTCTGGTCCCTTCTATTAAATATATTAATGGCTATTATTGTGTTTTTATGCTAAGAAACATAGAGGAGCAGTCACCTGTTTTTCTTTGTGAATCCCAGGAACATCTGTTGCCTAACACCTGGCGTTCTCTGTGACAGGTGTATGCTTGAGATAGCAATGGTAAAAAATCAGATGATGTTGGCTCAGATCACGATTTGCAGCCTGTCACTCCTGCCAAATGGGTCAGTTGAGATGGAAACCACAATTTGAGCAGATGTGTATTAATAAGTTAGGGAAGTGTGACAATTTAAAGGAAAGAGGACAAGAAGACGGGCTGTCTTGTGAAGTGGGAGAGGCACTTTTCAACAGTCCAGGAAGATCATTTTCTTTCTTCCTCATTATAAGTTCTCATTCCCTCCTTACTTGTCTCCCAAAGCATTAGGTACTTCTAAAGCCCATGAAGGAGATAGAAGTTGGAACGTTGTTTGAACAAAAGAAAGCAGTTGTGTCAATGGTGGAGACCTCAGCTGGATACCGTTAGATTGTCTGGTTCAAACCTTCCACTACGTAGACAAGGAAATGGAGGCCTAGGGACGTTATGTGATTGAGCCCAAGGATGGGCTACTTTATCTTTTATTCTGTCTGGAACTCAAAGCACAGCTAAAGTCCAGGTGTCAGATGTAGTTTATTATTCTTCCCACATTATCACAACATGGTAACTCAAAGAGTTCTAGGCAAGGGAAATGGTCAATGATGTTCTCTCCACTACAGTGGAGATTGTATGACTGCAAGCACCTTGCCTGCCTTGTTCTTCACTGTAACCTCAGCGTTTAAAACAGTGCCAAGCACATTGTGAGTAATTGGTAAGTCTCAAGAAGCCCTGCTAGCTTCTACTTCTGTGTTTCTGGGAACCTTGAGCTGCCTATAAGAACTCTGGCTACTCTGATGGAGACACCAGGTGGACAGACCATGTGCCAAACCAGAACCTGTGAGTGAGACCTTATTTGGAAATAGGGTCTCTGCAAATGGAATCAAGTTAAAATGAGGTCATATGGATTAGATGGAACCTAAAGCCAATGGCTGGTATGCTCATAAGAAGGCCATGTAAATACACAGATACACAAGGGGAAAAGGCCATGTGATGACAGAGACAGAGATTTTAGTGATGCAGCTGCAAGTCGAGGAACCTCAAGGACTGACAGCAACTGCCAGAAGCTAGAAAGAGGTGAAGAAGGATTCTTCCCTAGAGCCTGCAGAAGGAGCATGGCCCTGCTGACACCTTGATTTTGGACGTTTAGCCACCAGAACTGTGAGACAATACATATCTGTTGTTTTAAGCCACCAGTTTGTGGTACCCTTTTTCACAGCAGCCTTAGGAAATGAATATAAGAGAAGCAGCCTCGGAACTACATGGAGAGGGAATGAAGACCAGCTATACAGCGTTCTGGTTGGTTCTTCAGGTGACTCTAGCCCCAGCTGTCATCTGACCACAACCACATGAGAGACACCAGGTGTGACAAGCAGAACTGTCAAGGGGCCTCAGATACACGAGGATCCATGGCATGGGGCGTCTTGGACATTCCAGCCCAGATGACTGCAGCCCCAGCTGTCATCACCTGCGATAGAAGAACCACCCACCAGAGGCAGCCCACCCACTGAATTGTGAGAGAGAATAAAACAGTTGTTTTAACCACTACATTTTGGGATGGTTTTACTACACAGCGAGAGATAACCAAAATACTTGGATTCCTCAGAAGCAGACTCTGAGATAAGGAAGTGATTTATTAGGAGGTACTCCCAGGAATACTAGAAGTGAATGGGGAAGTGGGACAGCAAAGGGAAGACAACCAAGCAAGGATGTGGCATCAAACAAAGTCCCATGGAGGGTAAGTTTGACCTACTCTTGTCAGGAGCACAGGAGACAGTGAAAGTCCTAACTCAGTGTCGTCCCCATCAGGGTCAAAAACACTGGTGTATCTAAACCCCTTTACCCTTCAGTCATTGGTTAAGAGCTGGCCCAGGGACAGATAAACCCTCAGTCACTTCTGGTTCTTTGGGGGGGTGGGGAGGAGGTTAGCAGCCTGAGGGCAGCTCGTCAGCAAGGAGACACAGGTGCCATGAGTGAAGACGCTCACAGAAGCAGGGTATGTAAACTAGAAAAGGGAGGGTAAGCCGTTCATCCCAGTTTGCCAGGGACTGTACTTAAAATGGGAAGTCCCACATCTTGAGAACTTGCTCAGTTCCAGGCAAGTCAAACAATTAGTTGGTCACCCTAGAAAGGGATCCCAGGGGGACACGGACAGAGCCTGACAGCATCTGCTATAGCGGATGCATGAATATCTCTAAACTGGAGATAGTGGGGCTCACAGGACTCTCCAGAGGCACCTCTGTAAGAGACCAGGGATGCTGGACTTCAGCCAGCAGTCAAGGACCCTCTCAATGATAAGAGCCTGTGACCTATGACAGGTATAAATGATTTCAAACTGTTTCAAACACTGCAGAAGGGCTGAGGATGATCAGAGCGGGGAAAGGTCTTTTTATTTGGCAATTAGAGGCATGGGTGAAAGAAGAGGGGCAGAAACACAATGGTACGACATGAAACTCAACAATGGGTAGAGAGCACAGCGTCCCCCATGGACGAGGGTGTAAAGGGAACAAGAAACCTGGGAGTTAGAGGAATGACGGGGGACAGAAAGAGATGAATTTAGTGCTAGGATGTTTTTAAAAATGTCTGTGTTCCATAATGATCATTTTTGGATGTTTTCTGAGGGAAAAGAGCTCATGGATGAATATGAAGGGAAAAGGTAGTCAGGGGGAGGGGTGAGACTGTTGACTGATGGTTCCAGGAGGGGGAAGAAATGAAGTCCCAGTCACTTCAATTACAAGCAGAGAAGCTGATTTATGTAATTAACAGAATGGAAATAAGGATTTTATTAGCAGGAATGAGAACTCTTCGGTGAGAAAAAGCAAAGAGAATGGGGAGATTTCATTAAGGCTTACAGATTAATGAATGGTCTGAGGACAAAAAACATAAATGTGTTCATTTAATCTCAGCATATTAGATGAAAGGTGTTTGTTTTTCAACCAAGAAAGAAATGCTTATAGGATAAACAAAAGGAATGCTCTTTTATTTAATTCAACAAGGAAATATATGGAAGAATCCCTGCTAACAGGGTGTAATAGGTAGGCTAAATTGATAAAGAGGTTCAAGACAGGTTTGGATAAATTACTGAGTGCAAATCCATATCAGATTAATAAAGAAAGATGTTTAAGATTTTCTTGTTTATTTTTTCATGTGTATTTTATTTGATTTAAATATTTAGTAAATATAAAAGGCCATACCGTGAAAACTTGCTCTCTTGCCCCTGTTCTACATCTCCCCAGTCCCTGCCTCTCCCAACAAGTAATCACTCTTATGGATTTCCTGTATCTTTTAAAATACTTTTTAAAGTGCATATACAGGCAGATAAGAATAAATTCCTTGAAGGCAAGGAGTTTAGTCTGTTTTGTTTGCAGTCATATCCTCAGAGTCTAGAAGAGTTCCTGGGACATCGAAGGTGTTCAATAAATATATATTAAATGATCAAATATATTTACCCCCATAATTGTTAAACAAATAGCAGCATCCTATACATACTTGCTTCTTTGCATATTGCTTTGTTTATTTGAAAATATGTCCTTGAGATCTTTCCTTATTTGTACATAAAGACCTTCGTCGTCCTTTTTTTAGAGCTGAGTAATAGTCGATTGTATGGATGTGCCCTAATTTATTCAACCTATCTCATTAACGACCACCTAGTTAGTTCCCAAGTTCTTGTTTTTACAAATGTCAGTGCAATGAATAATCTTGTGTGATTCTTGTATTTGTAGGATAAGTTTTCAGATGTGCAACACCAGTTTTTAAGAAGTCATGTCTTCCCTTAAATGTCTCAGATAATGGTGGCAGAATTCTTGATCAAATGGACCACTGACCTGCCCTGCATGACATTTCTTATGTGTTTTTCGGTGGTCATTGCTAATGCCAGGTGTCTTTGGCCTGCTTAAAAAAAAACAGAGAGATTTGCGGAATGAGAAATAGTGAAGTATAGGAAGCAGTGAAATTGACACACGCATGCTCGAGATCAGGCTGAAACATCACTGCAGAATCGAATCGAAAATCCCAGCTCTTGTGTGGCCACTGCTTGGATGGCTAAGCTGGCTGTTTTCACTGTGAGGTATAGGTTTTAATTGCCACTGTATCATAATACACATCTATGTTTTTACTTCTTTTCTAAGGACAATTGAGTACCCAGGGTTCTTTGCCGATCTCGCTTCATCATAGCCTCTTACTTCCATCGTAGCCTTGGGGCTTTGATCTTATTATTTTGGTCAGACTGTGACACCGGGGGCATCAGGCTGCAATGACAGCATCCCCCTTGGTTTATCGCAGTGTTGTTTCTTACAGGGGAGGGCAGAGCCGAATTGGACGTGGATGATAGTGCTAAAAGAAAACAGTCTCTGAATCCTTAACCCAGACACATGTGGCTATGCTTCTGTTCCCTGCCATGTTTCCGTCGGAAACATGAAAATAATAATACATGCCCTGCACCCATTGAAGGTGTGGTGGTGAATATTAATAAGCTTCAAAATGCATTTTGAGGTCTTCAGCCCTGAGGTTCTTGATAAAAATTGGGTTATAGAGTTAGTGAGATAAAGAAGCACATTCCAACCATGACCATTTTTCATTATAGAGTACCTTGACAACTGCTTTAAGCCTCGAACTCCAATACGATACCTAGGAACTTTCAGTGCAGTGCATGTGTATTTTTAATATTTGGCTTTATCTTCTTATGTACTAACTGCCAGGGACTGTGCTTGTTCAGTCAATCAGCAGATGTTTTAAATGTTCACTGGATTCTGTGGAGGCATCAGTCTCAGAAAGAGCCCTGGGCTCCTGGCCAGGAGATTGGCTTTTCTACGACTCCTCCCCAACCACCTGAAAGCCTGTGACCAGCCACTTCACAGAGTCTCAGTTTCCTTTTCAGCAAATCAGGGTAATGACTCCTGCCCTGTGCGTCTCTGCGAGTGAATGGGAAAGCTCAGTGACAATGGATGGACAGGCTGTTTTGTAGGATACGGTCCATTAAAGATTAACATGACTATTAATGTCTATGCAGGGTACTTCCTCACATGGGAAAGAGAACTGAGATGTCAGGAAACAGGGGCCACACACCCCAGGCCAGGGCTTCCCAACCTCAACTGAACTACAGACCGGTAATATATCGAAGTTTTCTACTGTGATATATCAAAATCACATAGGCCTATATATGTGTAAAATATGTACACAGGATATATGTAAAATATGCATATATGGATATAAAATATAGGGATACCAATACTTCAGTGATAGCAACAACAAAAAGATCTTCCTTTCAGTCAGATCACACTGAACTGGCCTATGAGGGAAGCTGGTTTTCTGACCCCTGAAGAGACAGGAAATGTCAAAGGGGCCCAATGCCAAAGTCAGAGCCCTGCCAGCCCACGTTCCAGCCCTGGGAACAGGCTCAAGGCCTTTGGATGCCCTTAGGAGCCTTGTACGGACTCTATTCCAAGAGCTCTAGGGATTCAGTGAGAGGGGGAAAAGAAACCCTGTTGATCATTTTTTTCCCCTGAAAGTAGACAGCTAACTGAGGGCTGGCGGTGCTGGTGCCCTTGGTGGTGATGAGAGTCTAGGAGGAAGTGAGAATTCACTCGTTTCCACTCAAATGCCTACTGGGCTCAGCAGGTAATGCAGAAGCGTGAAGCAGCCAACATAAGAATTCTTATAATCCAGTGTCGTTATATATCGTAATCAGAGCTGCAACCAAAAGCCTCGTTTTGGGAATACGGCCGGGAGTGGGGAGGGCTGAGGTTCAACAGAGAGTATCGCTCCTCTTGATCTGAGGTCGCAGATGGGGATGCAGGCTTCGTGTTGTGGCATCCTCCGATTTTTAGTTGCGGTCTAATGAATTCTATGTGACATTATTCTAAGTTTTGAATGTTGGCGTGTGTATACATGTACTTATACATACATGCACAGATCGTTATGTGAGGCAAGATGGGGTGGTCTCCTGGGGATCCCTGGACCCTCAGGGGTGGAGAGGAGATAGTGGTGTCAGGCAGGAGGAGCAGACATGATTATAACTCAACAATATCATGGTCTCTCCTTCTGGAACTCAGTCTAACCTCCAAGGTGCGGGCAGAGAGGCTGCTGGGCCATGACGGAAACATTCATCAATTTCCTAGGGACCGGCAGTTGAGAAAGACTCCTTTACAACTGTTTTAGATTCCCCATTTGATTTGTCAAGGATCATGGGTTCCCCTGGCCGTAAGACAGTTAACAGGCAGATAACGGAACTATGCTTTGACAGCTGTGTGGGTTTCTAAGAGAAAACACTGTGCATTGTATTACAGGAAATGAGGGTCTGGGGAGTGGACTTGGTGACTCCTAGAATCATAAACGCTGGCTACTTCTAATAAGGGGAAAAGGTAAGCAGGCCAATGATTAACATCGCTGCACTTGTAAAATAGAAGAGCTAAGCAACAGACCTCCTGTAAGGGAATTCTGGGGAACTGCTTTGCTCCAGAGCTGGAAGGATAAGTACTTCCAAATGACTCATTGTCTTGTTTCTTTTGACTCCCTGGAATCTCCCAAATGCTAAGCAACAGGCAAGAGAGTGTCTGCCAGGGCACAGACTAGAACTATACGTCTGGATAGGGTACTTCTATTCAGCTGATTATTTCAATTTTCTCACCCATTAAAGGGTAGAGCAAAGAACACCTTTTCATACACTGTGAAAGCTGATTTGGAAACCAAAGGCTTGATTCTTTTCTTTCACTATTAAGCCTGTATGTAGAAATCAACCACACCTAATATAATCACACCTGTTTCTATTTTGATGATGAGATCAAGGGACTTATAAGCTGAGGCGTACAACCCCAGGGAAGCGGGAGGGTAGGAAGTGGTGCCAGAAGTGGTGAAAATCAACACACGTTGAGCACCCAAAGATGCAGTCATGTCCACAGTCCCATTTAATACTCACAGCTTCCCCAGAGGGAGGTAGCATTACCTTCATTTTCTAATGAAATGAGTTTTCTTTTTGAAGGTGTGTTCTAATCGGAAATCAAAGTGAAAAATAAAAGTGATACACAGGAAACAAGGGAAGGAGGGAAAGAAGGGAAACATTAAAAGCTACGTTCTCCTCACTTACCTTTAACTGATCTGATTAATCCTTCTTACTTTCCTTCCTCTGGACGGCCCTTAAGGGTAAGCACTTCCAATCCTTAGTCCTTTCCCAGTCTCTGTTTCTGAAAGATCTTACCTACTCCAGGCTTGAGGTACAGCCTCCTGAAAGACGACTCCCATCTCTAGCCCTGATTCCGTCCTAATTCCAGACCTGTGCAGCCTTGGTCACTCCCAGCTACCTGTACACATAAATGAGCAGGGCTGAACTGCTCATGGGCAATGGGTATGTGTGAGGCCAGAGTCACTCCAGCCCCTTCCAGAATCCCAGTGAGAGTAGGACCAAAGAGCATCTGCCTAAAGCAGGAGATCAGAAATCTGACTGAAGGGGGCACCTTGGATCGGCAGTGCCCTCTGGAGATAATGGGGCTGCTGAGTGGTTTCCAAGGGCCTTGCGTTTTCTGGTGTCCTGGGCATTTTGGACCCCCTCCCAGGTGTGTTCACTGCATGGGGACACCCATCCAGTATCCCTACCAAATCCTATTTCCCTACCAGCCCCAGGACGTGGAAAGACCAGTTCTTACTCTCGTTCTCCACAATCTGGCTTTACCTGCTTTAGCATTTGGTATCATACCCACTCTGCTCTGACCCATGTCCCTGGATTGAAACCTCAGGATTGCCACTTCCTGATTCCAAACTGGACTAAATTGTGACATCCCTGAGCGGACTCAGTCTTTGCCATATGGGCCCCCTCCAAGGAATGGAAGCTTGGTCCATTTTCTCATTTTCCATTTTAGTTTCAAGTCAGGTTCCTCCACCATCTCCCATACCAACTACTGACTGACAGTCCCAGCAGCTGCCTATTTGAGTGTATCCACATGCATGTTTTGAATATGCTTCAAATCCCAGGAGACTCAAATAAAGTAGGGCCTCTCTCCTGACCCTGACTCTGGTTCCTTCTCTCTGTTCAAATGGAAGAAGGGTCAGTGGCAGAAGGCATAGAATAGTGTAGCTGTCATCCATAGCTACCAAGACCTCCTCACTTTTTTTCCACTGATACCTCTCTGGAAAGTCATGAAGGGTGTCTTCTCTCCCTCCCTCTCTCAGCTCCCTCTGCCCTTTCTGTGTGGCTTTGCCACTAACTGGGTGACTTCGGTCAAATTTTTTCTTCAAGCTGTTCGGAAAATTTAATACAGGCATACCTTGTTGTATTGCACTTCACGTTACTGTGCTTCACAGATATTGTGTTTTTTACACATTGGAGCTTTGTGGCAACACTTTGTTGAACAAGTCTATCAGCACTCGTTTCTAACAGCACTTGCTCACTTCGTGTCTGTGTCATGTACTGGTAATTCTCACAACATTTTGAACTTTTTCATTATTATAATACTTGTTATGGTGATCTGGGGTCAGTGATCTTTAATGTGACAATTGTAATTGTTTTGGGGCACCACGAACCATGCCCATATAAGATGGCAAGCTTAATGGATAGATGGTGCGTGTGTCTGACTGCCCCACTGGCTGGCTGCACCCCAGCTCTCCCCTCCTTGGGCCTCTCTAATCCCTAAGACACAACAGTATGGAAATTAGGCCAATTAGTAGCCCCATAATGACCTCTAAGTGTTCAAATGAAAGGAAGAGTCGCACATCTCTCACTTGAATTCAAAAGCTAGAAATGATCAAGCTTAGTGAGGAAGGCACGTCAAAAGCTGAGAAAGGCTGAAAGCTCGGCCTCTTTTGCCAAACAGTTGGCCAAGTTGTGAATGCAAAGGAAAAGTTCTTGAAGGAAATTAAAGTGCTACTCCGGTGAACACACGAATGATAAGAAAGAGAAACAGCCTTACTGCTGATATGGAGAAAGTTTTAGTGGTTTGGATAGAAGATCAAACCAGCCATAACATGCCCTTAAGCCAAAGCCTAATTCCAAGCAAGGCCCTGACTCTCTTCAATTCTGTGAAGGCTGAGAGAGGTGAGGAATCTGTGGAAGAAAAGTTTGAAGCCAGTGGAGGTTGGTTCACGAGTTTTAAGGAAAGAAGCTGCCTCCATAACATCAAAGTACAAGGTGAAGCAGCAAGTGCTGATGTAGAAGCTGCAGCAAGTTATCAGAAGATCTAGCTAAGATAATTCATGAAGGTAGCAAGCTACACTAAACAACAGATTTTTCAACATAGATGAAACAGTCTTATATTGGAAGAAGGTGCCAGCTAGAACTTTCATAGTGAGACAGGAGTCAATGCCCGCCTTCAAAGTTTCAAATGACAGGCTGACTCTCCTGTTAGAGGCTAACGCAGCTGGTGACTTTAAGTTGAAGGCAATGCTCATTTACTTTTCCAAAAAGTCTAGGGCCCTTAAGAATTATGCTAAATCTACTCTGCCTGTGCTCTCTAAATGGAACAACAAAGCCTAGATGACAACACATCTTTTTACAACATAGCTTACGGAATATAAGCCCACAGTTGAGAATTACTGCTCAGAAAAAAAGTTTCCATTTAAAATAATACCACTTATTGACAATGCACCCAGTCACCCAAGATCTCTGATGGAGATGTACAATCAGATACATGTTGTTTTCATGCCTGCTAACACAGCATCCATTCTGCAGCCCACGGATCAAGGAGTCATTTCGACTTTTAAGTCTTAGTATTTAAGAAATACATTTCGTAAGACTATAGCTGCCTTAGATGGTGATTTCTCTTATGGAATCTGGGCAAAGAAAATGGAAAACCTTCTGGAAAGCATTCAACATTCTAGATGTCATTAAGAACATTCGAGATTCATGGGAAGAGATCAAAACACCAACATTAACAGGAGTTTGGAAGAAGTTGATTCCAACCCTCATGGATGATTTTGGGGTGTTCAGGACTTCAGTGCAGGAAGTTACTGCAGACGTGGTGGAAATGGCAAGAGAACTAGAAAGAGAAGTGGAGCCTGAAGATGTGACTGAGTTGCTGCAATCTCAGGATGAAACTTGAACGGATGAGAAGTCGCTTCTTACAGATTAGCAGAGAAAGTGGTTTCTTGAGATGGAATCTACTCCTAGTGAAGACTGTTGAAATGACAACAAAGGATTTAGAATACGATAGACACTTAGTTGATACAGCAGCGGCAGGGTTTGAGAGAATTGAGAAATCATGATTTCTCTACAGAGAAATCATTCGTGAAAGGAAGCGTCAATCGATGCAACAAACTTTACTGACGTCTTATTTTAAGAAATGGCCACAGCCACCCTATCGTTCAGCAACCACCATCCTGATAAGTCAGCAGCGTCAACAGCGAGGCGAGACCCTCCACCAGCAAAAAGATGATGACTCTTTGAGGGCTCAGATGATGGTTAACATATTTCAGCAATAAAGTATTTTTTTTTAATTTTTATTTATTATTTATTTATTATTTATTTTTGGCTGTGTTGGGTCTTCGTTTCTGTGTGAGGGCTTTCTCTAGTTGCGGCAAGCGGGGGCCACTCTTCATCGCGGTGCGCGGGCCTCTCACTATCGCGGCCTCTCTTGTTGTGGAGCACAGGCTCCAGACGCGCAGGCTCAGTAGTTGTGGCGCACGGGCTTAGTTGCTCCGCGGCATGTGGGATCTTCCCAGACCAGGGCTCGAACCCGTGTCCCCTGCATTGGCAGGCAGATTCTCAACCACTGCGCCACCAGGGAAGCCCCAGCAATAAAGTATTTTTAAATTATTTACATTTTTTTGACATAATGTTATTACACACTTAATAGACTACAGTATAGTGTAAACATAACTTTTATATGTACTGGGAAATAAAAAATTTGTGTGACTTCATTGCGGTGGTCAGGAACTGAACAACAGTATCTCCAAGGTACGCCTGTACGTATATGAAGTTCCTTTCAAAATAGTAGCTGCTCAATAAAGGATTATTATAATTTAAAAAATGTATTACACTATAACCAGCTTGACTTATCATTGCCCTCCCACGTCATATATCTTTACATTCCTCAGATTGAAAGTACTATAGCATAATGGGTTCAAGTCTACTACTGTGGGGCCTTGGGCATGTTACTTAGCTTCTCTGCAGCTCAGTTTCGTATCTGTAAAATGGAAATAATACCTCCCTCACTCAGTTGCAAAATGAAATCTGGTAATATAGATAAGATGTTCAGCACAGTGTCTGGCATATAGAGTGACAATCACTATATTTGTGCCTTTGTTCATGTTAGTCTTCTTAGAATACTGCTTCTCCTCTTTTTCATTTTGCAAAATTCTAGAAGAAAGACCTGGTTGAAACATCCTTTCTTCCTCGTGGATTCATGTTTCCTCAATTGTGTTCCACTGCATTCAGGTCTATTATTACAGTTTATTGCATTATACATATTTGATTTACCACTTTCCCTGCTTGACTCTTTATCCTGGTATTGATTTTACCTTTCCTTTCTCCCAATGTTCCTCTAATACTTCCTCTCAACCACCTGACCCCTTACTGTAACACACCCCCATGACTTTGTGTCTTTCCTTCTGCCTGGAATGGCTTTTCCCCATTTTTCTTTGCTACTGGAATCTTACTCATCCATCAAGGACCAACTCTACGAATTCTTCTCTGTCTCCTCCAAGTTAGAATTACTTTTTTCAACTAGCTTCAGTAACACTGTTTATTTCTCTATTAGGAAACTTAGCATTATAACATTTTAATTATATGCACATATCTTTCGCATTAGACTGTGAGCTCTTGGAAGGAAGGATAATGTCTTATTCATATTTGTTTCCCTCAGTACCTAACATTGTGCTCAAAAGATAGGAGTAATTCATCAAATTTTTGTTGTATTTGTACTACTTAAATGTACTAAATAGCATCTGCCTAAACCAATAGGTCAGATGTATGACTGAAGGCGGCACTTCTGGATCAGCAGTACCTTCTGTGAAGCTCATGGGTTGCTGAATGGTTTCCAAGAACCAGATGAATAGATGGTTTAAAATGTATCGCAATATCTAGCTGAAATAAAATATCCAGTCATGAACATAAGTATAAGCTAACATTTAATGACTAAGGCAGTCTGGGAAGCGTAAAAGAAACCAGGTCATATGCAAGGGCAATAGGTCAGTGAAACTACGAAAAAATCTAATAAACTCTGGCTGTGATTTTAGTTCCTGTGTATTATGAAGAATCCTTACTGAATGAAATTTATGCTTGTGGAAAACTGGCCAGTTTCAGTCTCAGCATGGTTGGGTCAGGGACATTTCCTGTTATCAATAGGAAGCTGCTATACAATTAAATGGATTAACGATGCAGTGAACTGAATTAGTTGTTTTTTTTACAGCCAAGTAATTGAACTAGTTGTGCATTCTACATATTTTTAGTTGTACAAGTCTGATCTTTGAATCTCTCGTGTAAGAAGATGCTTGGGCTGCTTTAGCCTATTGATTTGAGAAGCAGTAAAAGGAACTGGGTTTAGTTAGGAAGGCAGTAAAATAACATCAATAAAATGGTGCAGGGGATGCACATTTGACACACTCAGTAGGTTTATGGAGACAATGATTTTTGAGAACAATTTGCAAATCTGGTCTAATTCAGTTAGTACTATAATAATCTACCTTAAAATATGGTGGAACATTCTGTTGTATATTCACTGCATTTGGTTCTAGTCTATGGAACATTATAATACTCATAATCAGTGGTGTGCTGGTAAACCGGATCTCTGTTCTGTTTTCTTTTTGTTTTTTAAAGCCCTGATTTTTAGTGTTTTCCTATTTCTATGGTGTAAATACTCCCATTATGGGCTGGTTTTAAGCTACCAAGTTTAACAACTGCTCTCAAAGTTTCTGAATCTCTGACAATCAGCTCTTAGGAGATGGTACACCATTGCAAGTTATTACAAACAGTGGAGGAGAGCCTGTTAAAGTTTTAAAATCATGCAGTCTTAGGACTAGAAGCATCCAAAATATTCTAGTCCTACTGCTAAATTTTCGGAAGAAGAAAATTGACACTAAGGATAAGTAACATCCTAAAAGTCATGCAGGCAATTACTAGCAAACTTGGGATTGGAATCAAGGTGTCTGGACTCCCCATGCAGTATTCTATGCAAAAGGCTTTATATAGGGAGTAGAGAAAAAAGTAGTCTTTGGATATAAATGGAAACATTACTGTATAATCTTGCGTTGGGATGTGGATGGGACAGGATGGGTGATAGGGGCTGTGAACGTGAAGTTCCCTCAGAGCTGTTTCAAGCTGTGTTGGGAATCACTCAGGAAACTGAAGTTTTTAATCTTGGTTTGTTAAATGGGCAGGCCACTTAACCTTTTGGGGCTTTGGTTTTATGATTTTTTTAAGTGACAGTTTTTAATATTAGTATGTCTTAAACTCTAGTGTTTGTTACATAATCAAGGGTACTTATTAAAAATCATTCCAGGCAGGGCTAATTTTAAGATTGTTTACAGGTCATACTTTAAAAAACAATAATTTAGATCTTCTTTAAAGACCCTTTTAGATCTAAAATGGTTTATCTGTTTACTCGTAGCCAGGAAACATTTCTAGAGTGGTAGCTCCTTAAAGCAGTTCTTCAATTAGCTGCATCAAAGTCACATGAGGTGCTTTTTAAAATTTCTGACCACCCAAGGTCCCACCAGAGACCTGTGAAATAAGAACTGAGGGAGAAGAGGGCTGAAAAATTGGGTATTTTTCTAGAAGCTGCCTATTTGATTTTGATTCCCAATTAGAGTTAGGAACTTCAGCTGTTTCTAGCCTAGAGACTGCTGTGTAGGGTAAGAAAGCAGTAATTAGTTGTTAACTACTGACCCATACAGTAGGGGCTATGTACGAAGACTTTATCCAATAGCTTCTCAAGTAGGGGATGGGAAGAAGCAGGTGGTGGGCTCTAGGGTACTGTCTGAGGGTCAACTGGAAAATGTCCTTGTAGTACTTAGCAATGCAAGGACAAAGCATGGAGGGGACCAAGGTGGGCCTAAAATAAA
Organism: Eschrichtius robustus; assembly: GCF_028021215.1. Taxonomy (NCBI): domain Eukaryota; kingdom Metazoa; phylum Chordata; class Mammalia; order Artiodactyla; family Eschrichtiidae; genus Eschrichtius; species Eschrichtius robustus. The sequence goes on along the minus strand of NC_090829.1, from coordinate 91,608,408 downwards.
GCACTGATAGTGAGTCAGCAAATCGCAGGTTTGAACTTTGCATGTCTGTATCAATAGCACCCAATTATGGAAATCCAATGCTTGAGACCTGCTATTTAGAACACGTTAAGATGAGCATGGTTCTTGCCCTTCTCTTCCCTATATTTTTAAAAAGACTTGTCAAACAACAGCAACAACAACAACAGCTAGTGAACCCCAAATTGTTTTTACCCTTTATAAATGCCATTACACCTCTTCAAATATAAAGTTTTAGGAATTACGACTTGGCTGTTGGGCACACTCGGTTTTAAAAAGGTAATAATGCTTTGACAATGGTTGCTATTTGACCTCAAAGTAGAGGGGTCCTTTCTAACTACTACAATTGCATTGTTATAATGAAGACTAAAGAAAACACAAAAAGCCTTTTGGGCTGGCAGAGAAGAGTTTTAAGAAGAAAAACATTTGGCCATTTAATCCCATGTTCTCCACAAAGTTTCCCAAATCCTCAAAGTCTACTGACATTCAGAGAGCATCCATCCCATGCTTGTAAACCATCCACGCAGCAGAGTTTTGAATCAGAATTACATGTTTTCTCATATTCCTACACAGGTCCACCAGTTCTAATAAAAGGTTGGAAAAGAATCTCAGATTTGTATACTGATTTTCACATACCCATTTAATTAAATCTGCATTCTTAAAGCGTGTTCTGAGTGAAAAGGGTCTGTGATTACATATTTGCAAAAAAAAAGGAACTACATTGTTGCTTGCAGATTCACAATGTAGATGAAAAGTCCTGAAGAAAATGAAACTTGTTTAACGTTTCTCAAATTTACTGGTTACAGAGACTTTTGCTTTTGTTTAAACTCATGGGAAATGCTGACCTAGATAAATTAAGAGGGCAGTAGGGAAAAACTTCCTTAGAGGTGTCAAAAAGTTGTTCCTACCTGGTCAATGAGTAAATGATTATATAAGCTTAAGACATGTTCACCAGGCCATATAATTTTATTGGAGAGGTTATATGATTTACACAGTTGACTGTCTATTTGATACAGAGGGGGACTAAATTCTGTATAAAGCATATCATTTCCAAGAAACATCATTTTTTTTTTAACCTTTGTATTTTGTAATAATTTCAGATTTATAGAAAAGTTGTAAAAAATGTACAATGGATTTCTGTATATTCTTCTCTCAAATTCCCAAAAATGTTAACGGTTCACATTTTAAAAATCATTCTCCCTCTCTATATGTGTGTGAATATACAAACACACACATATGTATATGTACATTTTTTTCCCTGAACCATTTGAGAGCAAGTTGCTGACATGATGCTCCTTTACCTCCAAAGACTTGTGTGTATTGCTAAAAACAAGGATATCCTTTTATATAACCACAGTACAAATATCAAAAAATTAACATTGATTTAATACTATTATCCAGTCTACAGACCTTATTTGAATTTTACCGGTCTCAATAATGTCCTTTTCTGGGACTTTCCTGGTCGCGCGGTGGTTAAGAATCTGCTTGCCAATGCAGGGGACACGGGTTTGAGCCTGGGTCCGAGAAGATTCCCACATGCTGCGGAGCAACTAAGCCTGTGTGCCACAACTACTGAGCCTGCGATCTGGAGCCCGCGAGCCACAACTACTGAAGCCCGTGCACCTAGAGCCCGTGCTCCGCAACAAGAGAAGCCACCACAGTGAGTAGCCTGCCCATTGCAATGAGAAGCCTGCTCACTGCAACGAAGAGTAGCCCCTGCTCGCCGCAACTAGAGAAAGACTGCGCGTAGTAACGAAGACCCAATGCAGCCCCGCCCCCTCCAAAAAATGTCCTTTTCTAACAAAGTTTTGTTTTGTTTTGTTTTGTTTTTTCCTGGACCAGGATCCAGTCTGGAATCACATGTTGCATTTAATTATGTCTCTTTCACCTCCTTTAATTTAGAGCAGTTCCTCAGTCTTTGTGTTCATGACGCTTTCATTTTTGAAGAACACAGGCCATTTTGAACAATGTCCCTCCATTGGATTGTCTGTTTCCTCATGACTAGATTCAAGTCATACATTTTCAAGAATGTGTGCTCTTTTCAGGAGACACATGATGACTATTTGTTCCACTACTAGTAAGGTTAACTTTTGATCACTTAAAGTGATATCTGCCAGGTTTCTCTACCGTAAAGTTACAATTTTTCTTTTCGTGTAATATCTTATAGGCTTTGAGATTAAGTATTCAGTTTTTCATTAAACTTTCACCTACTAGTTTTAGCATCTGTCACCCTAAATGAAGAGGTAAATTGAGGCAAGCTCAAATTACCAGAAATATTGGTGCCATTTTTCCATTTGCTCATTTCATTCTTTGTGTCCCATTTTGGTAATTTTTGCAATATTTCACTTTATTATTATTATTATATTATTATATGATTGGTGATCTTTGATGCTACTACTATGACTATGACTCACTAAACCTCAGATGATGGTTAGCATTTTTTAGCAATAAAGTATTTTGTAATTAAAATATGTACATTGTTTTCTAAAGACAATGTTATTGCACAGTTAATAGATTACAGTATATTGTAAACATAACTTTTCTATGCATGGAAACTGAAAAACCCATGTTACTTACTTTATTGTGATATTCACTTTATTGTGGTAGCCTGGAATTGAACCTGCAGTGTCTCTGAGATATTCCTGCATGGTAGTTGCCAGATGGTGATTTCTAAACGCAGTATTCCTTTTACTTTAACTGTCATTCTATTGTAAGGAAGACGCTTCTCTTCTGCTGTTGATTCATTTATCTCTATCTGTATGGACTTGTGGTTTCTTGTTTCATTCTGTGGGTTATAATTTATTACTATAATTATTTGCTTTGACACTCAATTATCCCAGATTGGCTGGTGGGATACCCCTCAATCTGTGTCCTTTAGTCATATCCCCATCATTCTCTGAGCACGTCCTTACTATCTGGCAGAGCAAGGTATTCAGGCTTACCTTGTGCTTTCCCTGCCCCAGCCCAGGAATCAGTTGTTTTTCTAAGAAGTCTGGGTGTGTTTGTTGGGTTTTTTTTCTTTAAGTAGAAAATTTAGAAACCAGGATCTGACTGTTAGGTATTCTCATTGTTATTGGGCTGTCACTGCTCCTAGACCCTCTTTGGGGACAGAACTAGTAAATACATGTATATATGTATATGCATATCTGTATCTATAAATATGTATATTTTCTCTTCATCTATATGTATGAAAAACCCATGAGTTCATACTGATGCTGCCAATTCCAATCCTGGACCCATCATTTATAATTACTATCTTGAGACTGTGTCAAATCTCATAGACTTGAAGACATTAAATTCACCTGCTGTAGAATAGCAGCTACAAGATATTCTGGAACTGCATAATTCCAGTCATCTACCCATTCACTTACTAAGTCACACCTTATGTGCTAGGACTTGGCTAGGAATATGGAAATGAAAAAGACTTTCTTCTTGTCCTCAAGCAGCTCAATCTACTAGAGACAGTTGAGGAAAAAATAATTACAATATAGTACAATAAGTTCTGTATTAGAGTTATTCACAGTGCTCTATGGAAACAGAGAGGAGGGCCCCCCAACCCAACCTGAGTAAACTGGGTTATTTCAAAGGAAGTAAAAATAGGTTGCTTACAGTAGTTATTGGAAGAGTTCTTAGATTACTGAATTTGCATGCAGCGAAGAGTGCACTTTGCTTCCAAGCAAAAGTACATTTTGTGGAGAGGTCTGATTTATCTAGAAGGGTTCTCTGCATTGATTGAATTCATCACAAAACTACTCAGCCATGACAATACCTCTGCAAATAAGTTTCAGGGGAATCACTGTTAGTTTGTGGGTCCAAAGGTTAGGTTTCACACTTTCTATTCTGCCCCTTCCTCTGACCATACAGGAAGGGAAAAATTTTGGACTTTTTCAAACTGCCTGTTATCCCAAATTCAATAAACTGACTTTGCCATTGTTATCGATTGCCACCCTTTTGTGTAATAGTTTACACATACTGATTTTCTTCTATCTAAACTCAATCTTGAACTAGAGAGAGTACGAAGGAAAGAAAAAGATTTGTGTGTGTGAGGGTATATATCTAGAAAGTAATGGCTAAAAAAAGAAATTGGGGTGGGGATAAAATATTAAGATAAAAATGAGAATGGGATTTTATTATTTTTGTTGTATATATATGTATTCTTATCAAAATTTATCACTAGATAAATTTATTTTCCCCCTTCTTTTCAAAAAATAAATGTGGACTATCTTGTGGTTTGAGTGCATCTCACCAGTTTCACCCAGTTCCAAGTTCGGTCACTCTAATATTGCTTATTTCACCAATTTAGAAATCCCAGACTAGAAAGTTGCTCAGTAAGACGTGTAAGTAAGGATCACCGGTATCAGGAGGCTGATCTTGACATGACTTGCTGTCTCTCCTTCTGCTACAGCATGATTCCTTAGTATAGCTGATACCACAGAAAAAAGTAGAACTGAGAAACGTATATACATTTTCATCACTGTAGGAGCAAAGCCAAACACGACTGAAATGTTTATTTTTTATTAGGTGGCCTTAGATCATAGAAGATATCAAATCAGTTTAGTCATGAAATGCTCGTGATAAATAGTAAACTTCAAATGTTAATAAAGATACTGAAGATTTTTCTGAGGCTTTCTTTTTAAAAAATGTAATTTTAGGTAACCAGAAAGCTGAGGCAAGGGTAGTTTGGGTTCTTGGAAAGAATACCCAGCCATCACTGGCTCCCTCTGGGTGCAGAAGTACTTGTGATCACTGTGTGTGGATCCAGTGGAAGGGGCCAGGCTTATGTCAAGGGTCCATGTGCTGACAGCAGCGGCAGCACCTGCAGAAAGCACGGGTCCTACACATTCTGCATCATGTACCTCTTCCTCAAATGCACGGAACCATAAGGACAGTGAGCCACCAGGTGGGGGCTTTCACATATGTAATGATTAGTGAAAGCTTCTTTGACAGTGAGAATTTTTCATTCCTTTATTATATTCAGTTGAAAGGCTGTGACCATCCATAATCATCATTGTATGTATACACACATACAATATGTGTGTATATATGTAATAAATACCCGTTCAACATGCTTTAAAAGGAATAACTGTGTTTTGAAGTCTATGCAACATGAAATATGATTTGATATAAAAAAAACAACTAATCAGAAGCATGCAAAACGATATGTTTTAATAAGAGCCTATTGCAGATTCTGGAATGATTGTGGCATGCATGTCCCTGGTCATGTTGGACTTCTCCTTCAGTTTTGACTGGAGTAATGTGTGTTCCACAACACCGATTCTAATGTCCATCTGAATAGTTTCTTGCTTCAGCTTCGTTAAGCTCTGTTTAATCTTCACCAAAGGAGCTGCAGAATGAAAATAACATGGAATAAAAATGTTCATTTGGAGTATCAGTGTATTACAGAATGGTATGACATTTTCCTCACTTTGTCTTAAGCCAAAAATGGGGTTAAAAACACAGCCAACACTGTGAGCCACGATTGCTGAGCCTGCGCGTCTGGAGCCTGTGCTCCACAACAAAAGAGGCCACGATGGTGAGAGGCCTGCGCACCGCAATGAAGAGTGGCCCCCGCTTGCCACAACTAGAGAAAGCCCTCGCACAGAAACGAAGACCCAACACAGCCAAAAATAAGTAAATAAATAAATTTTAAAACAAAAAAACAAAAAAAAACACAGCCAACAATTTACTGACATTCACACAGTTTTGCTGTGGCATTTTAAACACCTGAGATTTCTAGGCTGGGAAATGATGCAGCATTTGATGTACTGAGGCTGAACCTCCTTTCTTTTCTAGAGGAAGAGTTGCTAAAGGTGTGTTTAAGAATGTCTTCAATATTTTTTAAGGGGCTAGTATATTTATCTAAAGGAAAAGGGGATACAATGGAAGAAAAAGAGAAGGAAGAACTACCTTTAAGACATAGCTAATGGCTCATTCAAACATACTGCAAACCCCCTATACATCACCTTCTGAAAGATCACTCAGTATATTCCACTGGAACTCTAGAAAATCTTTCTAGAGCAACGAAGGGCCTTAGGCAATCACCACTAGGCCATGTCAAAGTAACTAGCTCACAACAGAGGACGATTACTGCAGGATTATTAATTCTTCTCTATTTGACCCTTGCCCAGTCAGGTCTACCAGGAAAGAGGGGAAAAAAAGGTCATCACATCACCACCTTTGTGCTGTTTGGGCATACACTTAGTGCTTTTTTTGTACATAAAATGGAATAATGAAGCTCATTTGATGAAAACGGAACAAAATATTATTTTTTTAAACTGGCATAACAAAGTGCATATTTAACTATCTCCTACTCTATTTCTGAATTAATATAGTTTGAATTTTTTAAAAAATCCTAAATGACAGTAAAAACATTATGACTCTTCTCAGCTCATTTATAAGGAAAACAGTATACTGATTATCAGACCTCATTTTTGCACCATGTACCTCCCCTTCAAACAAATTCATTTTAAAAAGCAGACTCCCTATTTATTAATACCTCTTTTAAAAATAGATTTCTTAAAGACATATTCTTCTTTTACTCATTTTCTTCTTAAAATGAGTGTGTACTTACCACCATCAGTCATACTGCTGCCTTTTTCTTCCATTTCTTGTTTTACCTTTTCTAGCTCTTCTGTAACCTTTCATTGAAAACAAAAGTTTTCATGAGCACTGGATTTTAATAAACTTTCAAAATTTTTGTATGATGTATTAAAAAATTAATTCAGATATAATACATACATAAAGGGATACAAAGATATTAGCAGTATTCTGGACATAATTTGAATAATAAAGTGTGCAGATATGCAAAGCTTTTTATCTTCTGAGAGTGCTCCTATTGTTAAACTTCACCAAATTATTTTTTTATTGACTGTCTCAGGTTGTAACATGATAGAATAAAAATGATCTAAGTTGTTTTTTTAGGCATCAGGCACTCAAGCTTTGCAGTTATCTCTTAGCATCTACCATGCCAGTCTCTAATGATCAGTTATTCATTAAAACAGCACAAACATCCTAAAAAGATTTTAAATTTCTAGAAGTTTACTACGTATCTTTCTTAATATTACAGTTTTATAAGAGAATATGCCACCTTTCCCTCTATAGGACACTAAAAATAACATTTACACCATATGGCTATATATAAAAATATTCTAACTGCTTTATCCAAACCATGAACTCCAAGAGGCACACTGTGCTGTGATATTGGCTCTAATCTGTACTCTATATCATACTCAAAATTATACTACTATAGCCTCTATAAATTCCAAACTAGCATAAATATAGGTAGAAAATATCTTTTAAAAATTGAAAAATTTTGATATGATCTAGAACGAAACCATATTTATTGTAACTTAGTAGCCTTTATTTTTATCATGCTGGTGAGTAAAAACTTCCTTGGGAATAAAGTGCTCATCCAAGTAAAAGCAAATTAACTTTTTTTCAGGCACCTGAAATGTTACAACTGGGGATAACTACATACTCCAAAAGAACTAAATGGTTTCCTGGACTCCCTTCAAGTGTTAATTTACCTAACATAAGTGAGCACTTTACTTCTGTATAATGTTTTATCTGCCTAGAAGCACCACAGGGTTAGAGTCTAAATATTTCTAAAGTTATATTTTTAGTATTTTAAAATAACTATTTACTCCTCAAATAATCTCCATAAAAGAAGCTTAATTCTATTATACAGAAAAGTTTGTGACAATTATACTTGATTGTATCCAAAGATAATCTTGGACTTTAGTCCCATATTGGCTACTGACCTTGTTGTAAGGCTTTTTTTCCTCTCAGCTAGTCAGTGAAAAATGGGAGTATATATTATTAATATACATATATAAATATACATAGGTAAGACCTAATATATAATATATATGTATTACTAATATAGTATAATTCATGTAGTATGTTATATGTTAGGTCTTACATCTCCTTCAAGATGATGAAAATAAATACACTATATGTAAATATTCCGTAAGTTTTTAGAAGGGAAAGGGTTACAAGCCACTCCGAATTTGTGGACAGAGAAATACGCAGGATCACACACAAGTTACCAACAACGATCACTAAAAACAAATCTTATATCTTAAAGACTAACATTAAAATTTATTATAAGACATTTAAGTCAATGCTTTACCTACTCTTCTATATATTAACTACAATTATTATGTTTTAAAAAAGATTAAGGAAGATTATAAATGTGCTAATATTATCAGCATGTGTTATGTTACATTTAGTAAAACAACTTCAGGCATTTTGTGGAAACAAGTAGTATATAAATAGGTAATTGATTCACTGATAAGACAATTTAGGGATTTTCTCCTAAAGGAAAGGATTTAAGAGCCACAGGAGGCAATCAGTAGAGTAAACAACCCACGGCCATAGCAGATTAAACCATCCATGGCTCTGAACCACGGTACCCCGCTGACAGGTGAGAATCTGGCTGGAGCACACAGTATGTACCTCGGACAGGAGTCTGGTCCTTTGAGTTACTCCGCCGTTTCCCTGCTGGTAACGCTCCCTTGCCTGAGGGAGAAAACATGTTGTTTAATGGCAAGTTCAAAACAGAAGCAGATGACTTAAATATGACCTCTTTGTGTTTGTAATTTCTGCATATCATTTTATGACAACGCCCCTCCTTGTTTGTGAATACTATTGTGAAAAGTGACATTTTAACGGTAGCTATTTTATGTCCCTCATAGGCACCATGTATTTAACAAAAGCACTATACAACGATGAACTACCTTAACCTTCATATAATAATTGTGTAACTCACAGGGGCACGGTTCACAATAAAAACTGTCCTCAGCCGTTCCTAAACAGTTTAGACAATGGCTCATGGTCGATCTAATCTGCGTGCTATGCAGAGAAAACATGTTCTAAAAAATCAATCATAATAGAGCATCAGAATCCGTAATTAATAAGGATTAACAAACAGTATGACAATATGGAATATGTTCTTGGGAACGAACTTAATCAATTATTTAATATCAATGTTTGAGAGATACAGGGTGGCTTTAATCAGAGACTTTTTATGGCATTTTAAAAGTAAAAACATTTGCAAATAGACGTGTATATGTGTGAATAACTAATTAAACAAATAATAAAACAGTGAAGGTTATTTTCTGCTTGGTCTTTGAGAACTTCTGAAAGTATGGAAGTATCTCAGGTTTATTTCCATTTTTTTCTCCTTCTAACCTTGTCTGCTGAAAGAAAAAAATATGCCTTCAACTGACATTTGCAGTTGTTGAGGAAGACATTAGTAGTCTTCCTCAACATCAGGAAAGAGGGGGCATAAGTCACAAAGGAAAGCCTTTAGATCCCTACTGTTGGAACAAAGCACTGCTGCTCTGAAAGGCTGAAGGTTTTATTTTATTTTGGTTGAATTTCTAAAACTTTGAAAAGATTAAAAAATTTGCTCATTTAATTAATTAAACTCCTTGTCTTCGAACGTGTCTTGCTTTCATATTACTTATTATGTGGTTGTAAGCCACAATGGCAAGGATGTCTTTTCCCCCTGACACATGTAAATGCACACTATTCCACTTCCTCCTACTCAGACAGTAAATTAACAGCAGACTTAGAAACAAAACCAGGTGTCCTGACACTCTGTTCCTGTTCTAAGCCATGTTTCTCAGCAATATGACTTCTTTTACTTAAATCAAATGAAGAAATACATTTAAAGACTTCTAGGAGATAATTTCTATCACATGTAAAATGGAGATGACAAGTTGTATTTGCTTCCTAAAGTGGGCAGAGAATCAATGTGCTGCTGTTTGTGAAAAGTATTTCATGATTCTCAAATGAGAGGTCCTGTGTCGGGACTTCCCTGGCGGTCCAGTGATTAAGATTCTGCCTTCCAGTGCAGGAGGCGCGGGTTCAATCCCTGGTTGGGGAAATCAGATCCCACATGCAGTGGGGTGAGGCCAAAAACTTAAAAAAAAAAAAAGTGCTGTGTCAAGTTTAGGGATTAGGGTCATTAATTGGAATGAACCCTGGATATCATTCCTCAGTTACCTCACTCAGCTGGGCTTGAGCTGCACGATATTCCTGAATCAAGTGCTGAAGCTGATTGTTGATGTACTTTTCTCGGCTGCCAATCTTCTCCAGAGTCCTGCTAATTTCATTATGAAGTTTGTCCAAAAATCCCTAGAAATTTTATGAAATTTTAGTAGACAGAGAATTCACAAATATATTTTTCTAAAGTTGTTTTAAATGGGTTAAATCTCCCTCAATTCATCTCACAAATTCTCAACCACCAATGAAAAAGAAGATAGTTTGAAATTTTCAGCAACGAAAAAGTCTGTAATGAAAATTATTTTAGTCACACTTTGCAGAATGTTAAAATAAAAAAGCACCTGGTAGTGTAGGTCAATTTATTTGTCCTTATGCAAATCTAAAATATATGTGAGTGGAATGTGCTTTATATAAAGTTCACAATCAAAGTAGGTAAGGGAATAACACGATTTTCTTATAGCACAATTCAAAGATGACTGGAATATTCCAGTTGGAAGTAGATCATTAAACTTATAGCTCTAGTCTGGGACCCAAAACTTCTTACTCCAGCTTTGCTTCTTTGTGGTATTCTCCAAAAGTCCCTATTTCTGGCAGGGCAGCAAGCCTGGGAAGCTGTAGGTTCTAGGTGTTGCTGGCCTGGTGCTGTTATCCCCTGAGATTCAGAGAGGAAAGAATGATGAAATGATTCTAATACGCCTACCTAGATATCTAGAGTATGTAATATACTAGGTATATATCATATTGCTTTTATATAGTTACCTTTCTTTAGTTGGTTTAAGTGTTAGGGCTGTTGAAACATAAGATGGTACATTCAATCAGGAAACTCCTCAAGGGCAGGGATTGGGTCTTTCTTCCTTTCATGTTCTCCCTTAATAGGTATTACACAGATGAGTAAATGTACTCCTGTACTCATCTGAAGTAATTCACATACCTTGGTCTCCTTTAGAGCAGATTCAATTCCACTTTTGTGTTGGTGCATTTGGTCAACATGGATTCTCCAATCCTACAGGCATAAGAGCGTATAGGAACAAGTAAAAAATATTACATTTCCTTCTTTCCACTACTTTTTTGAAGTTGTATCCTTTATTTTAATTACTTTGGTTGCTGCCCTATTTCAGGTGGGAGAGTCCTATATATAGCTTGCAATCAGATTGTAAAGAAATGTATGTAGAGCACTTTAGGATGAAAGGTTCTAAATAAATAAATCTATATTTTATGTGTTCACAGAGTGAGGTCTCACAATTTGAATGTAAATTATCCCTGCACTGCTGGTGGTTAATAGTTATGACTACCCATCAAAATGAAAAAAATTCTAATTGCTAGAAAAGAAATACCTGTTTAAACGGTAACAATTATGTTTGCCAGAAGCAACTCTGGAATCAAGCAACATGTATCAAATATTAGCTTGCCCCTTGAAATTGAAGTGGGACGCTTCTTCAGACTTTGGAATCTCTTTCTTAAGAAAGGACGTCTGTAATGGTAGAGTTCATATATTTGAGATGTACTGTACTACCGCTAGACCGCTCTGAATCTGTGTGCATATGTGAACTCTCTAATCCAACATTTTAATTTCCTACAAGAGCTCCTCAAAATGTTTTGGTTTACATTACTAAAGGTAACAATTTTAAGACTTGAGAAATACTCATCAGAAGAGAAAAAATATTAAGGTGAGTTGGAGTAAGTGATGGAGCCAGGATATCCCTCAATCACACATATCTGCTTGCATGCCCTGACGCTCCACTTTGCTATCTACACTATTTTGTGAAGGAAAAACTATTTTGTGAATAATCCCATTCTACTGACTTCTTAACTTTGAAACGTGGGCCAGTGACCATAGGGTAAAAAAAATCCTTGGGTACTTCACACATACCAATTATAAAATTACATTACAGCTGCAAAGAACCTCAAAGAATATCTAGCCTGACCTTCATCATTGCAGAGATAGGCAAACAGAGGCCCAGAGACAGAAAGGGGCACACCCAAGGCCACAGAGGTGGTGCTGCACCTGGATCAGAAGACAAATGCACTAATTCCCATGCAGTACCTCTTGGCAGTTCAGAGTTAATAAAAGGAGGAATTGGCCGCTTGACGCCAGTGAAAGTGCTAGAGCACTCAATGGTACTAATTATTAGAGAAATGCAAATGAAAACTACAATGAGGTATCACCTCACACTGGTCAGAATGGCCATCATCAAAAAATCTACAAATAATAAATACTGAGAGGGTGTGGAGAAAAAGGAACCCTCCTACACTGCTGGTGGGAATGTAAATTGGTACAGCCACTGTGGAGAATAGTATGGAGGTTCCTTAAAAAACAAAAATTTGAGCTACCATGATTTACACTTTTGATTCAGATACTTATTAATATTTTTCTTTAAAAAGTGATTTGTATGTGGATATTTTTGACATATCACTGTAATTATTTACTCATTATTTATTCAATATCCATTGCAATCTAATAATACTTACATAGTCATTATCCTCCTGAATATGTATATTTTAATTTATCCTATGTTATGCTTGGTTAGTTTTGTAATGAATATATATTTTATTAATTTGTTAAAAATTAGAATTAGCTTTATTTTATCCATATGCTCTTATTATTTTGCTATTTTATTTATTTACCTCTGATTTCACTTATATCAATTTCTTCCTTCTCTGAATTGATGTATTTATTTTACATCACTTTTTTATAAATGAGTATTAAATTCATTTTAAGATATGTAAAAAATAAATAAATAAATAAAAAGAAAGTGCTAGAGCAGAGAACAAACAGCACTTTCCTTTGTCCTTAAGCATTTTTCTGTCTCATGAGCGGAAAAGTATCTCAGAACACAGAGCGTGGAAAGGATCTTGAAGATCATCTACTCATCCGTCTAACAGTCGTCTAGAGCAAGGCGTTCATTTTACAGTTGAGGGCACTGCTCACCACCTGTGACCACGGCTAGACAGGTGCGGCCAGGAAACAGGCCCTCCAGCTCAGCCAGTCAATACTGCAACAGGAAGGAGAAGCAACTGGCTGGCCTCCTGCAACTAGACCTAATGTGGTTAAGCTTCAAAATGGAAACCTGCTTAAGCCCAAGCAAGCATCTTTATGAAAGATAATGAACCTAGCAAGTATCATTATATTAATTTTTTAAAGAAGTACTCATCCTGCCTGATTCCAAAAAGAATTTTAGAAGCTTAATAAACACCAAACTCAAGTATTCCTATTGGTCTCTGTCTCCGTCAATAGATATATATGTATATGTGTGTATATATACATATATAAATGCATAAACATACACGTATATATATCTATACATACATTATATATATATAGTTTTACAATTTACTGTAATTGATGTGTTTAAAATAGTTTGTGTTCTGCTTTTTCTACCCAGCATTATTTTCTATCCAGCAAATGTAAAAAAATGTATTTTTTTCATGTTTTGATATTCAAAGTATTTTGAGAGAAGAAAACATGCCTGACTCATCTAAGAAGTATAACTATGATAACTTACATTGATGTTAAGCTCCACGGAGGAGCTGGCATTTCAGTGGCACCTTGAAGCATGAGTAGCATTTCAACACACTTGAAAGGTGGGGGAGAGTAAGGGTATTTTAGGCTGAGGGAGTAACAAGAACAAAGAAAAACAGGAAAGTGTATAGGGAACAGGCAGCCCAGGCTGGTTAGAAGATAACACAAAAAGTTCTTGGTGTGGAGTGTGGAAGGTGAATTACAAGGAAACAAAGCTGGAGAGGTAGGTTGAATTAGATCAAGGGCTTTAATTAAGGAGTGTGGATTTCATCCTGTAGATAATGGAGAGCTATCAATGACTTTTGGTTTCAGTTTTAAAGACAAGTCTGTGTTCTGAGAAAGTAACAGAGTGAGGGACCGATTAGAAAGGCAAGAGACTGAAGACAGGTAGCAGACCAGTTAGGAGGTTGTGTCAGGGTCCACCTGACAGATTAGCAGGGGATGGAAGGGAAGGGATGGATTCGAGGGACATTGCAGACACAGATCAGCAGCACTTGATTACTGACTAAGGGGAAGTGAGGGGTGGCTGAAGTGGAGGTGGGCCAGTAGAGAGAAGATGTTTGTAAGGTTTCCAGTCTGAGGAACTGAGAGGATAGTAATATCACAGTGTGACAAGAACAGAGTAGATTTCAGGGAGTCCGAATTATTGAGGAATTTGGTTTTGGACTTTTTAATTTGATAAGCCACTGGAACACTGTGTATTCTTATTGCCTTTTAAAGTGGAAAGCTAGGAATGATTTATAATTATCCATCAGGCAAATCTGAATGTTTGTTTTATTAAAATCTTCTAAGTGGACACATTTCCTGATGTACAGCTATTTTTATATAAGCCTTGGAAGTGTTCTTACCCTTTAACCCAGCAATTTCACCTCTAGAAATTATTTCCAAGGAAATAATTGGGGATACACACAAAGATCAATGTATAAGTTCTGTGTAAAACAGCAGAAGACTCTCTAAATATCTAACAGTAGAGGACAATTTCAACTAATTTTGTAATGTTCATTTCATCCCTAAAAATAATGCGGTATGATACCGTTTTTACAAAGCTCAAAGCAAAACTCAAGGATACACACTATTTGGAGATACACACATATGTGAAAACACGCACACACACACACACACACAAACAAAAACACGAAGAAAAAGAGGCAGCAGCAGCTAATGACAGTACACAAACCAGGGGACAGTGGTTACCTATAGGTGGGAAGGGGCAGCCGCAGAGCAGCACATAGATAACTTCCAGGATGTTGTAATGGTCTAGTTCTCAAGTTGGGTAGTGGTTTCATAAGTGATTGCTTTATTCCTGGATTTTATAATTCTATATGATTGCATATTAAATACATTAATATTGTATATTGAAATGTTAAATTCATGTTCCCAAAAATATTTCATAGTCAGAAAAAATGCATGTTAACAGCATACAGTAATGTGGAAAAATACTGCCAAAGAGTATATTCATTAGCTGTCCAATTTAGTAAAAATTAATATTTGTGTATATCTGTATGTGTGTATTAACACAGGGATTTGAATACTGGTGTTTTTAATTTCTTCCTCATCCTAACAACATTTTCCAAATTTCCTATAGGAGAATTTTGTCACTTTTAATCATCAGGGGAAAAAATGTCAAAAACTTTCTGGGTGCCCAAGACGTTTCCAAAAGGGGTTTAATATAGTTATAATAGAGAACATAAATGACTGTACTTGTAACAGTTTAAAGACATGAATACACAGCTTTTAAAAAACTGCAACTGAGATGGTTAAAAACTTTATAAACGTTTGTGGTAAGAATGGAGACTATAGGTTTTAATGATATGTAAGGATTTGATCCTCCAAATAAGTAACAGTAAAAGGAACTGTTAAACAATAATAGCTATTCTTAAACAAGAGAGAATCCATTGGGTTACAATGCACTTTTAAACATCTTTCCTTACTTGAGACTCACAAAGGTTTGGAGCACTAAGTAGATATTCTCATCCCTTCTTTTTCACCACTATCCTTCCCTGTAAGAGGGTTATGTGACTTGCTGGCTGGTTGTGGGCGGACTGCACCTCACTGCTCCAGTGATGCTGGGCTTGGCCATGTGCTTTTCTTTGGCCAGTAGAATGATGATGGACACGGCCTATGCCAGGACTGTGCAGAAGCTGTAAGAGGCATCCACCAGCTCTCCTGCCCTTTCTTTCAGCCATGATAACAGGCATGCCCCACAGAGGGGTTTATCCTTTAGGTCTGAGAATATGAAACACGGAGCATAGCTGGAATAGAGCCACAGCTGTGCCACACTTCGGCAGATGTGTATCTTGAGTGAGAATAAATGTATGCTATTCTTATTGTAAACCACTGTGATTTGGGGGTGGTTTGTGATACCAAGAAACTGACTATATATACATAATTTATAGGGACAAAAAAGAATCAGATAGGTTAAATGACCTTTCCAAAGTTTTATGTCTGGGAAGTGGAAAGCACTCCATACCAATGCTTTTTCCACATATTATATGCTGCTTTTCTTTATGATAAAATGAACTACCAAAGAGTATCTAAGGTAAACCAAGAATTCTTTTTGTTACGTATCAAGTGAGACCACATGGGCCACTGGAGGTTACTAGTCACCCATTCCGAAGTGCTCTACGTATGTCTATTAAGCATCATTTCTGATCTCTGTTGAAGTTGAGCTTTTCGCCTAATCTAGCACATTTCCTCTCTATGGAAATGAGAAGACTAATAATGAAACAGAATATCATTTCTTTAGACTTTCTATTTTTAAAAATCCTTTCATACACAATCTCATGTGTAATTCTCTCTGTCACCTGTGAGGTAGATGGCAAAGGTATTGTTGAACTATAACTCCCCTCCTGGCTCCAAATTCTTTAGCACCAAATTATATATCTCCATTTTTTCAGAAACTGGAGAATTGTGATGACATCTCTGCAGATGGTGATTCACAGTATACCGTAAAATCACAACATATGAGATCTTGTTGCAGAAGTTAAGGTGACTGGAAGACTATACGGATCTCTGGGTTTTCCTTCAACACAACAGCACCGCAACAATTTCCTCTGCGGACACAGAGACACTTTGTTTCTTTGCCTGGATCTCCAGCTCAGTGCTTACAGTGCCTCTCTGAAACTGCAGGAGAAAGACAGACTGAAACATGAGCTAAGCATGGCAAATGGAACTTCTATCTGTGTATAAGTTACACTAATTTACAACTTGTGAAATGTCAAACTCTCAGTTTTTTTTCACCCAAGTTTGAGCTTCTTTACGTGTGGAGAGGCAGAGTGCCAAAGGACTCTTGATACAGAAAAGCTGAGGGAGGCACCTTCACGTGTAGTGGGATGGTTTTCTCCTGGGCTCAGGAAACGTCCATGCCAGAGCACAGCTGACTCTGGCAGCAGGGGCCCTGCCTCTCCCCCAAGGGCAGGCGCAGTGCCCCAAGGGTCTGACGTGCCTTGAATTGCTGTCCATCACAAAATGCAACTTCTGCCATATACCCCACTTTTCTCCTCTATTCTTACTGTTCCTCCCTCAATTCTGTTATGAATAATTAGTGATGAAATCTTAATTCATTGTTCTGCTTTTGCAGTTTTATTTTAATGAATATAAAAATATTTAAAAGGGCTTTTATGGGCTCCCTCCGTTAAAGGTGCTTAACCCATTTTTTCTTACCAGGCCTTTGTTTCAGCTCTGAATTCACTTTCTCTAGGGATTTTCAAGATCACTCTGGGGAGGAGATCCTATGTACCTCACAGCCATTTTGAGATCTTTCTAAGTCTAATAACAACAACTTCAATGTTAACATTCAGGGATGCTTCATAAGTGTCAGGCACTATGCTCGGCACTGTTCGTACATCATCGCATACAATTCTCTGAAAAACTTTACGAGGGTATTGAGATGCAGCTACTTTAAAGTAGGCTTCCCAAGCTCACACAATGGCAGAGTCTAAACCTGCAAAGACCGCTATATCATATCATGTCATTCCCCTGATGAAATGCAGTAAAGCATAACTAAAAATTTTAATGGGGCGGTGGTTAAAGGAGACTTTAGTTTTATCTTTAATATTTGAATTTTTATAAGAATGTATTTATATATCAACTGTATAATGAAAAAATATATTTAAAACATTTTAGGATAAACATATATAATTAAAAACTTTCTCACAAAGAAATAGCCACACCTACATGGCTTTATCAGTGAATTTTCTCAAACATTTAAGAAAGAAATAACAGCAACCTTATATGAATTCTACCAGAGAACAGGAAAAAAAGGGAGAGCAATTGCCAACTTGTTTTATAAGAACTGCATAGCATTACACTAAAGCCTGACAAAGTCACTTAAAAAACAAGAAAATTAAAGATTAATATCTTTTGTAAATATAGATATAAAAATCCTCAACAAAATACCAGGAAATAGAATCCAGTAATATACAAAAAGATAATATAACATGATTAAGTTGCATTTATTCCAAAAGGCAAGGTTAGTTTAATACTCAAAAATCAACCATTACATACAGTATTGTAAGCCATATTCATACTGCTCTACATTAGATCTCCAGGATGTATTCATCTTGCATAATGGAAACTTTGTATCCTTTGATCATCTCTCTCCATTTCCCCTTATCCCCAGCCCCTGGCAACCACCATTCTGCTACATGCTTCTATGAATTTGACTATTTCAGATTCCTCTTATAACAGAGATCATACAATGTTTGTCTTTCTGCGTCTGGTTTACTTCACTTAGCATAATGTCTTCTAGCTTCATCCATGTTGTCACAAAAGTCAGGATTTCCTTTATTTTTAAAGCTGAATATTATTCGATGTCTGTATAATATCACATTGTATGGATATACAATCTTTACTTTATTCATTCATCAATTGATGGACATTGGTGTTGTTTCCACCTTTTGGCTATTATGAGTAATACTGTTATAAACCCACGTATCTGTGGTCAACTGATTTTCAACGAGGGGGCCAAGACCATTCAATGGGAAAAGAATAGTCTTTCCAACAAATAATCATGAGGCAACTGGATATCTATATTCAGAACAATGAATTTGGACCTGTACTTCATATAAAATATAAAAATTAACGCAAAATGAATCAAAGACCTAAATATAAGAGCTGAAACTAGAAAACTCTTGGGAGGAAAAATGGGTGTAAGTCTTCATGGCTTTGGATTAGACAAGGACTTCTTAATTATGACATCAAAAGCACAAGCAACAAAAGAAAACACAGATAAGTTGAACTTCACTGAAATTAAAAACTTTGGCTCAAAGGGAACCATCAAAAAAGTGAAAAGGTAACCATCAAAAAAGTGAAAAGGTAACCCACAGAAGGGGAAGCAATATTTACAAATCATATAATTGATAATGGGATAGTACCCATTATATATAAACAATTCTTATAATGCAAGATGAAAGACAACCCAATTTAAAAATGAGCAAAAGACTTAAACAAACATTTTTTCCAAGGAAGATACACAAATAGTTAACAAGTACTTGAAAAGATACTCAACATCATTAGTCATCAGGGAAGAGTTTTAAAACCACAATGAAATACCACTTTATATCCACTAGGAAGGTGATTTTTTTTGAAAAGGAAAAGGAAATTAACAAGTTTTAACAAAGATGTGGAGAAATTAGAATCCTAAACCCTCTGCTTGTAGGAATGTAAAATGGTATAGCCCCTGTGGAAAACACTTGGTATTTCCTCAAAAAGTTAATAAACTTACCATACAATCCAGCATTTCCACTTGTTGGAATTGCTGCCAAGTACACAAAGACAACTGAAGACATATGTTCATACAAAAACCAGCACCATAAACTTTCACAGCCAGTGACAAACTGTGTCTGCTTTAAGCCTACCTCCTTCTCCCTCCTCAGCTTTTTTCATGCTTCAATTTTCTTTCTCATTTGGGAGTAAAAGTTCTTTTTGTGGAAGAAACACTTTGCTTTTTTATTGAATATATTTAATATATTTTGTTCTAACAAAAATTCATTTATTTGTGTTTTGGTTTTCCCTTGCTATATTGTAAGTGATAACATTTATGGCCTGACATACAAACAATACATGTTATTGCATAAAAGTCAACTGCTTGTTAACAAATATATTGATTGTTTAGCAATAAAATGGAGAGAGTAAAAAAAAAAAATCAACCATTATAATCCACCATAACAAGAGAGGAAAAAAGAGGAGATAAGTCAAATGGTCATCTCAATAGATGAAGGAAAAAAAAGTTGCTTGAAAAAATTTAACATCCATTCATAATAATAACTCAGCAAACTAGGAACCAAAGGAAAGTTCACTAATCTACCTTATGATATTTGTGAAAGTCATAAAGCTAACATCATCCTTAATGGTAAAATTGAAATATTGAAAGCTTCCCCCCTGCTAATGCCACTTATATCCAACATAGACTAGGTACTGCAAGCAAGATAAAGGAAATAAAAGGGATAAGCTTGTAAAGAAAGAAATGAGATTGATGTTATTTGCAGATGATATAATTGTATACACAGAAAATGCAAAAGAATCTACAGGCTTATGGTTAGAATAAGTGAATTTAGCAAGTTTGCTGGAGATGTGTACAAATATACACACACAGAGAAATGTATTTTTATATAACAGCAACAAATAAACAGAAAATAAAATCTAAAAGATACCACTGAAACAAATAGACCAATGTAATAGAACAGAATGTCCAGATACAGACCCTCACAAACATGTTCTCTCTTTATGACAAAGCAGAGCACTGGTAAAAGGATAACCTTTTCAATAAACTGGGTCAACTGCATATACATATGAAAACCAAATAAATCTTGAGTTCTACCTCACACCCTCACACTGTACACAAGAATAAATGCTAGATGGACTGTAGATCTCACTGCAAAAGGTGAAACAATACAGCATCAAAAGGAAAACAGGAGAATATGTTCACAACACCGGGGGAAGCAAAGATTCTTAAACATAGATTTAAACAAAGAGTAAACGAAGATTCTTTAAACAAAGATTAAAACATAAATATTAGCCATACTCCACTCCCCACAAAAGAGATCATTTTGAGTATGTTAAAATTAAGCCACCTTTATCATAATACACCAATAAGAGTGAAAAGGAAGCTAAAGAGTAGATATTTGCAATACATATATCTGACAAGGGACTCATATCCAGAGTATATAAAGAACTTCTATAAACCAAAAGAAAAAGCAGATAACCCAATAGCAAAAGACAAATGAGAATATCCAATTGCCAAATAAACATATGGAAAGGGGCGCAACTTCATCAGTCATCAGGAAAATGCATATTAAAATGACAGTGAGACATCACAACAAACCTAGCAGGATGACTAAAATAAAAAAGACTGAACCAATACTAAATGTTGATGAAGATGGGGAGCAACTGGAACTTTCAGACACTGCTAGGAGTATAAATTTGTACAACCACTTTCAAATATGCAGACACTATGACCTAGCAATTTCACTCTGAGCAGAAACTGCAGGAGAAAGGTGTACTTATGTTTCCCAAAAGACACTTCAAGAATTTTCAAATCAGCATTATTTATGTCACAAACTATAAATAACTCACATAAGCCAGATGTGGGCTCCCCTGGAAGGGCACAACCTTGAGTTAGGCAGCTCTGCACTGAAGGAGCAGACAGCTGGAGGTTGTCTGCTGACCGCACTCTCTGCGGCTCGGCGGCAAGTCCTTGTTTGGAAGGGGATCTGGACAATTCATCTCTGTTTTAACCACAGAGAGACAGACTTAGTTATTAAAATGATAACTGTAGCTGCAGTGGTAGAGAGGTAGGGCCAAGGGTGAGCTGCAGTCCCAAAGTGATCAGTCTCAAGATTTCACTGTGGAATACTGATGTTCGTGTGACACATTTAATACTCCATCCACAGTCAATGATAAAATTCTCTGGAAATCTGATGGCAGGAAATCAGGTTAAATGAAAGAGGCAGAGAAGACAGCTTGATAGAAGGAGGTGCATATGTCTAAGTTCACTGTAGCAAATATTTTTGGGACAGGTCAATAATTTATCATGCTCTTTGCAAGGATATGAGCAGCGTATTTCCCTCCTCCACCCAGAACACTCCCTTCTCTAATGACGGAACATTATTTGTATTCTCTCCTTTTGCCACTTTGCACAAGCAGTTTTGCCATCTCTTCTTCCTGTTCTAATCGTTAGATTAATTTTCAGCTTCATCACTGCTCACATTTATGTGTGTATTTGTGTGTGTGTACGTGTGAGAGAGAAAGAGAGAGAGAGAGAGACTGTCCATTAAATTAAGTAACTTTTTCATGAGATTACTTTCTTAATGAAAAATGCCCATCAGGTTGCAGGATAGTTGCAGAGTGCGGCTTTCCTGAATTTTTAAATGTGACATTTTTCTTTAATTGTCAGCAGCTTAAAGTCTTCTGTGGTATACACCTTTGTGGTGTGAGAGCATGATTTTTCTTCATAAGTGTTCAAAGAACTAGACATACGACTTAGGAAGAGTTCACTATGTACATGTGCTGTATGCTGTATGTGTGTATTTGTTGCAGGGGGTGTGGGAATCAGGCTGGAAATATATGTTTCCTCGGGAAAGTTCTTGCTTTCTAGATATTGCTCTTGTAGAGAAAAATAATACGTGTGCATAGAGGGTAAGCAAAGGCTATCATAACAATCACCTGGCTTCTCACACCTGCCTGTAATTGAACTGAAACTGGAGATCCATAATCTCTCCATAAAATACCTTGTTAGTAAAATGATTACATTTCTAATGTGTGTTCAGAGATTATCTTTACTGACTACCATCTGTTACTAAGCATTTTCACATGTTGACTCAGACTTATTATTCATGCTTATTCTATCCACACCCCTTTTCTATGACCACACAAATCTTCTGAGTGAGGTTTTCCAGACTTTAGAAGGCATTACAAGCCTTGAGAAGCAATTTGGCAAGGCAGAGACTGGGGGCCTTCTGAGAATGCAGGAACACTCTTAGGCTGACTCAGAATGTCATTGTTTCACAGGATGCTGAGGAACCATGGTGGATAGCCGGAAGAGATGACCTCGCCAGTCCCTCTCAACTTTGATAATCTACTAGTCAAAACTTTGATCTCATACTGATACTCAAAAAACAAAAACTGAAAAAATGGAGTCATCTCCATATCTGAAGAACTAAGAAACATTAAATCACTACCTTGGCCTAAAGAAACAATCACATATAATGGGATAAAGACTATGGGGGTAACAATTTGTCCAAATATTAAGAAATTTGTAATAAAACACTCTGATAGTGAGAACTGCTCTAATACTGTTGATTGGAAAAATGAGTCAAGGCAATTAAAAAGTGCATTTTATAGGGAGGTCCATACGATAAATGGTTTCTGCTTCAATTCATATTTTATATTAAGTAAAAGGAAACATGGAATTATACTTTGTAATAATGATATATTTAGGCTAGAAATTTCAATTATAATCAATGTGTATTAACTCAATGCTCTCAATCACAAATGTCTATTTGAGGTATACCTACCATGAGGCATTAGTAACTTTCCTCCTTAGCATTTACATAACATGCAGTCTTTATTGGTTATTTCCTTAAAAATCTACCACTGTTGATGCTCTTTAGTTACAGATGATGGTAATCTCTAAAGCAAAAACACTTGTTCTCCTATTTCAACTTGTGATAAATGAAACCTTTCTGGATCCAGTTGAAACATTTATCATGCTCAGGGTAAATAGGAAGGATGGCATCATCAACTAACTTTAAACACAGAATATCCTGAATGTTCAACAAGACTGGGACAGAAGCAGCTAAAAATTGTTTCCAGTTGCTTAAGGATGGCTGGGTTTTTCTACACCCCTATGCAGTATTTTCAAATGTATAATTTAAGCATAGTATTCTTTCCCACAACCCTGTCCATGACCCACATGCTACAAAGGAAAAAAAAAAAACGTTGAACTTGAGAACACAACTTAAAGTCCACCAAATAACACCGTATTTTAAAAATAATACAAAAATCCAAAACGGTATTCTGTTTTGTGTAGTCTCCCTTAAAGAAAGCTTGCCTGTAAAAGTCCATCAGTGAATACTTCCCCTCATTCTCTGAGACGACGTGGCAGTTGAGTAATCACACCGGCTGCTCTAAAAATGTATGTGTGTCTAGTTAATTTAGGCAGTTTATTTTGATAGCATTCACCTCTTTTTGATTACAGCAGGTGTTTCAAGGATAAATTTGCTGAAAATTGTATTTTGTTTAAACAACGGCAGCATGTACATTTACGGCCTTACTATATTAAAAAGCATTTACTGTCTGGCAGCAATGGATACAATTACAAACATTTGTGACAGTAATTGGAGCTATTACTCCTGCATGGAGTCTCATGAAGACCAGCTTATTGCCACCTGTATTTACATGTGTTACTGGTAATTGCAAAAGCTGATTTTTAAAAATTTGGTTCCTTATTTTTTAAAAATTGTGTGACTATGTTTCAACAAAAGGTCTGTCTACCAGCACATCTGTAAGAATTATAAATGTGGTTTCTCCGTTATTTAAATAACAGGCAGAATCCCATTTTATGAGGAACATATATGTAAAATGTATTCCTGTATCCTAGCCCACAGAATATATTATACTTTTTTGCTCATGACTGCAGGAAACCTATCAATATAGCCTATCCAGCAACCAGAGTACAAGTCTTGAGAAATGCTCTTTACTCCAAAACTTTAAAAATTTATAAATCCCTACAGGTCAGAAATATTTAGAAAGCTAAATTTTATTACACTGCATCCAAACACAGTGATGGCAGAAGGTCAAAGCAAGTTGACCTTCCACTGCTTCGGAATGAAAAAAAATACCCTCCATTGCTTCCAGATATAGATTTGTCTACAAGAGTGAAAAGAGGAAGCCTACCATTGTCCATTTCTGCACGATCTGGCTGCCAATTTCAAGAGACTTAGATCTAATATGGCAATTCTGTGGTCCTCCCAAGTTCATTTAAATGGAATTCCACCTGCTGATTAATGAAGGCCTCTCTATTCCCTCTTAGGTTTTGGCTCTCACAGTGACTAGAGAGCCCAAGAGCTCAAGACTATTGTCATGATTCCATCCTTAGCAGAAAGACTCTTTCCAAAAGGTTTCCTGCTGTGAATTACCCAAGGCAACACCTGTACGATTTATTTACATTAAAACGAAATCCAATTGCTTAGAGTTGAAATTTTAAGTTTAAGGTTCTTTTTACAACTGCAACCTTCAGAAAGTTGGACACTGAAGAACAGGTAAAGATGTAAAAAAGCAGTTCAGTAAAGCAAAGGCTTGAAATAACTAGAAACACATGCTGTAGTACTTCCTAAGCCTTAAATAAAAAATAATCTCTTTATCTAAATTCCTTGTAATGAACCTGAAGATTTACATAATTACTAAATACATTTTGGTGGAATGAAGGGGGTACCTAGCCAACTATCTTTTAAAACAACAAAGCAGGAAACATTTAATTATAATTTGGAAAAAAGTCTATTTAAGTCATTAATCAAAATTCTAATTACAATATCCACAGGGCGTTAAAGCACGATAAAACATTTGTTCATTGCATTAAATACCTAATATTAAATCATTACAATATACAATCTTTTCGGAATAAATACTGCATAACTGAAAAAAAAGGGCCTATGTAAGGTTTAGTTGAAAACTGATTTCACGCTTGCTGCTCTTCTTTATTTCTGGGGAACAGAAATAAATATTATTAATGATTACTTAGTTTCTTTGTAAGAACCCTTGACTTGAAAAAAATCATTCTCCTGATAAAGATTAATAAGAGTGATCATTTTAAGAAGACACTTTCCCTCAGTTCAGTGAATGAAGTTGAGAAGCTGAACATACAAATGGACAACAGATAACAGCTAGATCATTACCCAAAATATTTAGAATTCTGACCCACAATCTGTGGCAACTAGTCCAGAAAGCCAAATATAACCTCTGTAGCAACTGACCGAAATGGTCAGGACTTAGTAACTGTCAGCTTCCCCAATTTTTGCTCAAACCACACTCTCCCGCCCCGCCCCGCATTTCCAACGTAGGACCAATTAGACAAAGCCAAATATCCTCCCCTAACCAATCACATGAGAGGCCCTGCTTCTAGTTAGCCCACCTCCAAACTTCCAGTCACATCTGAACATACTTGAAGCCTTCCCTTTTTTCCACTACAAGTCTTTCAAATTCTCCTGCGTGCCTTAAGTTCTCTGCCGACGCAAGTGGTCAGGGCTGACTCCCTTGCTATGGCAAGCTCTGAATAGCCTCTGCTCTGCCTGTTCTCATTTAGGTGGCCTCTGTTTATTTCCACAAAGCCAAATAAAAGCTTGCTGTTTTTAATAGTAAAACAGAAACTAAAAAAGATAGAATAATTTTCCTCAAGAAACGGCATTAAGTATTTATTTAGCAATCAAAATTAATCAGAAATACAGAGAGTGAAATCTATATGAATATGCATTCACATTTTCTATTCCCCTAGAAACAGAGGACATGCAGAATTCTTTCGCAGCTCAGCTTCAACCATTTTATTATTCAACTCAGCAACTGTCAACTGATTCACTTAAAAGTTTAAAAAATTACTATTATGGAATTTAAAATATTTCAATCAAGTAGGAAATATTATCCTTCAATAAGGGAAGAGCCCCTCACACGGTTAAAAACAGGTAACAGCAGCTACAACCTACAGGCTGGTCTGACTGTACATTCTTGCAGCAATGAGTAAGTATACAAGATTTCTAAATTTCATTTTCTATTTAATCTTCATTTCTGCTTCTTGCTCTCCATGTTTTCTCTTTCAGCTGGATTTCCACATTCAACAACCACTTGTTCTCTAAAATGACCCACTGGCCGATCCATTTCTTGCTATTGGTCTGTATTCTCAGATCTTCTGGTCCTTAGGCTTGCCCATGTCCTAAGCATCACCTCTTGCAGGACAATGCCCTGTCATTTCTCCACCCAGATCCTAGAGCTCCTGGTTTGACCCCAGCCTGCCTAGCTTGGCCAAGCCATCTCCCTACCACGCACTCAGCTGGAGATTGACGGTAACCTTCTAGCACTACAGACAGCCATCTAAAGTTATGGTTTATAATTTTTAAGGATATGTGGAAATGCTCATGATGAAATGATATGTTAAAAAAGAGGTAAAATCTCAACACCATACATAAAAGCACACAGAAATAGTGGTCAACATATATTAAGTGATTCTTCTGGCACCATTCTAAGTGCTTTAGATATGTTAATTCATTTAATACTTTTAATAACTTTGTTGAGGTAGGCTTTATAATGAATTCCATTTTACAGATGAGGAAACTGAGGCACAGAGTGGTTGAGTAACCTACCCACAGGCTCCAACCGCTAATAAGTGTTAGACACAAGATGAATACTCAAGTGTCCTGAGTTTAGAATTTGTGCTTTTCACCAGTATGCTATATTGTCACTAACTGAATAGGTAAGAGCCTGGGTTGGAGGTTCAAATATCATATCTGTCACTTACTAGGCAGAGGCAAATAACTTCTCTGTGTTTCAGTTTCCTAATCTGTAGTAAAAGGTACCTGCATATCATAGGGCAGTGGAAAGGATTAAATGAGTCAACGTATGTAAAGTGCTAAGAAGAGCACTTGGCACAATGCAAACGCTTAGTAAATATCATTTATTATTATTATTTTCATCATATCATATATACCTGTACTAAGAAAAAAATTAGAAAGATTTACCAAAGTGATACTTATATGAATCCAAGTACACCCTAGGTAAAAATATAAGGCTGATTGTTATCAATATTCCCTTAAATGATGGAAGCATTAGGGCAGAAATTTTGTAAATTCTTCCTGAATACTGATACAGACACAAACATGAGAGGGCTATCATAGAATACAATAATATTACAAAACAATATTGTAACATAACAATAATTAACATTTATTAGGCAGTAACTATGTGTCAGACACTGTTCTTGTTGCTTTACAACAACTCCATGAGGTAAGGAATATAATTAGTTCCATTTTACAGATGAGGAAAGGAGGAACAGAGAGCTATAGTAGCTTGCCCTAGATCACACAGCTAGTAAGTGATAGAAATATGAATTTTGGGTGTCAAGGGAAGGTGTGTGAGATAGGCTTCATCTTCTCTGGGTCTTTATAGCTACCAAAGTTCTACTAAGTTTCTGAAACTTTGGGTCAATAAATCAGGATTTGATGGTGGGACTAAATGTGTGATCCCTAGCTTCTAATTCACAGTACACTGCCTGCCTCCTCTCCCCTTGAAATATTACTTCTGTATTATTTTTATAATTAAAACAAAATTGTGTTTTAAAAAGACTCAGAGATTAGGATAATTCTTGACCAGTTACAGACTTAAGTCTAGTGAGTATAATCACAGATGTTTGCTCTTAGTTTTAAATTCCACCAGAGTAGTTATATAACACTTGTGGGCACTACTATGGGGTCTAATAAAGAACAATAAAAAAAAAAAAAGATAAAAACACAGCAGAAAAGGAAAGAGTTAGAGAAATAAAGAGTAAAGAAAAGAAAGGAAAGAACAAAAAGTCCAGGATGTATTATACTCGTAGACGATTTTATTAGGTGGCACCGACGTCCACTCTAGTTTAGGTGTCCTCAGACTGCCCTTCTAAGGAATTGATGCCTGAGCCTTACTCACTTGGTCAGAACTGAGGCATTAACTAGGGTTGGCTAATGACCTGGTTAATGACCCAGGATTTGGCTGAATTTATCGACTCTCTTGGCGCAACTTCTGACTGTGTCTTCAGATACATTATTCCAAATTGAGGCAGATCTGAGATGGGTATATAGCTACTCTAGAAGTAATCACCAGGAGCATTCTCTATACCCAGCTCTAAAAAGGGAACTGCTAATATAGTCCATTCAAGCCAGCAGATGACAAAAATCCTTTATCTTCAGTTGTGGAATGTATTATTTGTAGTTTTGGCAACATACTTATTTTCCCAATTGTAATTTGTTTAAGCTAATATTAAAATTTATTTGCATTCTTTGAGAACTGGTAATAGTAACAAGTAGTGCCAGAAACAAGGATAAGCTAGCCTAGCAATAAAAATCTGATTACATTATGAAGAATATACAAAATAAAATACTGGTGTATGACAGGATCTCATCAAGCATACAGACTATAATATATGCAAAAAGAACGGAAAAGAAGATTTACTTTTTTTTTATAATACACTGCTGGGACGCATACAAGGACTAAAATGAACCTGTGAGAAAAAAAAGCAAAATATTTGATCCGGTGCCAAATAAATATGGGACTTTTTTTTACTTCTAACACAAGGTAATTTTAAAGAAATTTATAATGGTTTTAAATAATGCTGACCCTATATTACTTATCTCCTACATCTCTATGCTACTTAAAAATTAATGTAACAGTGATCAGTAAAACACATTGATCTGAAAATAATTAATTCCTTTTCTTCCCCCTCAAACATGAAGTTGAAATCTTGAAAGGTCCTAAATGGCCTGTGGTGAGTGAGAGGTTATTGTTTTGTCCAAAAGTAAAAGAGAGGGTTTGGTTTTGGTAGAGTTAGGAGTTGAGGAAGAATGGGATCTACCATGATTCTGGTGTCAACCCTTCCTGATTAAGGAGGATAATGAGTCCGTGAGAAACCACATATATAACCAGATTACTTTATTTCTGAGACATGAAAAACATTTCTCTATTCATTAGCCCCTTATCTTCTCAAATCAACGTATAATTTTGTTTTTCTTAAGTAAGCTGAATAAAGAATTGACCCTAAAGCTGTAATTCCCATTTGCTACAGCTGAAATACATAGGAGAAAGAAGGGTTTACGAAACACTGGACACAAGGACTAAATTATCTAGAGAAGAATTCTGAAAAAGCAATCAAATAGGACTTTATGTCAGTATTTTTACCACAAAAATCTAAACTCAAAATGACATTCACATATTTGAAAAAATACCGACCCCCCCCAAAACTTTATCTGACATTTTCGAATGTTGCCTGTAACACGGACTGTATAATTAATAACAAAGTATATCCTCATAAGAACAAGGCTGGTAATGAATGGCATGAGACTAAGAGTCCAACTCCGAATTAGTTAATTCTTCCCCAAATCAGGAGAACATTGATTCTTTACGAATCCAGGATTTTGACTACTGCAGTAATGATTTATAAAACTGTACAGGTTAGCAGTTACATTTATATTCTCTCTTTCTTTATTCAGTTACTTCTATTATGTGGAGATCAATGACAGTTCTTAAAAAAAACACACTCGTGTGATCCTATTAGATTTTAAGTGAGATGTTTGATTTCAAGAGTTTACTTACCTTGAAAGCAAACAAATTAAACTTGCTTCCTCACGGGACTAAGATGTACTTGAGAGTTCCCAGCTACACAATTATTTTAACATGTCGTTCTAACTACAGTCACAATAATAGTGATGTTTAATTGTATGAAGGAAATTTGTTCTGACAAAACTAAAGAATCAGAAATTACATTTTCACAAAAAAATTACATTTTTGAAAATTATGACTTCCAGCAGAGATCAAATCAGGAAAGAAATTCTTATTAATATGTATTTACATATAAGAGATACATAAACAGAGAATTTACCCCCAATGTACTCAAATAATAGCTGTCCTCCATAATGATTGGGTAAATATACAGTAAACAGGCTGCAGGATTTGCCCACTTACTCTAGATAAAGCTTGTTCCACAGCTGTTCACGCTCCAGGAAGACCTCTGTTGTCCTTATCTTATTTTAGGACTGCCCTAGGAGTCTAGGCTACTTCTTACCTTCTCTAGGATACAGTTCTACATGCCCAAATCCAGGCAATCGAAGTATGAATTAGCTTCCAAGGCACTGAAAACAGCAATCTTTGTATGGCTGCTACTTTGGGGAGCAGACATACAACCACATTTGTAGAGTGACAAGTTTCCCTAGAACCTTGTTCCATAATTCTGGGGCTTGTCTCTAGCCTCCAAGGAAAAAAATCCTTTAATTTTTTTACCTAGATGTCTCTCTAGCCCCTTTTATAGAGATTATTATAATACTAATGAGAGTAGTATTGTCTAGTCACCCATTAGCTTGTTCTGAAGTTCTTACTCATAAATTGTAGGTAAAAAGTAAGCAGAAACTTGATTAAATGGGCCAGTTCATCTGGCCTAATCCCCAAATCTTTATTGCATATGATTTCTTGATTATTTTCTTAATATTTAACTTTTAATCACGTGTACTGAGTAGATTATGTAAGGTAGCTTCCAGGACGCCTTCTGTTTTGCCAACCAGCAGAGTTCTAAACCATTTTTTAACTCTACTCAGTTAGTATACAGTCATAGAATTCCAATTTCATTCACTATTCACCTAAACAAAATATGATTGCCAAGAAAATATATCAAAATGTATTGAGAAAATACGCCTTAATCCCAGGGAAATATGATGTGTTCCAAATCATTTTAAAGATACACTCCTTGCTTTGTGGGCCATATTACATTATTTATTCATTCAACAACAATTTATTAAATCTCTATTAAAATAAAACACTGGAAACTGAATCCCTTCTTAAATCATTTTTGTAACTGGGAGTACCCTTGACCCTGAAATGGCCTTATAAAAATCTATCTGAACAAAATGTGTTCTCTCTTCTATACCTTATTGTCAGTCCTGATCGTGACTTTCAGTTGTGGTAGTACACGTTCCACTTCTAGACTCCATTCCGCAGCATCTGTTGTGGATTCCAAAATATCTTCTTGTTTGGCAGACTCGTTCATATCCTAAGAAAGGAAAGATATCACAGGATTGAGAGTTTATAAAAAGAAATGGTAAAATTTTGAGGCATTTTAGCAGCACTGCACAATTTATATCAAGCATGGTAGTATTAAAATTACAGCAGCAGAAGAAATTTTTTTCTGTCCTCCTATCCATGTTGAAAGAAAATAATGCACCAACCTGGTAGAATAGAAAAGTTAGTATTTATAAAAGAAGCAAATATGTGATTTAACTATTTTTACAAAGAATAATTTTTTTGAGATATCAGAGTGAACTCAATGGGAATACTATCAAATGAATAAGCCATTTAGGTATGTTAATTGGTAATGGTAGAAAAGATACAAACACTCACATGTTTGGTAAGAAAACATTGTCTTAGTTTGAATTCACTGTACTGAAATACAAACCCAAAATCTGAAAGACAAAAAAGATAAGATCCCAGAAGTAAAGGGCACATTGTTTACAAATTTTGTATTTATAAGGTGATATTTTGGTTAGGTCAAACCATAATATAGCTTAAAAATGTGATTTAATGCAGACCTATTTGAACTCAAATAGGGTAGGGGTCGACTTTCTGCATTTGTTTTCTGCTGTTGAGTAATAAGCTCAATTCAGGCCTGTTTTTGAATGAGAAAAGGAAAAATTTTTTTTTCCATTTTCTCAGCCCTCCACATTTCGGCATTAAGTATGTATGATTCTGAAAACATAAAGAATGTAAAAATTAATGATTTAAAGATAAAGTTTAATGCATTAATTTTGGTAGTATTTTTCCTTTTATGCTCCCTTGAAAAATTATTTAAAGAGTAAGAAAAATATAAAAATTTATTAATATAGAAAAAAAGAAACCTGAGAGATACAAACAGCCAAATACAATGTATAAACCTTACATGGATTCTAACTTAAACAATCTGTAAAAAGATGTTTTTGAGACAATCAGGGAAATTTGAATGTCGAAGAGTATTAGATGATATTAAGGAATTATTATTAATTTTATAGGTATGACAATGACATGGTGGATATGTTAAAAAAAAAGGCCTTATAAATCAGAGATAAATGTTGAAATATTTACAGGTGAATTTACATAATGTCTGAAATTTACTTTAAAATATTATGGGGCAAAGAGAAAAGGAGGGAGGGGCTTTAGAGGAAACACGATCAACCAAATGTTAACTGTTAAACCAGGTACTGTTGCATAAGGGTTCATTATCTCATTCTAATTCTGTATATGTTTGCAATTTCCCATAATACAACATTTAAAAATAAAAGACTATATAAACAACCTCATGGTGAAATTACATTCTCAGTGTGAATTTATGTCACTAAAAGATATTTCTTGTCCAGTATAACACTAAGTACAAGAATAACCTTATATTGGGATTTAATTTTGGGGGGAGCTTGAGGTCTTTAGGGGCTTTGAACTGACTCCTGACTGAGTCTCTAGGGCACTGCTGATGTGAGAAAGCCTCTCTCTCTCTCTCCTACCTCCCAGCTCATATTAGCAAGTTCTGAACAAACTCAGAGCCTTAAAAGGAGCATATATTGCTTTTTGTTCAGAAATTCAGGGGGCTATACAGTTCTAACCACGCAATTAGAGAATGGGTAACTAATATATGCTTTTACATTTCACAATATGTGGTCTGAATTTATTCAGTTAGTATAAAAAATACAAGCATTAATTTAAGAAAAGTAAAATGTGGAAACTCCAAGTGAATAATGTCCAAGATTCTATTTTAAACATTAAAGTGCTCATTTAAATATAGAAACATTGTATTATTTTGAGTACCTAATATAATGCTATAGACCTATATAAACTGAATCCAAGGTAGCACAATAGCGTCATAGCTGGGGACGGGTGGCAGTATTCACAAAGCGGACATGTGTGACGTTATATAAGAATGTATGTGATGGCATGAGAAGAGATACTGGGTCTCCCAGTGGAAACCTAAAGCCACAGTGAAAATTCTCAGTCATGAAACTCCACACTGACATTCATTAATGTTCACATACTTGCACACTCACTGGCACATCCCAGTACCCATCCCTGGCTCTAGGAGGCCCAATTCTGACCGGCTCATTTTCTATAAAAAACCGGGTAGACTTATGAGGATGACAGGGGGGGTGGGAGGATGTACACACTACCAGTGGGATGTGAGCCCTGACATTTGGAGCGTGTGTATGATATATACACAGGCTTGCTCCTTCCAGGGTTATGAGCCTCACATCCCAATCCCACAGAGCCAGACTGAGTCAAAAAGGGGCACGTCCTCTTAAGCAGCAGTTCTGTATGATTCTTAATAGAACGTAGGTGTTCTGGTCACTGATTTAAAAATAAGTTTGACTTACAGAACCACTGTTTGGGTGAATTGAAACTGGTGCTACTGATTAAATCCTTGAGCCACTCTTCCCCAACCCCATCATCCCCTCCATCCCATCCCTCCTTCTTCCCCTCCTTACAGGAGGGTGGAGTCCAGAATCACCAAACAAAGCCAGAGAGGGTACCCATCCACATTCCCACCTTCTTCAGGCCTGAACATCGGATTGTTCAAGCTGGGCATAACATACTTAAAATTTTTACTCAAGGAAGGGCACATCGTTCTAATTTTCACAAAGGCAAATGGGTTAGCATTGGCTCTGTTTGAATCGGACTCAGAATCTAAGAGTTAGTAAAGTACATGGAGATCAAACACCACATCAAGACAGCCCCGTGCATAAGCTATAATACTATTTGGTTTTATATTGGGCCCTTCAGTAAGTTGCATTTACCCTTCTTAGCTTATTATTTGGTTCCCTCAGGCAGTAATTTGCTAATTCTTACTCCCAATGTCCTGAAATGATATAATGTAGCAGCTCAAAAATTTTCACTCATTCCTAGGCTATAGTTAATATACTGGGGGAAATGGCCTAGTTACTAAATGAAGAAAGGGCAAAAAAAGAGAACATTAGGCTTGGTAGAGCAGCATTAACTTATTCAAACTATACAGTCTCTTCCTACTTCCATCTTTGCACATCTATTTCATAACGTTGTTCCTCACTCAGAATTTCCTAATGCCTAATAAGTGGATACATTAACTGAGCAAGCCCTACATATGAAGTATAAATCATTTTAACCACGCCTTGGTTATAATACTTTGAGAAAACCTTTCCTTTCCGATTGTTTCTCTAATAACAAATGGTATTTTATGTGGAGCTATTAGTTAAAGAGATATAAACTGCTGTTTCCATTTAATCAAAATTTTACATCATCATGACAAAGTCCCTCTCTGAAACAACATTAACTAAGATAAAGCATGGCTCCTGGGAAATTGCACTTTCCAGTTAATGCTGCTGAAGAAACAATTAGAAGCTCAATAAGACACAGGTTATCCCGAAGTCTCGTTTATAATTAATTAATTTACCAGTAAGCCATTTGTTAAGCTCCTACAACATTCAAGGTAAGAATCCAGGCACTGTGCTTGGTATGGAGAGATAAAAGGATTTAATCCCTGCCTGCAAAGAGTTTACAGCCTATTAGGAAGAGTCTGAGGCTAGTTAATGGGGGTAATAATTGGTCCTAAGAAAAAGAAACTGATGAGAACTGACCCTAAGACTGCCAAAGGGAGAGTTGAAGACAACAGTCTAAGGCATCCCCTAACGTAACCTTGAGGCATACTACCCAGGGTCAGTACAAGGATTGAAGGTGCAAGGTTGGCGCTCCGGGCTGCTCCCTCCCCGGGTGCCCCTGCCTCCCTGCCTCCCTCCCTCCCGGAATGACTAAGGGCAGAGGGGCCCCACCTCCCAAACCCCCGCCGCCCAGAATGGAGCCCGCGTTTATGCGGAGCTGGAACGCCTGGCTCAGGGCCTCTTCCCTCCACTGCCGCTGAGCCGCCCCAGAGCCCAATGGGAGGGTGGAGTGACCCCCAACCCCGACCCCGCCCACGGCCGCAGCGCCGCCAGCTCTGGTGGGGCCCCTCCGGCGGAAGCCGTGACCTTCCTGGGGACCGAGGGCCAGGAAATCAAATTATCAGTGCCCGAAGGAGACTGACCAGAGGCCCAAGAACACAGGAAATATCAAAGTCATCACACAAACATCAGCCCCACAGAACCCCTAAAGCCCAGATCCTGAAGAAGCAAAAGGGGAGACAAACTGCCTCAAAAGGGGTGTTAGTCATGTATACTCCCTGTAAGAGTACAGCAAAGGGCTTGTTTCCACTGACGATGACAAGAGATGCTACAAAGGCACTTTAAGTTTTCAATATAACGGAAATAAAAACTATTATACTGGCATTGTAATTTATTTTCCCCAGGCCATCATTGAGGTTGGGTGCCTCTTCATATGTAAAATGATCACTTTTATTTCTTTGTCAGTGAAATTTAATTTCATAAGCTCCAAATATTTTTATTTGGTCACTTCTATTTTTTCTTTTGATTAAGAGGCAATTCAAATATACTTTATATTTGTGGTGTCTTCTCCCACAGCATCCTTCCAAGCTAATTACTGTCCACACGGTCACTAAAAAATTTGTCAAGGAACTTGTTTTCACAGGTCATCCGCCACTCAAGACACTTGATGTGAGGGCCATCTGCCTTGCACAGCCTTATATCAAGAGCTCTGTATGGAGCTCTTTGCTCTCAACTTGTGGACCAGATTAAGGACAGGATGACGATATCATTATTTCCTCACAACCTGCACCCAAGCACATTGGTCAATGCTCAAACATCATTGCCAAGCTGACAGACAACACGCCTGGGATCTTCTCCTATGATTTTCCCCAGCTTGCCACCAAGATGTTTGATCTGAACCATGTCACCATCACCTTAATCCTGAGAAGTTTGTTTCTAAAATGAACCTGAGGGACTTCGCTGGTGGTGCAGTGGTTAAGAATCCACCTGCCAATGCAGGGGACACGGGTTGGAGCCCTGGTCCAGGAAGATCCCACATGCCCTAGAGCAACTAAGCCCGTGCAACTAAGGCACAACTACTGAGCCTGCGCTCTACAGCCTGCGAGCCACAACTACTGAGCCCACGTGCCACAACTACTGAAGCCCACACGCCTAGAGCCCGTGCTCCGCAACGAGAAGACACCGCAATGAGAGGCCCGCGTACCGCAACGAAGAGTAGCCCCTCCTCACTGCAACTAGAGAAAGCCCACGTGCAGCAATGAAGACCCAATGCAGCCAAAAATAAATAAAATAAATTTAAAAAAATAATAAAATGAACCTGAAATACAAAAAAAACCCCAAAACAAACAAAAAAAAACCCATGCAATGTTACTAGCCTGCTCAGAATCCTGTTCCAGAAAGTAGTCTCCCCTTTTCCCAAGTAATATTAATGGGATAGTTAAGCATCTGAAGAAATACTGTGTTCTCTGTGTGTGTGTGTATTTATACACACACACACAAACACACATAAATATACATAGTTGGATGTGGTTGGTCTTGTGATGATAGGGGTGTAATAAGAGAAGGCCCTGCATATCGGTAAGGGAGATCATGTGAGGATATATAAAGCCCTTTGCATTGGATAGCGTGCATAGTGCTGCAAAGCTGTTCTGGTCAACTAGGCTAAGTATGACTACAAAACCTGATACATTTTCAAAATACAAAACCTCTTAACTCTGGGGACTCCAGGTAGGCCACGGCTACCAGAACAGGGAGTAATGTATTAACAGAGAGAGACGGACCTATTAAGTATTAATACAGAAAACTGTTACAGGTGATATACAGTGGAAGCACTGGTCATGTTTTTGGTAAACCTGTTGAGTTGCCATCTTAAAACAAAGAACTTAAAACTATCTCTTTGGGGAGAGACTATTCCTAATGGGTACTGCACACTCATTACTGGAAAACCTGGTAAGAGTTTGTCATTAAACTCGGGGACTAATCAGGTTACTGGCCACAGAAATGTTGACTATGACTTCCTGATATCAGCAAGAGTTAACTCCACTCATTTCAACTCTGCTAGGTCCATAACAACAAAAGCCTGGTACTACAGGATCTTTTTGATCCCAAGGGTCCAAGCCAGATTGGGCAGTTGGCTCTGGTTAAGATATTCCCCCATTGGGAATAAAGAAGAAAGCTGGGAATAGCATAAGGCAGTATTTCTAAAACTTGACTAATTATGGCAACCCTACAAAACATCCCTTTATCACTGACTGAGACCGTGTCTGGTAAAGGGAACATATATGGCTGCATGGGCAGACCCAAGAGTGAAGCTCAAGGCTCAGGCACCTTGCTCAGGCAAGGAAATGAGAAGACATTTCCTTGGGAATGGAGTCCCCATGTCAGACATTACAGAGAGATCACAAGTTCAAATGGGAGCCTGCTGGGAGGACCTAGATCGTAAGGGCCTGGACAGAAGCTGGATTCACAGACTTCCAGGTGAAAACGGGAGATGAAGGGAGAGTTAGAAGATCCCAAGACCGAACTAGTAATGAAACGAGAATAAGTGGAGGTGCTTACGTCTACAATTACCAAGCCAAAATCCCTACCTCTTAGGAAGATCAGACACCACTGTCAGACTGGATTCTGGATATTGGTAAATGCTGACATTTACTGGCTGTAATTTTTAAAAAATATTTATTTGTTTATTTGGCTGCAGCGGGTCTTAGTCGCGGTACGCAGGATCTTCGTTGCTGTGTGCGGGCTCTTAGTTGCGGCATGCGGGATCTAGTTCCCTGACCGGGGATCAAACCCGGGCCCCCTGCATTGGGAGCATGGAGTCTTAACCACTGGACCACCAGGGAAGTCCCTTACTGCCTATAATTTAATCTTTTTGATGTCTCGTATTGTATGTACTATTCCGTAATACAATGATGCCCTCAGGGCGGAGAAATCTGGATATGACTGACCCCACACTAAATGATCCCAGATAACCAAAGTTGCTCACATTCTGCCTGTAAACTGTTCCTGTAGCTTCCTGTTATCAAGATGCCAGTGATCACCTGCGGCTGTCTCCCTGCTTGCCTGTAGCACCCCTTCCTCCTCCTAGGCTGCTGTGGGTTTAGAAACCTAATAACCAAGCTTGTTAGAATTTACGCGAAGTCAGAATACAGGGAAAAGTGAGCACTCAGGGACAGGGGGCAGTGAGGTTAGGACTCTTCACAGAATCTTTTTAAATGGAAGTGTTTATACTTATTTTGGTTGCTCAGAGGACTTTTTTGCATTTTTCCTCATCTGCTGTTTTTTCAAGATAGGATAGGTGGCCAAAAGGCTAATATAGTATATACGGTCTTACTATGAATTAAACAGGGTTTCTCCTAAGGATATCTAGTGTCCCTGTTTCCTTACAATCTATCAATAAAGCTAGATAGAGGGATAAGTTATTTCAATGAAGAGTGTTCCATCAAAATCCAATAATTTTTAACAAATTATACTGAAGGCAGAGTTAAAACCTTTCATGTCCCTACAAGCCAATTCTTCTTCATGATTAAAGAAGCACAAATTGTGATTTTGATTCATTATTTTCTTTCCAAATTAGGTTTTACATAATTTAACACTATATTACTATGAAGAAAAAAATGTTTAATACCATAAAAAAGGTATCTTCAGATTTGTTCTGAATAACCAAATTAAACCCCGGCTAATCTATCAAAAGAAATAAATAGATGGTAGCCTCTGTCTTTAAATATATGAAGTTCATAAAAGGTTTTCTTAAGTTCAATTTTAAGACTATCAAAAGAAATTTTATTCTAAGTTATAATGTGAACCAAGATTTGAATAAATTATGCTCCAACCAATCAAAAGAGGTAAAAAGAAAGCTCCCCAAATTAACACAAAAAAAATTTAATTTTCCAATAAGAAATATGAAATTATTTTTGAATGAGAATTTAACCTCCAATATTATTTCTATTTAATACATCAAACTACCTTTGCTACTACTTTAACTACTTTAGCTACATTGGTACATTAAGTGCTAAGATAAAACCATCTCTGACTTTTTATTTTCTCAAAATAAAACCAAAAGAAAGTACCCCTGGAAGTATGTCTGGAGGAACTAATGTAGACATTATACTTGGTGTTGCAGAGTATGCAAAATAAGTCTAACTTTTTATGGCATGAATTTCTAAAAGGCTTCTTTCCTTTGAGATGGCAACCACATAGATATACCAGTGCTCAAATACTATACTTGGTCAATACCAAGAGAAGGGGTCCCCAACCCCTGGGCCGTGCACCTGTATTTGCGGCCTGTTAGGAACCAGGCAGCACAGCAGGAGGTGAGTGGCCGGTGAGTGAGTGAAGCGTCATCTGTATTTACAGCCACTCCCCATTGCTCGCATTACCACCTGAGCTCCGCCTCCTGTCAGATCAGCGGCAGCATTAGATTCTCATAGAAGCGTGAACCCTACTGTGTGAACTGTGCATGTGAGGGATCTAGGTTGCGCACTCCTTATGAGAATCTAATGCCTGATGATCTGAGGTGGAGCTGAGGCAGTGATGCTAGCGCTGGGGAGCGGCTGCAAATACAGATTATCATTAGCAGAGAGGTTTGACTGCACAGAGACCATAATAAATCAATTGCTTGCAAACTCATATCAAAACCCTACCAGTGAGTGGCAAATGACTTTGTCCGTGCTAGAAGAGGATCAACTGCTTGAGATCGCAAATGATGGTGGCCTTAAAAGTATGTTTGAGACAACTTCAAATCTCCATATGTTCTAGATTAAAGTCAAGGCAGAGTATCCTGAGATTGCCACAAAAGCACTGAAAAGCCTGCTTCCGTTTCCAACATCCTATCTTTGTGAAGCAGGGTTTTCTGCAGTGACAGCAACCAAAATGAGATCACGGAGTAAAATGGCCATAAGCAACACACTTTGGGTGTCACTGTCTCCCATCACCCCCAGATGGGATCATCCAGTTGCAGGAAAACAAGCTCAGGGCTCCCACTGATTCTGCATTATGGTGAGTTGTATAATTATTCCATTACATATTACAATGTGAAAATAACAGAAATAAAATGCATGATAAATGTAACGCACTTGAATCATCCTGAAACCATCCCACCCCTGCCCCCGGTCCGTGGAAAAATTGTCTTCCATGAAACCGGTCCCTGGTGCCAAAAAGGCTGGGGACTGCTGTTGTAGAGTGTGCAAAATAAGTCTAACTTTTTAATGGGATGAATTTCTATAAGGTTTCTTTTGAGATTGTAACCACATGGATATACCAGTGCTCAAATACATTTGAAGAACTCGATTCATATACCTACTGAGAGGAACATGAAAGTCCAATTAACTGTCAAGAGTAAATATTCCCAGGACTCAGGGAAAAGGGAACTAAGTTGTCTTGAGAATCACCACAGCATGATGTAAATGTTAAGTGGACGAGTCAGGAATGCCGTCTCCGGTCAAATCCCCCCTTCATCACTTAGTAGCTGTCATTAAACCTCAGGGTTCCCATCTGTAAAATGGGAATAATAATAGTACCCTCTCCTCACTGGAAGGGTTGATATGGGGATTAAATTAAATGATGTATTTGAAAGGCTTTCACAATACCTGGTACATAGTAAGCCCTCAATATATGTTAGCAGCTATAATTATCATTATTATATGCCAAGCTTGGTACTAGATGCCTTTACATATGGGTTAAGTGCCCAGTAATAACACCATGAATCAAAGGAGCCTTATTCCTATTTTTTTCGAATGAGAAAAATGAGGTAGAGAGCAGTTAGGTAATTTTCCCAATGTCACATCATTAGCAAGTGGCAGGGCCCAGGCAATGTTACCCTAGAGCACAAGCTCTGAAACACCTTACTGTATGCCTATCAATCCTTTGTCATATAGGTTACAACTATATCCACCCAGTTTATTACTTGTTTTTTAACTTTATGGTGTTTCTCACCCCTCCATATATAAGGGTTTAATTTTTATGCATTCAGATTTATTAGTATTTTTCCTTTATGGTTTTTAGTTTTCTTGCCATGCTTTATTATGCCTATTTCAACCCATGAATATTACACTTGCCACTCATATTCTTGTGCCTCATCATTTTTTAATTTGTTGATCCATGTGAGGTTTA
The DNA here is from genome assembly GCF_028021215.1 of Eschrichtius robustus. Classification (NCBI taxonomy): domain Eukaryota; kingdom Metazoa; phylum Chordata; class Mammalia; order Artiodactyla; family Eschrichtiidae; genus Eschrichtius; species Eschrichtius robustus. The sequence goes on along the minus strand of NC_090829.1, from coordinate 91,567,104 downwards.
TTTGGGTGTAAGATATGAGGGAGGAGTCCATCTTTTTTCTCCAAATGGGTAGCCTGTTATCCCATCACCATTTAATTGAATAGTTAGTTTTCCTGATTGATTTGCATTGCTTCATATACTAATATAACTGTATATGTGGATTATTTTATGAACTCTGCACTACTTCATTAATCTATTTTTGTGTCAGTATAATTTTTTTCAGACTTACAAAAAATTACACAAGTAGCTCAAAGAATTCCCATATACCCTTCATCCAGATTCATTAAATGTTAGCATCTTACATGACCTCAGGGCAATTATGCGTAAAGGGATATAATGTTTATATCTGGGTGCTGAGATTTGAAGAAATTTTAAATTTTTTCTTTGTACTCTTTTGTGCTTTCATTTAAAAAAAAAACAAACCAAGGAATATACTTCCCTTTTAAAAACAATAAAGTTTTTTCAATAAAAACAAGTAAAAATATAAGTTTGATTAACTTCCAAAAACTAGCTGGTACAGGTGGTAAATGCTTTAGGAGTTTGAATAAGAGAGAGAAGTGCATTTTAATGGCGATGGTGAGATTTAAGTTTAACTTTACAAGGAAGTTTGGAATGTAAACAGGCAGAAAAGGCAAGCCAAGTGTTTATATAGGCAGGAAAGCATCATAAGCCAAAATATGAAATACTGAATGAACATGGCTTGTGAAGATCATACGAGAAGAGAGATGAGGGGCTTAAAAAGGTGAATCCTGGGGAGCAAAAAAAATTGCATATATTGTGAAAGACCTTAGAGGACAGGCTGAGGAATGTGAATTTTGTCCTTTAAGCCAGAGGGGAGGCAAAGTAAAGTTACAGACAAGGTAAAATAACTTAACCCACCAAACTTTATTTAGTACCTACTATATATCAGGTACTGTGCTACTCCAGGGACAGTGAATAAAATGATAAAAAAATCCTCATAAAAGAACATGCTAGTTGTGTTTTATGAAGATTTACGGCTTGTAGATTTGTGGATCATAGGATTAAATGGGGCTGGGTGAGAAGGGAAGGTATCACTAAGAAGGCAGAATTTGAGCTGAACCTTGAACATTGAAGAGTCAGGTAGGGAGATGATGGAAGGCATTTGGGGTAAGAGACAAAGGAAAAGAGGATAGGATGAGAGAGCAGATATACTCCTGAGGTGTTTCAAAACCTATGAGAGGTCCTCTTTAACTTACCTGGAAAAGTTATTCCAGTGAAAGAAAATAAAGTTGGCTATGTGGACAGCTGTCAAATCGCTAAGGGTTTTGAAAGCCAGACCAGAAATGTATTGCTTTATAATCTGTATAAACTGACCTGAAGACAACGAAAAGCCATCAAAAGTTACTGAATTCAGAATGATCTGACTCAAGTCATATTTTGGTAAGTAAGATTGAGGAGCAAGATGAAAAATGTTTTGGAAAAGGGAGGTGGGGAGATGAACATGAGAGAGATTTCAAAGGCCGCATCCACAGGTCTTAGTAACTAACTAGATGTCCTGGATGAAAGTGAATCATTAGTCAGATATTCAAAGCACTAACACTGTTAGGGGGGGATGGGTGGGGGTGGGTGTATTTAAAGATTGTACATTTGCAGAGGAGGACTGAAAAAAAGCACACATTCTGGGTATGCATCTAATATACTGAATTACATAATAAACATAGGCTGTTAGTGTTGATTTAGGAAATACAACCTACCCGTTTATAAAAGGACGGCTTTCAAATGATTCCTGGAAAAAAAATCATTGTATTACTTTTCATTTAATTCCCCTTAGTCATTTCTGTAGGGGAGACCCTACGTGACAGCAGATTGAGTCCAATGGGCCTTCAATAATAATTCATGTGACAGATTATGAAAATAAAGCCATGCTATCACCAGAGCTTCCTAATTTACATCAAAATGCAACCTTCTTGATAACTTATATGCTATGTAAGCTTCTTATTCAAAAATACTCATGGTGATCTAGAAATTTATTTGTATTGAGAGACTGGGGCTTTTTCTATTTTCCTACAGCACCTAAGAATGTTTGTAACTAATTCCAGTCTCTAGGAGAGGTAAAAAATTATACAAAATAAGAAATGCATCAAATGTATACTCTAGGCCAGCACCATGCTAGGTGTGGTGCCCAAGTTCTATTAATCTTAAAATAACCCTTGGTTGAATTGTGTCCCCATCTTACAGATAAGAAAGTTGAGTTACAGAGAGGATAAATCGGTATGGCCACATGGCTAGTGACGTGTGGTCAGTATTTTATCTAAGGCTGCTTTTCCACTGTAGCGTTGACCTTGAAGGTATGGACTGAGCTAGAAGGGACCTTGAAAAGGCCTTGCTTCCTACTTCTTTCTAGGCTCACAATAAAACCACGAATGGAAATAAGGATCTTTCCTATTTCAAGTGTGCGTTCAAAAGCTACACTAAAGATCAAGTAAAACTCTCTTTTACACTCAGCAAGAACTGCTGTTTGAGCCTCCTCTGAGCAGAGAGGAGTACAGCTTTCTTCTCTAACCTACATTTCCTATTCACCTCCAGATGTAAAACTGATGGGGTGGTACGGCCTAGCTACCAGAGAAATAAAAGCATTTACTCAGCAATGTGTTCCATCACACTCGAACACGTGGCGTTTTAATTGTTTCTTCTGTGAAACACCAACGATAGACTTCCCACAGTCAGAGCCCAGACAGGAGAACTCACACCCAAATGTTTCAGGAAAAAAGAAGAAAAAACATTTTCCTCGAGCAGGAATCAGAACCAGGGGCATCCTATGGGGCACATTATGTTGTAGAATGGTATTTTTTTCCTGTATTAAGAAAGGACATTTTGTTGAAGAGTAAAGTGTAAATCATATGTAAAATGAGGAAAATGTAAAGTATTTAAGATATTAATCGAAGTAGATCCATCTTCTCCCCCTTTTGATCACAACATTGCAGCCTTGCCACAATGACATCCTAAACTAAAACTGAAATGATGATTTTTATTCTAAGCCGATTTTTACTTCCTTACAGCTTTTGCTTTTTAAGCTAAAAATTCTCTCATTCTTGGTACAATGAATTTTTTGCTAAGTAATTAGAAACCAATTGTGTTTAAACCTTTTGAGATAGTTGGTTTTATGCTGTATAACTCAGGATTTGGTTTCTAAAACCTCAAATTTAGCATCTCAAGGAAGAATGGTGTCTATGGCATGTTTGAAAAAAATTTTTTGAAATGAAGTGATGGGCATTTAAAAATAGAATTCAGAGAGCACACAGCTTCCCTCCCATCCTTTTTTTTTTCACTGGGGGAGAAGAATGACACATCTGCATCATGCTGCCAGAACACTACTGCTGTGATTCTATTGAGCTTCAGAATGGAGGGGAGCTACAAAGACCACTCATAATTACAGCATAGTTACCATGAACATAAGGCACTTTCCAATCAGCATACTCAAGTTTGAAACAGGAATGACCCAGAACACCTGCCAAACACCTTGCCACCAGAGCCTTCCTTCCCTGCTCCCACCCCTCACACCTCTGAACATTATACCGTACCCCTAACCCTCACAGGCTCTGCCCAACTGTCAGGGCTTTAATTCCACACCAGTGTCCCTCCCACCACGGCCACTCTCAGGGACGCTTTCGCTCAATTTCAGATTTCAAGAACATTCAGAAATCAGAGGGACAGAGAGAGTGTAGAACTTTGTGGGCTAGCCTCAAAAACTAATATCTATCCATACTTTTTTCTAAGAAAAAATTCAAAATTTAAATAACTAACCTGCAAATCAAACTCTGGAAAAATAAAGCAATCCCTCACTAATTGCAGGAGTTATTATCTTGCAAAGTACAGGCATACCTCAGAGATATTGCAGGTTTGGTTCCAGACCACCTCAATAAAGTAAATACCACAATAAAGAAGCAAGTCACGCAAATTTTTTGGTTTCCCAGTGCATATAAAAGATATATTTTCAATACACTGTAGTCTATTAAGTGTGCAATAGCATTATATCTAAAAACATAATGTATGTGCTTTAATTAAAAGTATTTTATCACTAAAAATGCTAACCATCATCTGAGCCTTTAGCAAGCTGTAGTAGTAACATTAAAGATCACTGATCACAAATTGCTGTAACAAATATAACGATAATGAAAAACATTTTGAAACATTTTGAAACATTTGAAAACAATTTGAAACATTTCAAGAATTATCAAAATGTGACACAGAGACACAGTGAGCAAATACTGTTGGAAAAATGGCACCAGTAGACTTGCTTGATGCAGGGTTGCCACAAACCTTCAATTTGTAAAAAATGCAGTACCTGCAAAGCGCAATAAAGTGAAGCGCCACAAGATGAGGTATGCGTGTAGTATTGGTAAAACCACAATGGGGTAACAGAATTGGAGGAAGAAATCACAGTAAAAATGGCTTTAAAATATTTTTTTTAAACCTCAAAGTAAATAACTATTCTGAAAAACACCTGCTTCGAAACAAACCAGTGCCATCACTATAAGCGTTCGTGATTGATCGGAAGCGCCATTTTCCTAGAACAAAGGTTTCAGTGCTCATGAAATACTGCTGCTGCGTTATGGTCTGATTAGGCAGACATCTTAAAGTTTAGTCAATGGGCACACAGCATCTCTTTACAAATTCTTCAAACTAGCGGTTACAGGCTTCAATTATGCAGTGGGAGTCAGGAAGCTAGACCTCTAGGGTCTCCCTTCAAGGAAGGACTTGCGCTCAGTTGCGGGCAAGGTGGCCCTCAGCCGGCTTCCGGCTGTCAGCTCCCTCGGGCTCTGTCCCACCTGCAGAGCCACCTTACCTGGGGCCGCGTCCTTCCCAGGGCAGACCGCCTCCAGCTACTGGCCCAGCAGGCAACACTTCTTACCCCGGCCTTTCACCATGAACATCTTGCATCCCAAACTCTGTCTCAGTGTCCACTTCCAGAGAACACAATCTGCAACTTATGTCTCTTTCATTTACCTTTTCTCGTGCCCCATTTACCACAAATCTCAGGAAAATGCTTGTGTACACCCAGCTTCTTGAGTCATCCTGATACTTAAGGGCACACTTTTCAGGGCCTAGACTTTGCTTTATTTAATGAAAGAAAGGAGTATAAGTAGATTTCTCCCTGCATTATCCTACACAGTACATAGAAGAGGACCCAATTATTGCTGAGAAGTTCTTTTCTCTATGAAGATTAAACTATACTTTCTCATAAAACTATAAATATAAAATAGCATTTATTCACGTGTGTATTCATTCAACATTATTCAGTATTGAGCACTTTCTACACACCAGGCACAGGTGCAAAAGCAGTTAAAAAAGCTTCTGCTCTAGATGAGTTTGCATCCTACTGGTTGAGATAGACAATAAACAAATCAGATGAATACAATGCCGAAGTCTGTGAAGAACAATAAAGCAGGGGGAGGATTAGAGAATGACTGGAGAAGCATCTATTGTCTCAAAACCACAGGTAGAGGGGGACCGTTGTAATCCGCACATTGCTGGGCTGGCACATTCACGTATACATTTAGTACATCAATTTCCTAGATAGTATCCATCATTCTTGCTCTAGTGCAGAATTCATCACATCAACTTTAGTAAAATAATATTTCTTCTGCATTGGGAGCCCACATGCTGCATGAAACACAAAATCTTAAATCTGTGTTACTAACCTATAGCGCAATTCTGTCTTGGGGAAAGAGCAGCCTGAGCCATCGCAAGCTATAGTCAGATACAGCTGTCTCAGGCAGATGGCTTTAGTGGGCAACATCATAAACTTGCCAGATTTTTTAAAATATGAAAGGGTTTTCTGCCTCATTAGTACTTCATGGCTGACCATCCACAAACACCTGGTGTTCAGACTTCTTCCTCTTGTGAAAATGCAACCACACAGTCTTAGTTCAAAAAGGTATATGTTATGTAATCATTGTCCAAAGGATCTAATACCTAGATAATTATAAAGTCACAGGTAGGCGGAAAACCCATCCTTACACAGCTTAATTGAAGTGAAAAATTGAAATCAGAACCAATAGGGACTTAGAGTAGTGGTAAAGGCAAGTTAAATCACTTTGCTCCTTCCCAATACTCAAACTACTTAGTCCAGAGGGAATCACAAGTGGCCTTTACCGGCCTCTATTTATACCATCAATATAAGAATGAAGAGTACAAATATCAGCTTCTTTCTAAGAATAACTGTGTATGCATCTCTACTTTTGTTTTTTTCTTCATACTTTAGAACTCTGTCATCACATCTTCAACACATACAGGAACACCAAGCACCACAGTGTCCTTGCTTAAGATAGGAATCTACCCCGTTGAACTCCTGTTATAAGGTAAAGGAGAAAAAGCAATAGAATTGGGAGTTTGGAGAAACTGAGTTCAAATTAAGCCACTGTAATTTATTAGCTTTTTAAAAGATCAAACTGTCCCAAGGTGATAAATTTCAGTTTTTGTATCTGTAAAATGGAGATAATATCTTCTCAAATGCCTTACAAGGTCACTAAAAAACGTGTTTTAAAGTACTTTGAAAACTACAAAGTGATGTGCAAATGGATTGTTACAACTGGAGTTTATCTGTTTGGATTTAAATGTTAACACATTATTCTGAAATAATTTTCAATTGAGCAACAAAAAATACATTCTTTCATTTAAGAAGCATTTATTCAGAATCTTCTGTGTTATACTATGGAGAATATAAAAAATGATAGTTATCCCTGTTAGCAAGGAGCTTGTACAAGTCAGATTTGAGAGAAGGAATGTGGGGGGAAGGTGTGGTTTTGGTTTTTGCCAACACCTTTTAAGTACTTTCTATGTGCCAGACATCGTTATAAATGCTTTAGATGTAGTAACTCTTTTAATCTTTAAAAACTCTACATAAAAGGTAATATTTTTATCCTCATTTTACAGATGAGGAAGATAAGGCACAAGAAGGTTGGAAACCTACCAAACGTCAGACAGCTAGTTAAGTACTGAAAGTGTCAAATTCAACTCACACTCAGTCAAGTTAGCCACAATGTTTTGTTATATTACACCTCAAGTTGGGCAGAAAATGCACACATATCATTAATAATAGTTACTAATGCTGACTAACAATACTAAGGCAGTGAATAATAAGTGAAGAGATCAGCGTGGGGTGAGGTGGCCAAGGAAGTCTTCATGACATGAACCCTAGATCCAAACTTGTTGGTAGAATTGAGATAAGAATAATTAAATAAAGAACAAATAAGATTGTGTTTCATACATACAGTTTTGAGCATGCAATAGGTATCACTTTATTGAAATATTACATACATATAGGAAAATAGAAAAATCCCAAACGTACTTTTGAAATATCTCATTGAGGGGGTTCTCTTTTATAGACTGGGTTTATTTCCTAATTAAAACAGAGCAAAAACTGACTTGAAGCAACATCTGACTACCTATCCATATACCAGTCTTAATATAAACCATTTTATTTCAAAGAATTACCATTTGAGTATTTCCTATAATCAAGACCATTCAATACTGCCCATTATAATGGAAAATAACTTGAATTATATACATTTTTCCATAATAAAAAAATAACAAAAGGCAAATCAATTATTTCCAGTTTACGTGAGAAGCACTGAGTTGATATTCCATGGTATGGACAGAAGGCTTTCCCACTTGCCCCTCTGATTTTCATATTTGCTATAATTATAATATTGTATATATAGAAAAACAGTTCGAGAGCTACTTTTCAAATGACACACAAAGCAATGGCCAAGAATGATTTCTACTTGTTTCAATTTCCAGCAGAATATGTGTACTGACTGCCTGTTGGTCCTGTGTGTATCCCATGTAACTTACCAAGCGATAGGTCTGGGCCTTCAAAACGCTGAGATCAATAAAGTTTTCTTCATTGTCTGTCTCCTCTTCCTTAGAAAAATAGAAGAGTTTAAAAGTTAATCATTATAAAAGTTGTAATTAAAAAAGGTATTTTCAGATTTCACATACTTAATATGCTAAGCTCTATAGAAAGACTAATGCAGGAAAGAGTATTTAAAAGCCTAGCAGTGTGCATAAAGTAGGGCATAATGTTATCTGTTTTTTGAGGTTTTGATGATGCCATTTAAAAATAGGACCTCTTTTAGAGTCACTGAAGAAAAGAAAAAAAGAGAGAATGATGCCACTGCTGTGAAACTGGGGATAAATAAACATAAAAACATAACAAGAAACAGTCCCAAGTGGCATATCTGAAATAAAGAGACACTGGAAGGAGTTAATGGAAATTTTGAGTAACATGACTAAAGTGGACAAAAGTAAGAGGCTGACAGATATAGAATACTCTCACCTACTCCAGGGACCAATCACATTAATGTATATTTTTGACATCTCATCTTTTATATGCTCAAGTTTAAAGATATTAAATATTAAATCTATATAAGGATGTAAAATATACACATGTAAGATACTAACCTTGTATCTTAGATATTAACTATCTAAAAGAAAAGTTCAGGTAGATTCCAAGCTGGTCCTGATTCCTAGCCCAACTGATATGGGGAATGGGGTCAGAAGTGACCCTTTGAGAATCAATCCCCTCTCCAATATACAGTAAATACAGTCTGAGCAGGTTCTCTAAGCATATACAACAAAACAAGAGCAAAGATCAATGAAACTAAAAGCTGGTTCTTTGAGAAGATAAACAAAATTGATAAACCTTTAGCCACACTCATCAATAAGAAGAGGGAGAGGATTCAAATCAACAAAATCAGAAATGAAAAAGGAGAAGTAACAACAGAAATACAAAGGCTCGTAAGAGACTACTACAAGCAACTATACGCCAATAAAATGGACAACCCAGAAGAAACAGACAAATTCTTAGAAAGCTACAACCTTCCAAGACTGAACCAGGAAAAAATATGAACAGACCAATCACAAGTACTGAAATTGAAACTGTGATTAAAAATCTTCCAACAAACAAAAGTCCAGGACCAAATGGCTTCACAGGCGAATTCTATCAAACATTTAGGGAAGAGTTAACACCTACCTTTCTGAAACTCTTCCAAAAAATTACAGAGGGAAGAACACTCCCAAGCTCATTTGACAAGGCCACCATCACCCTAATACCAAAACCAGACATAGATACCACAAAAAGAGAAAACTACAGGCCAATATCACTGATGAACATAGACACAAAAATCCCCAACAAAACACTAGCAAACCAAATCCAATAACACATTAAAAGGATCATACACCCTGATCAAGTGGGATTTATCCCAGGGATGAAAGGATTCTTCAGCATATGCAAATCAATCAATGTGATACATCGCATTAAGAAACTGAAGAATAAAAACCATATGATCATCTCAATAGATGCAGAAAAAGCTTTTGACGAAGTTCAACCCCATTTATGATAAAAACTCTCCACAAAGTGGGCTTAAAGGGAACCTACCTCAACATAATAAAAGCCATATACAACAAAACCACAGCGAACATCATACTCAATGGTGAAAAGCTGAAAGCATTTCCTCTAAGATCAGGAAAAAGACTAGGATGTCCACTCTTGCCACTATTATTCAACATAGTTTTGGAAGTCCTAGCCACGGCAATCAGAGAAGAAAAAGAAATAAAAGAAATCCAAATTGGAAAAGAAGAAGTAAAACTGTCACTGTTTGCAGATGACATGATACTATACATAGAAAATCCTAAAGATGCTACCAGAAAACTACTAGAGCTCATCAATGAATTGGGTAAAGCTGCAGAATACAAAATTAATACACAGGAATCTCTTGCATTCCTATACACTAATGACAAAAGATCAGAAAGAGAGATTAAGGAAACAAGCCCATTTACCACTGCATCAAAAAGAATAAAATACCTAGGAATAAACCTACCTAAGAAGGCAAAAGACCTGTACTCAGAAAACTATAAAACACCGATGAAAGAAATCAAAGATGTTACAAACAGATGGAGAGATATACCATGTTCTTGGATTGGAAGAATCAGTATTGTGAAGATGACTATACTACCCAAAGCAATCTACAGATTCAACGCAATCCCTTTCAAATTATCAAGGGCATTTTTCACAGAACTAGAACAAAAAAATTTTACACTTTGTATGGAAACACAAAATACCACGAAGAAAAAAAGCAATCTTAGAAAGAAAAACAGAGCTGGAGGAATCAGGCTCCTTGACTTCAGACAATACTACAAAGCTACAGTAATCAAGACAGTATGCTACTGGCACAAAAAACAGGAATATAGATCAATGGAACAGGATAGAAAGTCTAGAGATAAACCCACACACCTATGGCCACCTAATCTATGACAAAGGAGGCAAGAATATACAATGGGGAAAAGACAGTCTCTTCAATAAATGGTGCTGGGAAAACTGGACAGCTACATGTAAAGGAATGAAATTAGAACACTCCTTAACACCATACACAAAAATAAACTCAAAATAGATTAGAGACCTAAATGTAAGGCTGGATACTGTAAAACTCTTAGAGGAAAATATAGGCAGAACACTCTTTGACATAAATCACAGCAAGATCTTTTTTGACCTACCTCCTAGAGTAAGAAAATAAAAACAAAAATAAACAAATGGGACCTAATGCAACTTACAAGCTTTTGCACAGCAAAGGAAACCATAAACAAAATGAAAAGACAACCATCAGAATAGGAGAAAATATTTGCAAATGAAGCAACTGACAAGGGATTAATCTCCAAAACATACAAACAGCTCATGCAGCTCAATATCTAAAAAACAAACAACCCAATCAAAAAATGGGCAGAAGACCTAAATAGACGTTTCTCCAAAGAAGACATACAGATGGTCAACAAACACATGAAAAGCTGCTCAACATCACTAATTATTAGAGAAGTGAAAATCAAAACTACAGTGAGGTATCGCCTCACACCGGTCAGAATGGACATCATCAAAAAATCTACAAACAATAAATGCTGGAGAGAGTGTGGAGAGAAGGGGACCCTCCTACACTGTTGGTTGGAATGTAAATTGGTACAGCCACTATGGAGAACAGTATGGTGGTTCCTTAAAAAGCTAAAACTAGAGCTTCCGTAGGACCCAGCAATCCCACTCCTAGGCATATATCTGGAGAAAACCTTAATTCGAAAGGGTGCACACACCCCAGTGTTCATTGCAGCATTATTTACAATAGCCAAGACATGGAAGCAACCTAAATGTCAGTCATCAGAGGAATGGATAAAGAAGATGTGGTACATATATACAATGGAACATTACTCGGCCATAAAAAGGAACGAAATTGGGTCATTTGTAGAGGCATGGATGGACCTAGAGAGTGTCAGACAGAGTGAAGTGAGTCAGAAAGAGAAAAACAAATATTGTATAATATCGCTTATATGTGGAATCTAGAAAAATGGTAGAGATGAACTTATTTGCAAAGCAGAAATAGAGTCACAGACGTAGAGAACAAACGTATGGTTACCAAGGGGGTCAGGAGGAATGGGATGAATTGGGAGATTGGGACTGACATATATACACTGCTATGTATACAATGGATAACTAAGGAGAACCTACTGTATAGCACAGGGAACTCTATTCAGTGCTCTGTGGTGACCTAAATGGGAAGGAAATCTAAAGAAGAGTGGATATACGTGTATGTATGACTGATTCACTTTGCTGTACAGCAAGAAACTAACACAACATTGTAAAGCAACTATACTCCAGTAAAAATTAATAAAAGAAATTAAAAGAAGTATGTAAGACAGTGGTTCTCAAAATGTGATTCTGAGACAGGCAGCATCAGCATCAGCATCACCTGGGAGCCTGTGAAAATGTAAGGCTCCATCCCAGAGCTACTCAGAAAGTAGAAACTCTGGGAGTAGGGCCACTAAAACAAGATAGAGAACTCTGCTAATCTTTGGGGAACTGGAAAGATTTTAGTAAAACATGAAACAATATAAATGCAGATTCCATACACTCAACTAACGTTCGTATTTTTGGCGATGGGGGCAGTGGGGCATAGAGGTGTAGACAAAACTGATCTGTTTACATGTTAAATCTTAAGCATACATGCAGAGGCACACCTTTGAGAAACAGCTCAGTCTATCCTGTGTTTGCACTAATGATGCTCTACTTAACCAGAGCAAATGATTGAAATGCCAGTGACTCAGTGCCCATGGGAGAAGAGACAAGTTTATAATGTTTTTATAATAACCTAATCAGTACTATTTACACAGGTGATCAATAAATACTTGTTGAATTGTGGTGGCTTGAACACTCATAGGCAAAAAGCTTTAACAGTAGGTACTAGAAAAAGGATTTAAGTTACTAAATATTATTAAGAAAGCATTCGAAAGGAATTTGAATATAAACAGACTCAAAAATAGTTTTAAAATAAATTAAGAGGATTTTAATCTCAGTAATTTAGAAGGCACTCAACAATTTCCTGTCATTTCTTTGCCTAATATGTATCCTCTTAATTCTTTTATTGCCAATTACTAAGGATATGATTATATACCGTGAGAACATTCTGTGAGAATATTCTTTGAAAATATTCTGGGTCGTGATCCCCATCCTCCCTCCCTTCCTCTCTGCCTCTCTCTCTCCCTCCTTCCCTCTCTCTCTCTCTCTCTCTCTTTCTTTCCAGTGTGTCCTATCTTTATTTGGCCAGTCTAAAACTGAAGGTTTCGAGTTTCTTGTTGATTATAGACTAACTTTACTCTGTCAGAAATGATCTTTACCATCCTTGAGCTACCCCACAAACTGGCAACAAAATGAAGAACTATCCCACCAGCCAAAGGCTTTTTGGCACTGATCCAGCTCTCCTTAGCAAGAGGAATGGGAGAGGTAAGGGAGGGTTCCTTAGGATAATACAATGACAATAAGGAAGAAAGGAAAGAAAAAAATTCAAGAGACATGACAGCCTCAGAGGCAACCCTCTGAGGAAGGCCTTCAGCTTGATCTTATGACAGTAGAAGGTCTCTACTTCACAGTTCGCAAGAAATGTGTGAAGAGGCTGCTTTCTAGTTTGTTTCTCTAATTTACAGAAACAATAATGCTGCTTTGAACTTTAAATCATTCTCAGAAAAAAAAAAAAGCTATAATTTCTAAAAGGTACAAGCAATATGCTGACAGGTGATTTTTGGTCAAATATTTAATGAACACCTACTATGCACCAGGCGCTGCATAATAAACTGGAGATACAAAAAATGTGCAAAATTGGTTTCTGCCCTCATAGAGTTTTCCTTCTGATTAGTAGGTTTTCTTCCTTTTTTCCCCCTGACTAGCAGTTTTGAGTTATAGGTCTTTGAAGCTAAATATTGATGCACTAGGACCAGGTATCTGTAGATAAGCTATTAACTAATAACTAATAAACAGTAACTAAGAAGACAAGATGAGGAAGATACCCGAGTAAAATAAGTGAGACGAACAACTGGGACTATGTGAGGACTTAGAATTTTCTGAGCCTGAATGGAAAGATCTATTACACAAAGTATAAAGTCTAAACTTAAAACGCCCAAAATGATCTGGACCTGGTCTATCTTCCCAGTTAATCTTAAGCCACCCTCCCCCTCACTTAGAAGATCCGGCCACTATGGTTTTCTCTCAGTTCCTTGGTCATGCTAAGCTCCTTCCTGCCTCAGAGTTTCTGTACATCCAGCACCACCAGGTTCTTGCCCAGTGCCTGCTACATAACAGATGCTCAATAAACACATGAATGACTACATTTTTACCTTAACTTTAAAAAGTTATCACATTAAGGAAGATATCTTTTAAATTGATTAGTTTTATAGTGGTCTTTTTCCTTCTATAAATAGCAGTCATCTTTCTAATACATATGGTTTAAAATATTTCTACTGCTAATAAAATACATGTTAAAAACTTTGAAGATATAAAGATGCATAGAAGAGAAAATAATCATCCATAATCCCTCTACCCATATATAACTAATGTTAATATATTAATATTATTTTTCTTTTTCTGCATATTTTATATAGTTGAGTTTATGCATATAGTATAAGTTGTCATCCTCATGTTACTAACATTTCTTTGTAAACAATTTTTAATGGCTATATGATATTCTACTATCTGATACAGTCTAATTTATTTAATGGTTATTTTCATCATTCACTATAAAATAATGCAGTGATTAATATCTTTGCAGCACATAGAACCTTAGTAAATTACTTTAAGCTGAAATACAGAATATACTTTCTGTGTATTCAAAAAATCACCTGAAAAATTTAATTGGTTTATGACAGTAAAATACACTACAAAGTTTTTTTCCCTGCCATTTTAATTTCAAATCATATGTACACTTCCTAAAACACCAGGGTCAATCCATATCTGGTTCTGAGGAAAAGCTCTTTTTCTCCACCATTTTCCTAGTCTAGTCTGTTGTAGAGACGTGGACATTTAATTTCACACTATGGATAGAATGTTAAGAATGCAGATAGGCCCAGAGGCTGCCAAACAATTTAAATAATGTTGGTATGTATAAGTATTTTTTAAGTTCCTGCAGGGTGGTAATCATCCTAATTTTAGAAGCATAAAGGAGTTCCTGAGAAATGAATGGTGTTCTTATGAAGCTGAATGTATTAATCCTAAATTCTATTGCTCTCTTCTAAATTCTTTATCATTTATGGCCTATTTAAGATCATGAATGGTTGTTAATAAAATGTTAACCCATATAACTAGTGGTCTACTACTTCCTGTCTACATTTGAAGAACCTCTGCTAAAATTCAGACCTCAATCATTACAGAACATGAGCATTAACTTAACTAAAGGTCTAAACAACTGATACTTGGCACTCTATTCAAAAGCTTTTCTTCTCTAGAAACAATGAAATAAAATATATTCCAGAAAATGGAAGTCTAGGAGAATTAAGGGAAATGAATCCAACGGTGAAAATGAACAAAAAGTTCAGCAACACACATACCACAAATTCTTCATCCACTTTATTTAATGTTAATTCTGCATCATCTTCTCCAACAGTTTCTTCTTCTAATTCTTCCACTGGGTATGTTGGTCTAAAATAATAAAGCTTAACATGAGATAAGAGTAAAAAACAAAACATTTCAGCAGAGCAAAAAGGTATAATGTGAATATCAAGGATCCCCCCGCTACACAAGTTCTGGTCCTTTTTCACCTGCCCCCTTTTCCAGAATCACTGTTAAATGTTTCATGTATCCTTCTTGAAACCTTCTACGTAAAGAAGCAAAAATGTTTACCTCCAAATTTGAAGAATCAAGTACATAAATGGGATGATACCACGCATACTGTTAGCCAACCTACTTTCTTTATTTACTAATATACCACACTTAAGTACATATACAGTTGACTCTTGAACAACATGGGTTTGAATTGTGTGGGTCTATTTACACAGAGATTTTTTTCAATAGTAAATACTACACTGCTACACGTTTTCTGGTAGATTGAATCAGCAGATGCGGAACTGCAGATTTGGAGCGACGGCTTATAAGGAAGGCCTACTACGAGTTATACACGGATTTTCCACAGCCTTAAGCTCTGCATTGTTCAAAGGTCAAGTGTACAACTTCCCCCCGCTGCCCCCAACACACCTGCACTGTATTCCACTGAACCATAAGTCATATGACTAGCAATCTCTGGCTGAAAATTGACGTTGTTTCTAGTTTCTTTACTAGACAGTACTGAAAAGATCATCCTTATACATTTATCGTTTATGTATATCATTTAAAATAAATTTGTACAAGTATAAGGGCTGGGTCGACAACTTTGTACATTTTATTGTTTTGCTCGATATTGCTAAAACCAGCTTCCAAAACGTTACCCTAATTTACACTCCCAACAACAGGGACTCTGTTTCCATACATTTGCCAATATGGTAAACATCTGCCAATATGGTATACAAACTTTAATCTTTGCCAATCATCTAAGTGAAAAAACCTCACTCTTGTTTTAACTGCATTTCTTTCACATGAGAGCGGTTGAATACCTCTTCATGTTTCAATTGGTTATGTGTGTTTTTCAGTGAAATGCATATTTATGCCCTCTGTCCTTGTGTATGTATACTAAGAAAATTAATGCTTTGCCTAACTGTGTTAAGAATATTTTTCCTATTTATTTCTTATACTTTTAGCTATTCAGGACTGTTACAGTTCTTATTGCATAGACTTAGCAACATTTTCTTGCATGGGTCCTAGCTTTAACATCATATACATAAGGCTTTTGCATCACATGACACGTCCCACACCCCTTTGGTCTTTCAGCACTCCTATAGTTTCATTTTTCACATTTACATCTTTGATCAATCTGAAATTTATTTTTTAAATTTTTAAAATGTATTTATTTATTTATTTTTGGCTGCATTGGGTCTTCGTTGTTGCGTGCAGGCTTTCTCTAGTTGTGGTGAGCGGGGGCTACTCTTTGTTGCAGTGCGCAGACTTCTCATTGCAGTGGCTTCTCTTGTTTCAGAGCATAGGCTCTAGGCGTGTGGGCTTCAGTAGTTGTGGCTTGCGGGCTGCAGAGCACAGGCTCAGTAGTTGTGGCACATGGGCTTAGTTGATCCATGGCATGTGGGATCTTCCCAGACCAGGGCTCAAACCTGTGTCCCCTGCACTGGCAGGCAGATTCTTAACCACTGCGCCACCAGGGAAGTCCTGAAATTTATTTTGAGAGAAGTAATAAGAAGGACTTCAGCTTTGTTCTTATTTCCAAAATCTAATCAGTGGTCCTAACACTAAGTATTGAACACTCATTTCTCCATCAAGATTAATGACACACATTTCCCATACTGAAAATACTCAAAAGTATTTGGGGACTTCCCTGGTGGTCCAGTGGTAAAGAATCCGCCTTCCAATGCAGGCGATGAGGGTTCGATCTCTGGTCAGGGAACTAAGATCCCAAATGCCGCGGGGCAACTAAGCCCGCGTGCCACAACTGCTGAGCTCGTGTGCCTCAACTAGAGCCTGTGGGCCGCAAACTACAGAGCTCACGCGCTCTGGACCCTGTGTGCCACAACTACAGAGCCCATGCGCCCTGGAACCTGTGTGCCACAACTAGTGAAGAGAAAAAACCCGCACACCACAACTAGAGAGAAGCCCGCATGCCACAAAGAAAGATCCTGCATGCCTCAATGAAGATCCCGTGTGCCGCAACTAAGACCCAATGAAGCAAAAATAAATAAAATAAAAAAAATAAATAAATCTTTACAGAAAAAGTATTTGCATTTACTCCTGGAAAGTTATTTTAAAAATCCATACCTCAGATAGGTTAACAAAATACAAAAATCGACATTTAATACTAAGGAAGTAAAGTACTACAAACCAAATCAATCTTCTTAAAGAATAATTTCCTTTTTTTTTTTTTTTTTTAACTAATTAGAACTAGAAAATATCTTAAAGGCAATGTTTTCCTAGGATTTCTACGTTTTCTAGGGTTTGTTTTAGCATATTTAGATATATAAAATAAGCATCTATAAACACGTAACTTCTACGTCACTTACATATCACATAGTTGATACATTCTCTAATCCCTATTTTCAATGTTTCCCCCTGCTTTCCCCCCATGTATATACGGTCCCTATAAATTATCCAAATCACAAATGCGTGGCCAAGAATAAGATATGCTAAGAAACAAAGGAAGTACCAAATTAAATAGTGGTTAAGATACCAATAATTTCTGGTGAATTTAGAATTAATTAGGCAATAGATTTAATAATTTTTAAAAAATGCCAAATGCAGGATATCTCATAACTTTTCATGGAATCTAATAAAGAAGTAATGTAGATTATGTACTCATTCTTCACACTGCACTAAGTAGTACTGTTTGGGTTGGAGCATATGAAATTACCACTTTTTTTAGTTCAAAAATAGATGAATATCGGTAATTTCATATGATTCAACCTGATGATAACCTAAGTCAAGTAAGTTTTTAAAAGTATTCATTAATAGAGAGTAGATAACTTTCCTGAGAGAATGTAACTGAATATACATTAAAATATACAAACAATATATACACCTTTCCAAGAAGTTAGTTCTAATCCAAAATCACTGCTTGCTCATGTTTTTACCTGAATAATGCCTTCCACAGTCTCTAACCTATCAATAATCCCAATCTCCAAAGGACCAAATTTATATATTTTCTAATTATAACCTATACAAATTGACAGTTTCTTAATATTTTATTCCCTTATCCAAGTGGTCAACATTTATTGAGTATCTATGATACATCAAATGCTATGTTAACTGCCATAGAGTACATACAAAGATTTCATAATTTCTAGCAAGAAAGTCAGACCTGTAAACAAATGACTTTAATACCATGGTATAGATACAACAATAGAAATATAAACAAATCACAGGTCAGAGAAAGAAGCAATGAACAATGCCTAACAGAGTGTCAGGTGGCTTCTTCAGTATTATTCTTGCCCAGTCACTATAAACAAAGGAGAAAATCCCACTTAAAATACTATATTAATTTCCATTTTTTTCCTTAAATCTGTAGCTATCATTTACCCCCAAGTATATACTATCTTTGGTTGTATAAATAAATATATGCAAACAAACTTTTAAAAAATTTCCTAAATTGACCAGGATATACAGTTACAGTTAAATCTTTAATAATTATATATCTGAACTGGGAAGGGGCACAATATCAGAACTGGTTTTGAAGATACCAGATATTCCAATTTTGTCTATACTAACTTTTCTAATTAAGTGTGGCATTTTCAGTTTAGAACAGTCAAGAAGAAATACTTCCTATCAGTTCAATTAAATAGCTCTGAACCCTTAGAAGAAAAAGCTACGCACATAAAATTACTGTTGCCAGGTTGGGTAATTTTTACCTTTTCCAAGTGAAACCAATATATTTTAATGCTTCTTCGGCTAAACAGTCAAGAACATAGCATACATGCGCTCCATAACCCGATTTTAATTTTGAAGGAGGAAAATCTGCAGTTCTACCCTGAAATACAAAAGATAAACTGGGTATAACTTTTTATATTGCAAATGTCAAAATATTTTAAGCAAAGTACTGCTGAATAAATGTATCACTTCTCTATTCTTCAAATATGATTTAAAATAACTAATTACATTGCTTCTTAGAAATCCATCTCTTTAGTCTTTTTTTTTAATCCATTGGTACAGAAATACTAAAGGAAAATGAAGATGTTTTACTGTCAAAAGTATCAAATTAAAAGGCAATAACCTCATGACAGCAGAACAAATCATTGATCTTGTTAGAGTGAAAATTCAGTATAACCACTAGGTTGGTATCATATCATTAAACAACCATGCAAAGGATGAAGTGATTCACTTGTCAAAAATCAATAACATGTGTGCCAAAAATTCTTACTGCTTGTCCCCAGGAAAAGTCAGAAAAGTACAACTGCTATCATGGTCTATTAAATCAAAGTTCCCTTCAAAATACAGTGTTTCAGCTTCCTAGTTTTTAGTCATTTTTTAGAAGGAGAACTAAGTATCCATAAATTTATCTCAGAGACATATCAAGATTAAGAAAAATATTATTACTTTGGGCTATAATGTGTGTACACTAAACATGTTTAGAAGTGGCATTAATGTTATAATATCAACCATTCTGAGACGATTTTACCTGAAAAATAAATCTAGATATAATTATATATATACATATATACACATATATATGCATGTGTGTATATATAGTTATTCAAAGAGAATTCTTCTAAAAGGCTAGCATTTACGTGGCTGTATTATCAATATTAAAAATGTCCTAACTTGAGAAAATGCAGAAAGAAGAGAGTTGTTTACACTTACGAATGATCGAAGTTCAGATAATATGTTAGAGATTGTTGCATTAGGGTCATCATATTCTTGAGGTTGCTCAAAGGGGCGTCCTGCTTTATTAATCAACCAAGCAGCAAGAGTGCAAAACATGTAGAACTGTTCCCCAGGATTGGTAGGCAGTGCAAAATAGTGTCTGTTTCAAAAGAAGGGGGGAGGGTAGAATATGAAATATTTCAAACAAGTCCATAGTAGCTAAAGGAGCTAAATCCAAAATTGCCAAAGGATTTTTTTTCCAAATGGCTCTAACAACAAAACACATTGATAATTCACTCTTTGAAGTTTCTAGTAATCCACAACACTCACATTAAAGTTTTTAATCAACAGGATAAGGGCAATACTACTGGACACAAAATATTAGATCAAAGACTTTACATCCAGAAAGTGCAGGTCATGTTAAAAAACCGAGCATGTAGAACTTTGGCCAAAATCATTTATGTGTCAGGAATAATTAATAAGAGAGTACTTCCAGAAAATGGTCATTTGGAATTAAGAGATGCTCAGAGTTTAAAAAAAGACCTTAATGATTATTCACTATGCATTTTTACATTTTTTACAATGTCACTGTTACCTTTGCTTACTGTTTCTAACCTATCCTCTAGGTTAAACAGTTTTTCTCATCTTGGCTGCATATTGAATCACTTGAGGAGCTTGTCAAACTATTGCTACCTTACTACACATTGCTTCTTCCCTCTCAGATTAAATCAGAACTTCTGGGAGTGAAGCCCCAGTATGCGCATGTTTCAAAAGTTTCCTAGGTGGTTCTAAGGTGCAGCCAGGAGTAAGAACCACTGCGTTTGTATCACATCCCCAGTCTAACAAACATTCGTTTGCCTTAGATTAAATCCCCTAGCCTACTAAAACTAGCCCTATGAGGGTCAACATGATTTGTGCCTAAACACATCAGGAATAAAACCTGCTAGCAACAGCATTTGTCAGTTTGATCAAAGATCTTATTTTGCTTTTATGTGTAGCTATCACTATTGTGTTTACATTTGGATTTATAGATATTATAACTAATTTTCATAAGAATCAGCAGTCTACTCCTTCCTGTTTCCAAAACTTTTTCCTGCAGGGTAAGTGTAAATGTTCTGAAAGATAACAGAAAGCTGGGAAGAAAAAAAGGCCATGAACTCCTTCCAGGTAGGTATCAATATATGTTCACACACTTCTAACGACTCATCTTTTCCGTATCAGCTGATAACAACTCCAAGACAGACGAATGGATACTGATAAATACTGTAGACCTAGGACAGTGGTTCTCAAACTTTAGCAGGCATCAGAATCACCTGGAAGGCTTGTTAAAACACAGACTTCTGGGCCCCACTCCTAGGATTTCTGATACACTAGACCAGGGAAAGGGCCTCCACTTCTAATAAGTTCCCAGGTGATACTGATTCTGCTGGTCTGTTGACTGCACTTTGAGAACCATTAAACTAGGATATTTCCATGCAAATCCATGACTCAAAGTACCTTGCTGAACTCCTGAGGAAATAGCATAGAGATTATATCAATAGAACCTTAAGGCCTTTCTTTTAGTTTGAAAAATATACTTGGAGAAAAAAAACACATTTTTATTAACATAGAAGTTGTTGGTTGTTTATATTATCCTATTCATTTAAGTAATAACTTCCAATCCTACAATTTCTATCATGAATCAAGCAACAATGATTCTTCCTCTAACTTTTCTCCTATTATGGACTGGCTTAGCAATATGGGCAGTTTACATGAAGCCTACATATTTTCTAATGTGAGTTATTGGAAGAGAGCAAGAAATGAGATCCAAACTGTCAAGGGAAATTATTTGAGACTAGCTGTAGCCTTTAAGTACTACAAAGTCTTGATCTAAAATAAACACAAAAAAATTAAGTAAGTACTAATGTGAAGGAAAGCTACAAAACTTATTTATGAGGCTATCACTAAGCTACACTGACTGGAAGAGAAAGTTCTAGCTGTCCACTATCCTCAGTAACTAATGCCAGTGGCTTCAGGATATGATGGACTTATTCCCCGCCAGAACAGGGCAGGCCTTTGCGTTCTATGAGAGAGAGACAATTCCAATAATCGTCATTTCATTTGCCTTTTTCACTTCTCAGTTTCCGAGAATACTGTTACTGCAAGGGCAGAAGTCTTTTAAACCACAGCAATTAGTGAACAAGTTTACTAACTGCATATAAAGTGCTCAGCAAGGTCTAGGTACCCACAGTTACAAGTTGTAGGGACAGGCTCTCAAAGAGGAAAACAAAAACTAGAGATAGATCTAAATTGATAATGGCATTCATCTTGCGGGATGAGATTATGAGTGATTGCAGTACTATTTTTACACATTTTCTTGTGTTTTCTGAGTTTTCTATGAGGTTGTTTTATTACGTTTATAATCAGAAAAAAAAAAAAATTGTGTTTTATGGAGCTGCGTGTGTGCTCTAGGCAAGCTGTCTTCCAATCCTATCTGTAGTTCCAAAACTTTACTCTCCCTACAAAAATACGAAGTCTAAGCTCCGTGAGTAGTCCGGCCCTCCGTCGCCAAGTTTGGGGTGAAGTGCCCTTTCCTGCGTAGGAAGACGCAGGCAAGTGCTCGCTAACTCGCGCTTGGCGTTCCCCCGAAGGCCGGAGGAAGGCATCTCCCCAGAGCCCAGCCAGTATCCAGGCGCTCGGGGGACGAGGGCACCCACCTGGACGGGGGCTTCAGGTTGTTTTTCCGGAGGAGATCCTCCTCATAGCGCAGCAACTTCAGCTTCTCCACCAGGTCCTCCATCACCACGAACATGTGGTAGGCCGCGCCGGGGCCCCGCTCCACGACCGCCTCCCCGGCCCCTTCGCCGCGGGACCGAGACACCCCATCCTCCAAACCCGACGGCATGACCACTGCCGCTGCCATCGCGGAACAGACAGAAAGAGCCCAGCGTCAGCTCCGGCCCACAGACCTCCGCGGCCTGCGCTGGCGCAGCCAGGACCTCCGCGGCCGACTACCAGGCGACCGCCGGGCAACCCATCACCGGGGCAACTAGACTCCGCCTCCTTCCCGCCTAGTCTCTTCTAAATTCCCTCCAACCAGGGCGGGCTCCCTGGATGACGTCACGCGTGCTCCCCCGCCCCTTCCCCGCCTCTAGGGAGGCGGTGGCTAGGAGACAGCCCCGCCCTTGGGGGGCGTGGCTTTCTCCTACTCACGTTAGGCCACGCCTCCTCCCGCTG